>NC_091029.1:14778593-15101243 GCF_041296385.1 Aphelocoma coerulescens | reverse complement strand
ACGGCCCTGCTGCTCCTGCTGCTGTCCCTCTGCGAGGCTCCAGCAGTCCCCATGCTCCGTCTGGGCATCTTTGTAAGTACCTGGGGGCCAAATGAGGAAGTCTGCTTGCTCTGCAGTGTGGGTAAGAGGAAAATGATGGCCAAACACAGAGGAAGAAGGAGGCAGTAAGAGGAAAAAACCCACCTGGCGTGTTCTGTAAATGGTTGACAGCAGACAGGCCAGACAGCAAGACTTCCTTTTTCCATCTGATCTAGGCAGACCACAATGAAAGTGACACTCATTTCGTGTTATCAATTTGTGCAGTTCTTAATTTTGTAACAGAAATGGGTGGATTTTTCCTTTTTTGTGAGATAAATCAGCAATCTCTGTGCTTTGATGGGGTGGTTTCAAAGTTGTTGTCAGGGCTGGTGCCATTACCCCAGCACCACCACTGGTTCCTAGAACACAGAGAGATGTACTGATGTACTCTCCCTGTGGTTGTCCAGAATGTCTAAATCAAGAGAAAACCCTTCTCTGTGTAAAATCTCTCTGCCCAGCAGCTCTCCTTCTTGTGTTTCACTAAAAAAATTAGAGTCTCCATCTTTTTTCAAGGAGTTTCTGCTCAAGTTGTTGGTGTCTTGACCTTTTGTTTCAAATGTATCAATAAGGTTTTTTTATGTATTGCTCAAGCCCAGAAGGGACATGGATTTCCAGAAATTCTGGCCTGGTACTGCTTAGAGGGAAATTGCACAGGTTTTAATAAAAGCACAAAGCAGTAAATATTGAAATTTTGAAAAACAGTGCTATGTTAGCTTTAAAGGAGTGGCTTAGGGTTTTTCTGCATGCTACAGGGCAGTGCTCAGACTGTTGCCAAACCCACCTGCTCCTTGAAAAAGGAGGGGCAGCAGAGTGGCCTCTGCTGTGCTGCTGTTCTCACCAAAGCTGTGTTGTGGCAGGTCCACGCAACCCTGGAGCTGTTTGCGTTAATTGTGGTCGTCTTTGAACTCTCGATGAAGATGAGGTGGCTGGGCTTTCAAACCTTTATCAGGCACAAAAGGACTATGGTCAAGGTGAGTTGTCTGCTTCGTTGTCAGGATTTCTCCTTCAGCACCTCCAAGACCAAAGAGCCAGATTAAACACTGGCCTGCACTGTGGCAGGGATGATGCAGCCATCACGTCCCAGCTGCCAGAGGGTTCATGTGAGATCCCTCTCAGGGACAGCTCCCATCCTTCAAATGTCCACATAAACAGGTGGTCAGCCAGAGCTCTGCCTTTCCCCAGAGCAGACTGCAGCTCTGCAGCTGTGCCTCTGATGCCCCCCTTTCTTGCAGACCTGTGTGCTGTTTGTGCAGTTCATCGAGGCCATCGTGGTGCTGGTGCGCCAGACCTCGCACGTGCGCATCACTCGCGCCCTGCGCTGCATCTTCCTCGTGGACTGTCGCTACTGTGGGGCTGTCAGAAGGTGATGCTGGGCTGCCTGGGGATTCTGCTGTCGTTCCTGGGGCTGGGCTGGAGGGAAAGCACTCCTTTTCCTGCAGGCATCCCAGGAAAATCGGTGTCTTTCACTGGTGTTTATGTTGGAGATGGTTCCGTAGTGACCTAAGTGTGGATGTGCTGATGGTGCACAGGGCTTGGGTGTATAAACCACCTCAGAGAGACCAGCACAGGGGTGTGGCTGCGTTGGCTCTGCTCCTTGGCTTGCCTGGAAACTGCACAAGGAATCAGGGCTGGTCTTCAGTCTGGAGAAGGAGACCTGGCAGTGTGACATTAGTGTTGTTTGCGGTACCTGGGAGCTGACTGCAAAGGACAGATGGGTAGCTTGGAAAGGATCTTAATTTAGCAAGCTTTCTACTTTTAATCCTTGGAGGGAGTGGGAAGAAAGCCCTCAAGTGTGGGGTGGTGGTGGTGTTTTTTTTTCTTTCCCCTGACAACCTGGAGGTGTAAACGTGCAAATTTTAGTTTATTAATGTTTTCTTATTTTTCAGAAATTTGCGACAGATCTTCCAGTCCCTCCCACCATTTATTGACATCCTTCTCCTCCTGCTTTTCTTCATGGTGATTTTTGCTATTCTGGGTGAGTTGTATTTAGGGAAGAAGAAGTGATGCTCTTAACCAGTGATTGTCCAAAGCAATGTGAACAGCCTGGATGAATATAAACTGATCACATCCAAAGTGTTGCCAGGATCTTGCATTTATCCCATTTCATCTGCAGTTATCTGGAAGGCAGAGTTAGATCATCCAAAAAATCTGAAAGCTGGGTATTTGATTTTGAGACAAAAGTCCTTTTGACCTCTTCCAGAGCACAGTCAGTGGCCTGTGTTTTCAAGCTCTGCTTCCACCCACTGTTCCTCGATCTTGACAGTTTAATCTACATCCCCACAAATGCACGTGTCTGGAGTGTACCTGCTACAGTCCAAACCATCTCCAGAAAGTGTATTTTCCAAAAGGATCAGTGAAATGCCAATGGCATGTATTGGCAAATCTCTGTAGAGAAAGTCCTCCAGATACTCCCATCTTCAGGGTGTCAGAGAGGATTTACTGCTGGTGGGACCTTCCCTTTGGGAACTGCTTCACTCTCGGCGTTGAACTGACTTTATTTTTGTTGTTCTTTCTCCTTTCTCTCCTCCTCTGTTTTCTCTGCTGCCTGTTCAGGTTTTTACTTGTTTTCTCCTAACCACTCGGATCCAGTGAGTACCTTGATTCTTTCATTAAGAACCCAACATTACAGTGCAGATATAGTTTATTCCATGTGAGACCAAATGCTGGCTGGTCCAAGGCTGCCTGGCAGTGTCACCCTGCTTTACCCTTTGCTGAGAAGGAAGACTGTGGAAGGAACTTCCTCCAAGACAGGATGTCCCAAAGGGAACATTCTCAGAACTGTTCCTTGTTCTTGATGCCTTCATTCAGCCGGAAGAGCTACCTGCCACTGTCCCCAGGGGAGGAGGTGTCTGGAGGAAAGCTTGGCCACTTCCACTGCTATGGTCAGAGTCCAGCAGCTGCTGGTTCCTGCTGCTGCCCAGGCTGTGGCTGGCTGGGAGAAACTACTTATAAAAATGCGCTTTTTGGTTTAAGCCTTCACACACCATTTCTCAGGGGACTTTAAAAAGGACCAGTGCTGAAGTACTTTTCCCTAGGGAAAGCATCAGGGAATTGTGGGAGTGCCTGTATCCAAAGGGGTGGGGGTGTTTTTTGGAACAAAATGTTCCTATGAAATCCTGCTTGCATTTTGTCATTGGAATTTTTTCTTTCAGTACTTCAATACCTTAGAGAACAGCCTGGTGAATCTCTTTGTGCTTTTGACCACTTCAAAGTAAGTTCATGTTCTTCTATCTCAGTCTTTCCCTTTGTCCCAAAGGAGTCTGGCAGAGCCAAGAGTTTATCTGCAGAAATGCTCTGTCTCCAAATGTGTGACCCCTTTCCTCTGCCTGAGAGAGAGATGTGCAGAGTCAGCCTGCATGGGAAGAACTGGTGTTTCATTTTGCTTTAGGACACTGTGGCCTCAGCTGCAGAGTTATCTCTAAGGGCTCAGACCCTTCATCGCTGTGAGGGCAGTAAGGGGGGAAACAGCTTTGTTAGGCCTTGGTCCAAGAAGGGAAAGTTTGTGTTTGTACTCCTTCGTCAGCCAGCAGCTCGCTGCTGAGAAGTAACTTCCCATTCCTGTGCTGCAGTTCACCTATCAGCTAGGAAATTGGGATAACAGCAGTGGGTAAATATTGATCTGCTGTCAGGGAGAGCCCTGAGGATTAGGAAATTAGCAAAGGATGGAATAAATCTGAGGCTGTGCTGCTGTTGTTAAGTATCAAAGCACAGCCCTTACCCACATCACAAAGCCCGTTTGGTGTTTGGGATAGGCAGGGAAAGTGCTTGCCATGTTTATTTTTTTTCACGAGTTTTGTACAGATGTGCAGATCTTTAGATGTGAGTTTATACAGACACACACACGCTGTGCCCTGTGCTCCTGCCTGGGTGTAACCTGAGTTATTTGGTGCTTACTCTGGTGTCCTTTGGGATGCAGTTTCCCTGATGTGATGATGCCGTCCTATGCCCGGAATCCCTGGTCCTGTGTCTTCTTCATCGTGTATCTCTCCATTGAGCTCTACTTCATCATGAACTTGGTGAGTCCCCAGGGGAGAACTTGACTTCCCTCTGCCTGGCTTTGGAGCTCATTGCTCAGCAGAGTCTTCCCCATTCCCAGAACTGCTCTGTAATCATCTCAGACCCTTTGGCAGAATCCTTCTAGAAATGGCAGCTTGGCTACAGATAGAACTTCTTTAATGTCTAACCATGAGGAATTGAACTAAATCACAGAAAACCAAATTATACGAGCATCTTTCAACTTCTCTCACATTAATATCGTGCTTGGAGTGACATACTCGGTTGCATGAAATTTATTGTCCTTCTCTGTCTTAATTATTTATCATAAATGGCATTTTATGATCTGGACTTGCCCGAAATACTTTGTAAATCAGTTTGAAGGGGATGGAATTAGTGTGGCAGGACTGCAGTGCTGATCACTGCAGAGTGAGAGCACAGCTGCTCAGGGGAGGCTGTGAGTGGTGGAAAAGGGTTTGCCAAAGGAGTTGAGGAATTCTGCAGCCCAAGGTGAGGGATTTGATGTTTGTGGTTGGATTTCACTGCTTGTGTCCCAGATGGAGGGTTAGTTTTGATATGTGTTAGCCAAAGCTCCCAGGAAGGGTGAATCCAGAGAGCAGCCCTCTAACCCTGCTTTCCAGGAACAGATCAGGGTGTTTTAATAAATCTGATACGGTTTTCTGTGTGCTTTAGCCTTAGCTCTTAAAACCCACTAGCAAATGTTGAGAGGCCAGAAACATCTGGACCTCCTTCAAGAAGTGGATCAGTGCTGTGAGCTTGGGGATCCCTTTGTGGGATCCCTCATGCCAGCGGGACCTCGCCGACTCCATCGTCCATCAGCGTTCCTGCTGCAGGCAGTGCCTCTCCTTGCTTCCCTGAAGCCTTGCAGAGCATGAAGTTAAAACACCACTTTTTCCCCTGTCTTCTCAGCTTCTGGCTGTTGTGTTTGACACTTTCAATGACATTGAGAAGAGGAAGTTCAAGTCCCTGCTGCTGCACAAGCGCACGGCCATCCAGCATGCGTACCGGCTGCTGGTCACCAAACAGGTACAGCTGTGTTAGCAGCACTCCTGGGCTGGGCTGCTGAAACAGCACCTCCAAAAAAAGGTGATTTATCTCTGTTGATTGTGATCAGACTCACCATGGGCTGGTGGTTTTTTCATTCATGTAACTCGTTCACCTCTGTTTCTGGAGAAAAAGCAGAGAACTCTGAATTTCAGCCCTGCGTGAGGTTATGGCTTGATAAAATGAGGGGAATATGTTCTGGAGTGCATGGGATCATTGATTTCTCTCTGATTCAGTCTGGGTCACTTGAGGACTTGTTTGGCTTAGAAGCACCACTACGGAGAGGAGGGATGGGTCATACAATTGAAGATATAATCCATTTTCTAGATCCTGCACCAGTGAACAGTGCAGAAACAGAAGGAATTCACCTACAAACAACTTTTTACAGGGACAAGCACTTGGGGGAGAAGGTTGATTTCTTGCTTAACTTGTTGGAGCAGCAAGAGAAATAAGACCCAAAAATAACTAACCCACTTCTAGTAGATTAGTTCATGCTTAGTGCACATAGCTGATGGTCTTAGAAAAGTGCTGTGGTGGGATCTGTTAGGCTGCCTGCTAATTTCTCAAGAAGAGGGGTTGAACTCTGCTTGGGGTGCCTGGTTGGACAATTTTCAGGTGGTGGGGCAACAGGGAACAGTTCTGCATTTGCTGGAGGGACTGATTGCAGGAGGGCTTTCTGATCTCTGTGCCCTGGGATTAGCTCGGTATGTTAAAGTAATATCTCAGGGTACTTAGGGGGCTCGGTTATAATGTATGAAATCCTGCTTAAAACAAATCCAGAGTGAGAATTAAAAGCCTCTGTGTGTTCCTGCCTGATGCTGCTGCTTCTGACAGCATTCCTTTGTTGCCAGAGGCCGTCTGGAATTTCCTTCAAGCACTTCGAAGGGCTGCTGCGGTTCTACAAGCCTCGGATGTGTGCCAGGGAGAGATATCTCACCTTCAAAGCACTGAACCAGAGCAATACCCCTTTAGTCAGGTAGAATGGTCCTACTGCTGCACCCAGAGCAGGGAGGTTGCTCCACTCCCTGCAGCTGGGCTGTGCTTTGGAGGGGATGGCTGGGTTTATGGAATGAGCGTTGTCTGGGATGTGGGAATAGTGTTCTGCGATGGGAAGGATTTTCCTGGGAAGCAGGGAGCTGGGAGGGGTGAGTACCCTGAGAGCTGAGGTTTTCCTTGGGAGGTGATGGGAGTTCCTGCGTGCCCTCTTGTGGATACAGCGCTGTGCTGGCACTCACAGGCAGGATCTGCTTCCCACTCCCCTGCCAGAGCAGAGCCAGGAGCTGGGGAGCAGCACTGGAGCCTGCAAGGAGCATTTCCTCACACAGCGCAGCCTCGCAGCTTAACAAGTTTTTGCTTTTCTCCAGCAGCTGGCTGTCCCCCCCCAGGGTTTTGTTAATTAAAATCTGGTTCTGCTGGTGCTTTCAGGGCTGCCATCCTCTGTGTTATGAGGCAGAGAATTGCCATTCTGGTGGGTGGGTGCAGCTATCTCCAGCCAGCAAGGAAGCAGAGGGAATTAGAGCAGGAGACCTTCTCTTCCTTTCCCTTTGTTCTGGCCACAGACAGGTTCCAAGTGACTCTCCTGTGAAACTGGTGCTGATGCTTCTCCAAGTCGAGTGCCACAGAGAAGGATTGAAAATGGCATAGGGAGAGAAAGACTGAGTTGAGAAATGTAGGCACCAATGTCACCAGTAAGAGTCCAAGAAGTTCAGCATCCTCACTTTCAGACATGTAAAAGCTGTTACAGGCCTGACCCCGAGCACCTAGACAGGCACTCATGTTCTAGGAGTTTCTTTGCTTTCATGTCCTTTTTCAAACTTCATTTTTACCTTGAAAAGAAAATGTGCAAAGATGTTCGAAAAGGACTGTACAAGTAATTAAGAAAGTCCAAGACTTGTTGAAGAGCAGTGCAATCTCCATCCCTTGGAGTTGGCATTGAAGCCTCAGGTCTTTCCTCTCAGTGGTAGAATTCTGGAGTTCAGTAGAGTCAGAGTTTCCCTTAAGGGCTGAAGCATTACAGAAAGGAGATTCTGGCTATTGTCAGTGGGGAACCTTTGGCCAGGCTGGGAAGAGGTCACTGCTGAGTTCTGTCAGCTGTGGCTGCAGTTCTGATAAGGAGCTAATAACTTCCAGGGACTGTGCACTGGTGATGTCTGACAAGGACAATTAAGGATCTAGTTAGTCACCCTCAAGGCTCTGATCAGATGTTTCTTTGTTTTGCAGTCTAAAGGATTTTTACAATTTCTATGAAGTTGTTGGCTTAAAATGGAAGGTGAGAGTTTGTTGGGGGGAGAAGAGGGGAACTGTGTGTGGGAGGGAGAGAAAATGAGTGCTCAGAGAGGAGCTGGGTAAGAAACAAAGGCAATCTAAGAGAAGCAGATGATGGGGGTAAGGTGGGTCTCCATCCCTGCCCTTTCTTTTGCATGGATGTAGCTCTGGCTGCTGCTGACCGAGGCTGTTCTGCTTCCAGGCAAAACGAAACCGCGAGCACTGGTTCGATGACCTTCCACGGACTGCATTCCTTATTTTTAAAGGTAACATACTGCTTTCATGGCAGCACGTGTTCAGCTGACAGGAAGAGTATTTCCTTACAAAGACAGGACACTCTGAAGGGACTTTCTCTTAACACCCCTGGAAAACACCTAAGGGAAGGCTTTCTAACCAACTCCCTGGGTATCCGGAGCCTCTGAGGCCAGAGCCTTACATTCAGAGTCTCCAGGGAAGATTTCTGTCCTGTAAACATTCCTGCAGTGACCATGGAGTGGGATTTGGGTTGTCACAAAAGTTCTTGGGCTGCCTGGTCCTGAGCTGTGGTTGCAGCTCCTGTTCAGGTCAAGGACAGCAGTTTGGGAAGGGAAAAGAGGCCTCAAACACCCATCAGAGTAAAGCAGTCTTGCCACTGGGATTTACCTCCTGTGTCCCAAGTTTCCTGACTGAATGGAGCTATTCAGAATTAAGAACCTGCAGCTCTTCTGAGGTGGTGTGTGGTCCTGGGGAACAGATGACACCCTCTGATCCAAATACAGCTGCTGCAGGAGCCCTCAGAGCTCTGCTGATGCTCCCAACCCTCCTTGTTGTTCCAAACATGGACAGCTGCATTTACCTCTGTCCACACCCCAGAATTAGGACATAGAGACCAGACATCTTGGGGGCATGAGGATAATGACTTCATTGCTGCTGGAATTCTGAAGGGTATTTAAACTTGTTCCCAACAAGTGAAAGTGAATAATCTGCTGATCTGTTTAGCTTCTGTGCTGAGGATTGGTATCAAAAATGTCTCTAAGGAGAAGATAGAGGGATCTGTGCTATGGAGGATGGTGTAAACATTTGTTCTGTCATCCTTCCCTTCACACAGGCATCAACATCCTTGTGAAGTCCCGTGTGTTCCAGTACACCATGTGTGAGTAGAAGTCATGAGCTGTCTCTGTTTGGCTCCCTTGCTCATGTGGGTCTGGTGTGCTGTGTCTGCTGATGCCTTTTCCTGGTCTTAAAATCAATAATCAAACAGAGTTAGAAGGGGAAAAGGGATTTTACCTTGGTATTTATTGTAAGGAACCTTAGGTGCACATGGCCAGGTGGAATGCACCAAAATGCACCCTGCAAAATGCACACCCCAAAAGATTGGGTATAACATTATAGGTGTTACTAATTAGCAGATCTATCAAAGATTCCCCAATGAGAGGCTCAAGTGAGCTCCCCTCCCCAAGGAACCTTCCCCTGGATGGTTCTATCTTGGTTTACAGAATGTGTTCTGGAGAGCACCTTGGGCTCTGGGGCACACTGATCCCTAGCTACGAGGCTTCTAAGATGTTTAGTCTCCTAGCTTGACAAATAAGTCTAAGAATGTGGGCAAAAAGCACTAAGAATACAAAAGCTATGAAAAGGTATATAAAAGGGGTATAAAAGAAAAGGCAAAAAATCATCATGGCATCACTGCCAGCCCTCCAAGGAGTTGGTGTGGTCTGAGCCATGGTTTATGGACAAATCTTGGAGTTTTGGTGGAGAGGGAGGGAACTGCTCAGTTGTACCACCAGCCTGGGCTCTCGGCCCTGGTTCTGGAGAGGCTCCCTGGCTCACTGCACCCCTGTGGGGCTGTGCTGTGGGGAGTCAGCTTCTTGCATTTAGGTGGGTTGGTGGTCAGCTTTCCCAAACCTTGGGGGGTTTTATCTTGTAGCTGGAGGATGCTGGATGAGGAACTGCCTTGCCAGTCAAGCACATTCTGTTTGCTCTCGAGGAGGTGCGCTCATCCTCACTGCTGCAGGGAGTGCTTGGCAACTGAGCTGCCTGTGAGAAGGAGTCTGTGCTTCTCTTCTCTAGAGGAGAAAAGTTCTTTCTCCTGGTGCTGCCTGCTGGCTTCTAAATGATCTATTCCTACTCAGTAATTTGGGGGTTGGGTTGGGTTTTTTTTTTTCATTTTGTTTCCTTTTGAACATAAAGGTGTTACATCTGTTAAGGGCCTGGAAAAAGATGTGGTGGAAGACTCCCAATTTCTGAGTTCAGTTTGTTGACTGAGTTGGAACCAATGACCCTGCCACTTGTCCTATATTGTACTCTTTTTTTTAGCCTAAGAAATGGATATCCAGGAGTGGTTTCGCTATGGGTTTTTCCTTTGTTTTCCAGACACTGTGGTGGCTGTTAATGGAATTTGGATTCTTGTTGAAACCTTCATGTTGCAAGGTAAGAAACATCACAGCTTGTTCCTTGACTGTGGTGCTGGGGGATAAAAAAGGGCAAGGCTTGAGAAATCTGTTCTTGTGTCTTGCAGGAGGGAATTTCTTCTCCAGGAATGTCCCGTGGAGCTACATCGTCTTCCTCACAAGTAAGCTGATGCCTCCCAACAGAGCTGTGTCATTTCCTGAGGAGCTGGGAAGGGAACTGAAGTTACAACTTAACCATGGGTGTAGAGCCTCCATCAAGAACAATGCTGTGCCTGGCAGGGGGTGTTTTGTAGACTTCTCTGGAGAGGAATCTCCATGAACACAGGAAAATGTGTTGATTTGGAGGGGAAAAGTCTCACTGAGAATAAGGAGGATGGGTGGGGTCTGTTAAACCCCTGTTCAGAAATCCTCTACTAAAATCAGCACGCATCCATGCAGGCAAACCTTCACACAAGCCTTTCCTGTGATGCTGCTCATTCCTGATTCCTCCTGTTTTGCAGTCTATGGCGTGGAGCTTCTCCTGAAGACCACTGGGCTGGGGCCTGTGGAGTACCTGTCCTCAGGCTGGAATCTGTAAGTGCACATTCACCTTTTTGGGTTGGAAACGCCAACTTCTGGCAGGAGTTTCAAGCCATCAGCCAGCTCTTCAAATTCTTCTGCCCCTGGCCTCATGGATCTTGTTAAGCTGGAGCAGCACCAATCCCTCTTCTCTGCTGAAGCACTACTGATAAATCTTATTTTTATTTTATTTTTCTCTCCAGCTTTGACTTCTCAGTCACCCTGTTTGCATTTTTGGGACTCATGGCACTGGCATTTAACATGGAGCCCTTTTACTTCATCGTGGTCCTGCGACCCCTCCAGCTGCTGAGGTGAGGTGGGAAAGGCTGGGAAGGGAGAATTCCAGAGAGCCCATGGGAGAAAATAGGCTTGTTTTCCATCAGTCCCATTGGGCACCGAGCTCCTGAGCAGGAGAGGGCAAGGATTGCTCTGTGGGAATGTGACCATGGCAAACAGGAATTGCGTGGGTAATGAGATTAGCCCGAGTTATCAAAATGAACGATAACAAAAACTTGGGATGGGATATGAAAACCCGTGCTTTGGAGCTTAAGCTGATCTCTAATAGAGATCAAGGGATTTACTGGGGGCAGATTATCCTGTGTCTGCCTTCGTGGGGTTCTTACACCTCCTCTAAATTGTCTGATGCTGTTCAGAGAAAAGCTCTTCTGTCAGGGTGAGATGGTCTGAGCCAGTTTAATAATTTCCACTGAATTACCAGAAATTACAGTTTTCAAAGGATGCTGCTTGCTAGGGTGAAGTACTGCCCTGCTCTAACTGCATCTCACACTTGGAGCAAGACCATGGCCTGTAACCTCTCTGCAGTTCAGGGAGCTGGGGCTGATTAACCCTCTCATGTTGAGGTTACTCACCTTCACAAACGCCTCCAGAGCCACAGGGGGAAGGGATTTGAGGCAAAATGTTTTGTTAAAAACAAGCTAATGTAATTTAGCTCTTCAGTGAGGATTTTAAGAACACTTCATGACACTCAAGAGGGGAAAAAAAATAATGTTTTCTCTGTTCCTCCCCTGCCAAAGCCTGTTTGGCAGCTGTGTTTCTCTGCAAAGGCTGATGGGGTTGCCAAATCTTAAATTAGCAGGAACAGTGTAGTATTCTTTCATCAATTTTTATTGGGTCATGGGGGAAACACAGAAAAGCTTGTGTCTGAAGGAAGCAGGAATGAATCCTGACCCTGTACACAGGACTAGTGTAAGTTCTTAAAATTTTTAGGGGTTTTAAATAGCTATTTATAAAAAGACAGCCTTTTTTTCCCTGAGATCCTCAGTCCTGTAGTTGCATGTGTCATAAACATTGAGATGGGACAGCAGGACACTGGAAGGTGAGCACAGATGACTTGAGCAAGAGCAGTTAGGTGTCAGGAAACCTCCCTGTCATTGATCTGCGAGGTAGAGAGAGCTGGGATTCTCCTTTTAACTATTTCCCCCAACACCAGGAAAGCTGTGGGGTGTGGGTAACTCCTGGCCTCTCCTTTCAGGCTGTTTAAACTGAAGAAACGCTACAGGAACGTCCTGGACACCATGTTTGAGTTGTTCCCTCGGATGGCCAGGTACCAACTTCTGCTCTTTGGGTGATGGCAGGGAGAGGGGAGTGAAGGTTTGGGGTCAGGATAGGGAGCTGTCAAACCTGCTGAAGGGATTTATGTTCTGATCTGTCAATGGGTCATTACTGACTCTTCACTGTGCTGCAGGGGAGTGTTAATCTTCCAATTTCTTGGAGCAGCAACACTCCAGCACCTCAGGCCTCCTCCTGCTTTTGTGTTTGGAGGAGAACCAAGAGTCCCTGCTTGTTTTAACTTTTCTCCCCCATCCCAGCTCTTGCTGAGGAGGAAGCCCATGTGGGAAGAACACTGGCACACGAACACCCTCGGCCCCAGATGTTCCCCTCTGCAGAGCCACCTGAGAGCATTACTGTGCAATGGTGGGGCAGGGGGAGCCTGGTGCTTGAGTGGGGCAGCCTCAGCCCTGGTTCCCTCACAGGAGGCCTGAGCAGAGCGGGTTGGCTGGAGAGCCCTGCTCTTGGCACAGTCCCTGCATCCAAGGATGTGGAGAGGGCAGAAACTCTGTGTGGTGTTCCTTATTCAAGGAACTGTGGAGAGACGTTTATTTAACAGAAAAGAACAGACTGGGAGGGAGTCCAGGCTGCTCTTTGGTTTCTCTCTTCAGCGAGTGGCAAACGCCTTGTCCAAGGCTCCCTGAATGAGAGCAGGCCAAGAACTGCAGAGCCACAGCAGCAGGGAGAGTGGTCTGGCGTTTCCAAATCCCATGGAAATTCCTCCCAGAGCAACCAGCCTGGGATTTTGTGTTTCCCTGCCCTAGCAACTCTTCAGCAGCACAGTACTCTTTCTGTTTCTGCCTCCAGCCTGGGTTTAACCCTGCTGATCTTCTACTACTGCTTTGCCATCATTGGCATGGAGTTCTTCGCTGGCGTGGTCTACCCAAACTGCTGCAAGTGAGTACCTCAAATCCAGCCCCCTCAACAGTGCTTTTGGTGCTCAGCCAGCAGCAAGGAGCTCTGGCAGCTTCATTTCCCTGTGGAAAAGTGGCCAGAGGATGGAGCTGAATGGGGTTTTATAGCTAAGGCAACACATGGCAAAAATCCAAGAGATACTTCATTTCTCTTGCCCCATACCTGGAAGTGCCCCAGGCCAGGTTGGAGGGGCTTGGAGCAACCTGGGATAGTGGAAGGTGTCCCTGCCCATGGCAGGGGGTGGCGCTGGATGAGCTTTAAGGTCCTTTGCTACCCAAACCATTGTTTCTATGATGCCAGAGTTGCTTGTCCAGGAGCATTAGATAATTAGACCTCCCTTTATACCAACATAAATTCACCTGATCCTGGAATCTAAGCTGTCCTGTGCCTTTTCACCTTAAATGACAGCAGACTACTTGGAAATGCCAAGCTTTAAGGGTGCAAGCCATGGAACTCAAACTCTCAGTTTCTCTGGTGTAATATTTCCTGAATGATTAAGAAAGACTCCATGTGCTCCCTGGGCTTGTGCTGAGCTGTGAAGGAGAGAGGGTTCCTTCCATTGGAAAAGACAAGTGTTGGCCAACAGGTAGAAATTCCCACTCTGCTTGCCACCTTCTAGAGGGGCTGATATTTATAACTTTTTAGATTTTCTTTGCTTTTCCAGTCTCTGCTGATTCTTTGTCCTGGTTTCTCCAACCAGCACAAGCACAGTCGCAGATTCCTACCGCTGGGTGAACCACACAGTTGGCAACAGAACAGTTGTGGAAGAAGGTTATTACTATCTCAACAACTTTGACAACATTCTGAACAGCTTTGGTAAGGGCACTTTTGTCCCTAGCAAAGATTATCCCGTGTTCCTGCAGAGCTGGATGGCTCTGTAATGCTGTAATGTTCCTGTGAGCCTGGGACTCTCCCAGGGAGTCCTGCTAATGCACCTCACTCAGCATCCTGCTCTTTCTGTCTGGAGAGCTCCAGCTGACTGATTGTGCCAGGACTGCTTTGCAGCATAAGCAGAGGTCTCTCAAAGCCAGCTGGAAGCCAGCAGATCTGTTCTGGCTGGTGATCAGACCAGAGATGTTTAAGGAGGGCATTAAGTCACTGCCCTTCTAAAGAACCAGCAGCGATGCCTCTCTTTAAACCCTCTGATGAAGAATAATTTGAATGTGTTGATTACTCTCCATGATTTTTCCTAATGTGTGAGCAGAACGCTTATCTCCTGGAGATTTCAGAGATCTCCATGCTCTCTGGTGAAGAGTCAGGTCTGATTTCTTTCAAAAACAGAGATGAAGCCATGCTGCAGCTTCTGTGGGTCTGACCCCCTTTGTCTGAAGTAATTTCAGTGGGGAGGGTCTGCATTCTCTCTGGACTTGCTGTCTTTATTCAAACTTTGCTGTCTTGTGTCAGTCTTCCCTGTCAAATAATTTACCTAAAAATCACTGTAAAACAGGTCAGGATGGATAAAACAATTACCTGTGTGTGTTTTCTCCCTTTCTGTGCAGTGACACTGTTTGAGCTGACGGTTGTCAATGACTGGTACATCATCATGGTGAGTGAACCCCTGCAGGCAGCACAGACTCTGTCAGCTCAGGCACCGCTGATCTCTTCCCATGGGGATTGGAATGGGCTCAGTGTTGTCACTTGTTGACAAATATCTTTTGCTCCTGACTGTTTGGAGGCATTTGACCCCTGCCATGCTGCTGGGCATGCTTTCAGGCTTCACAGTCTGGACAAACGAAGTCACCCTGCACTCCAGTTTGTCACCCTGCTGTCCAAGCTGTGTTCTCGTGGCACAGCAGCTCTTACAGCCACAAGCTTTGGATGTTCTGTGTGTTTGCCTGTAGGAACCTCTCTTTTGAGCTGCAAGGACTTGTTGGGGCATTGAGCACTGCACAAGCAGTCCCTGGGGCCAGCTGTGGAGCCAGGAATGAGAGACAGAGAGTTGTTTATTATTATTATTATTATTATTATTATTATTATTATTATTATTATTATTATTATTATTATTAACAAGCAGTTAACAGTGCCTCTCCCTTCTTTTGTGCACTACTGACTTCTTTCCTTTCCTCTTCAGGAAGGGGTGACATCCCAAACCACTCACTGGAGCCGTCTGTACTTCATGATCTTCTACATTGTGACCATGGTGGTGATGACAATCATCGTGGCGTTCATCCTGGATGCTTTTGTCTTCCGCATGAACTACACTCGGAAGAACCAGGATTCAGAAGGTCAGAGCTGAGGCCTGGCTGACCCTACAGCGTTGTCTTTCCCTGGTGCTTTATGTCTCCAGCAGAGAATGGGACTGGCCAGGAAAACCAGTTGATTTTTTTTTCCAGCCTGACATGCTGAGCTAATTCTTTGGCTTTTGTGTGATATTTCTGTCTGGTCTTTCTGCTCTGCCCCTCATCTCTCCCCCAGAATTCCCCAAAAAGTGGGTGTGGGTGTATTTATGTGGGTTTTAGGTATGTCTGTATGTTTGTGTGCACACACACAAACTTCAACTACTTGAGCCATGTCAACCAAATTCTTTGAAAATAGGAAGTCCGTGTGCATTTCATGAAAGACTTCTAGGAAATATTGCAGCAAGGATGTAGCAAAACTCAACAAGAGACCTTACAAGAAGGGAAGATGAATAATTTTTTTAAACCAAGTTCCCTTCTTCCCTAATCCACTCACTGGTGGCAGGATGTGTCTGCCAGGTGATTTGCCAGCACTTCTTGCCACAACCCGGAGAACAACAGACACTGCCTGCCCAGTTCTTTCCCTGTTCTCTGGTTGTACTTGGGCTGCTGACTCTGTGCTGGTTTTGGACATGCCTTTCCCTCTAGGAGCTGGCAGTGGCTGGGCTCTCCATCCCCTCATCCCTCTGAGTCATCACTCACTCACTGTCCATTTTCTCCTGAGCTGGGGGTCTGGAACTGCAGGTACCTTCTTGACCCGCTAATTCAGGTGCCAAAGCCACACTAATCTCTTACAGCCCTTCTCCTGCTGTTCCTGCAGGTGAAGGCCCTAGCTCCCTGGTTTTTGGTTTTTTAGGTGCCAGAAGATCAAATTGTGGTCCAGGAGTTGTTAATTAGGGAAACACTTGTGGTCCTTGCTACACCCAGTTTGAAGGGAGCAGTGAAGACATTGGTTAGTCCTGGACTCCCAAGCTCTCTTAGGCAGGTGAAGGTCAAAAGGCAGCAACTCTTGTGTGATTATTTGATTTCTTGATTTACAGGCAAGCAAAAAAGCTACAAGATTTTTTTAATTTTTTTTAAGATACCAAGGAGCCTGATGAGAATCGTTTGGGTCAGAAAGTTTGCTGGCCCTGCTCTACTAGTTAACCTTTTCCCTGCCTTTTTGGGGGCCAAGCATATCCCTTTCTCATCACAAAAGCAGGTACAGACTGTACCTGATCTCTGGCTTGGTCCTGTGTGCTTTAGGCTTTGCCTTCAGGGTTACTGTGGTGGCTGTTGAAGCAATGCTCATCTTGGAGAGGTTTTTTTTTTCCCTCTTTCTGTTTCTTGCCTCTCCAGAAGATAATGGCATTGTGCTGGAGAAGGAGATCTCCAAGGAGGAGGTGATTGGCATAATTGAGCTGTACAAGAGGACTTCAGGTGCCACTGAAACAGCCCAGCTGCAGAAGATAGTGTTGCAGATGGACAAATACGGGGTAAGAGGAAACACTGCAGGTTCTCACCTTCAGGAGAGGGAGGTGTGCCAGTGCCCCTTTGTGTGTCTGAAGAGAGAAGATCCACTTGCCTCTGTAGTGTTGAGGGCTGAGCTGCTGGAGCGACTCTGCAGCATCACAAAATTTGGCTGCTCTAGAAAAGTAGCAGCTGCTCCTTGCACAGCCTTGACAAAGGCTCATCCCTGTCGCCTGCAAAATTCCCTTGTCCTGGCCCCATGCTGACTGGAAAAAAGGCACATGTATTTTTCTTTAAGGAAGCCACTGTCTCATAATTCTCCTGCCTCTCTCTCTGTGCCATCACACACTGAGGCTTGGACAGTCCTGGAGCATTATGCAGCAGCATGATGGCGTTGATTCCAGGTCCTTCCTTTCTCTGTGGCACTGCTTATGCTTCCATTCTAAAACATTTTAAATTTTAAAATGAGCTCTTGTGTCAGAACTGTTGTCTCATCTATCTGGGAAGAGCTGAAGTGGTTGCTTTAATAATGGCCATTACACCCCTGTGTCACCATGACACAGGGCAGGTGCTGCAGTCCCTCAGGGGACAACAGAAGGAGCCTGGGACAGCCTGAGCTCATCAGTGGAGGATGGGTGTCCACAGGAAGGATGCCTGAAGTTCCAGGACAGATCCAGCTGCTCAGTGACTGATGAATGTCTTCTTTGGTGTTTCCTCCTCCTTCCCCCAACTCCTTAGCAAATGTCAACGGTGTTTCTGGGACGCAGATCGAGGACCAAGAGTGATCTGAGCATGAAGATGTATGAGGAGGAGATACAGGTATGTGGGCCTGAGCTGGGGCTGCCACCACGTCGGTGGTGAGAGCACTTTCTGGAATAACAACCCATCCTTTCAAACCCTGGGGACTGCTTTCCTCTGAGCCCTGGGATTTGTTACTCCACAGAGCACAGCAGAGCTCCTCAGTGGGTGCAGGTGTGTCGGGCCAGGCACAGTGACCACGCTGGGGGTGTGCACAGGCACTTCTGCTCGGCTGGGCTGCCCTGGGCTCCCCGGGTGTCTCTGGGGCTGTGAGCACAGCCTGGTGCTGCCTGGGGCTTGGCTGCTGAGCACAGAGCTCTTAAACCTCTGGAATGTGGTTGTGCTTGAGCTTAGGTGTGTCTGTCTGACACAGAAACCAGGGGCTGTCCCAGGCAGGGCTGCCTGGTGTGCGGGCTGAGTAAGGTGGGAAACTCATAAATCAGCAGATTCCCTGCATTTTTAGCACCTTCTGCCACTGCCCTCTGTGCTCAGGAGCTTTCTGCCATGGGTTTGGTCACTGTCCTGCCAAAGGCAGCTGAAGGTCGTGGGCCATTGTAATGATTAGTGCTGAAAGAATTAATCTTGTAACCATTTGAATCTGTCCTTTGTCCCCGGAGCAGACAGACTGGGGATGAGTCTTGAGTCCCCCTAAGGAAAATGCACATTATTTACCGTGGGGCTGGGCCATCTGCAGAGAAGCTCCCTGCCTGTTCTGCTTGGTCTGTGACTCAGGGATGTGACATTGTGGAACACCCTGGGTGCTGCCCAGCATCAGGAGCAGCTCTGCAAATCCCAGACATCATGGGAACAGCCCTGGGTGTTCAGGAGGGACATCCAGAGGGAGGGATATTTCCTTGCCTAAGTTTGCTTGGTCTCAATGCATCCACCACAACCCTGCTGCAGCGAGCTGGGTTGTTCCAGGAGTTGGGGCTGTATCCAGGGCTTTGGAAAGAGCCCTCTGTGCCTGGAAAAAAATGTGCCCTCACATGGTAGAGTGACAGAAGGCTCTGCCCTTTTGGGGTGTGTGGGGCACAGCCTGATCCCTGCTGTGTTTGCTCCCCACTGCAGGAATGGTATGAAGAGCACTCCAGGAAAGAGGAATCCCAGACACCACTGCAAGAGCCAGCATCTGCTTCCAGCAGCTCTCTGAAGCCCCTGAGCCTCCGACAACGCTCCCAGACTGTCATTTAGGCCTAGCTAACGCGAGCCACCTTCTATGCAATAACCTAGAGTGTTCCTCCCCAGCCTGTATTTTGGGAGGGTGTATATAGATCTGTCAGTGTACCAGTGTAGGGTTCCAGTCTCTCCCCCAGCAGTGGTTGCTGGAAAGCCAGAGGCCCAGGGGACTCTGGGGAAGGCTGCTGCACAGATAGAGCGTGGTGACCACAGCACATCTGGGCAGAACAGGGCCCTTGTCCCTCTGAGCCCCTTCCCAGGCTCCAGCTCCTGCTGCTTGTCTTACCACTAATAGACCTTGGGGAAAGGGATGTGTAATCCATTAACAGCAGGGAATTTGCTGAAGTCACCTGCTTAATAGTAAAACTTCGGCCCTGTTTGAAGATCCCTTTTGCTCAAAGGGTGCCATTAACCTAGGGATAAAAAATCAGGGAGTAAGTTTTTGTTTCTTCTCCACCTTCCTTGTGCAAAGAAAGGGGAGGTGATGTGAAATCTCAGCACTTTTGGAAGGGCAGACTGCCCTCCCCCTCCTTTTCGGCACACCTAGATGCACTCCCTGTAGTAGCTCCAGCTCTGATTATTGAATTTTGCTGTCCCCGAGCAGTTCTGAGGCAGAACTGAGGGCCAGCACCTCATCACATTATGACCACAGGTGGGATAGGGCTTTGGAGACTCTGTCTCTGCTGTATCTGCATCACTTTTGGTCAGTCCTGCCCGTGGCACTGCCTGGGCTTGGGGTCACGTGTGCAAACCCCAAAGCTCCTGTCTCCGCTCAGGGAGGGGGATTCTGCAGGGTGACGTGGCTGTTGGGCTCTGCTACTTGGCCACCTGCTCTGTAAAACCTTCTGGCTGGTCCTTAGCTTGGATAAATGACTGGGAAGAAGAGTGGAAGGTTTTGCAGTTCCAAGTCCAGGTTTTTTTCTGCCTGGCTCTGGGTTAAGGAGAGCTCCTGGGCATCACACAGTCCTCCTGGCTCAGTCCTCAGTCCTGGCTCTGGACAGCTGAGCACGTCCCAGAACACGGGGGGCTCCTCCCTTGCAGGGGTGTTTCTCTGGCTGGAAAATGTCAGCTCAGTCAGATCGTGGGAAGATGCACTGAAGAGCTCCACTGTTCCCCTGCAGTTTGGATGCAGGAGGAACGTGGAAGACGATGATTCTTCTCACCCGTCTGCTTTTCTGCAGCTGCCACACCTGGGAGCTGAGGGATGAGGAGGAAGGAGGAAAAGGGATCCCTTCCCAACTCTGCCACGTTGGTGGGATTGTGGCAGTTGTGTCATCATTTGAACCTGTCTCTCCAAGTCCCTCTTTTTCCTGTCAGCACAGGAAGTCCCTGGCAGCTGGGAGCTTCCCTCACCTCTTGCTTTTTGATCTCTCCTCAGGTTCAGACTGAGTGGAGCTTCTTGGGGAGGCTTCCGCCTTCCTCCGGGGGCATCAGGCAGGCAGTGGGAGATGTGTGTCCCCCATTCCCTTTGTCCCCCATCTCTGTCTGTTCCTTGGTGGCCTCACCACATGGCACAAGGACAGCGGGAGAGGGCTGATCCTACCCGGGCAGCTCAGGAGCATTTCTTGGATGGGCAGGACTTTCAGAAGGAGGCAAGACAGAGCTGCTTCTGGAAACCTCTCCCTCCATGGCACGGTGGGAGCACTTGGAAGGAGTGGGAGAGCAGCTTTCCAGGCAGCACACACACACCAGTGGCTGCTCCCAACCCTTGCCAAATTCCCTGGGTGCCTCACGGCAACTCTTTGTTTCCTTTCTGGATACTTGCAGGTATGAAACTACTTCTGAGCTGACCCGTGAAGGACCTTAAAGGGCTGTTTTCCAAACCATAAATTCACAAATTAACGAGCGGTGCAGTTGTTGCTCCTGCAGTTGCTCTGTGTGGAGTCGCAGCCCGGGAGGTTTATCCAGATTAGTCCTGGGGCTGCAGGAGATGGTGTTTATTGTGCTTTAAATTGTGGGCAGGATGAATGAGTATTATGGTTAGTGGGGAAAAAAAATGTGGCTGTGTTTAATCTCCACATTCCCCTACAGCCTATTTCTCCTGGCAGGGCTGTCAGTGACCTTTTTTGGGGGGTGCTTTCTGGGTGTGAAAGGAGCTGTGGCTTTAAGCTGTGCTGAGGGGGGCACTGGCTGCCGACTGTGCAGTAACGGGGCTCCCTGGAGGGCTGGGGTCAGGGTGCTGCCTCCAAGGCGTTGATCTCCCCCACACCCCCACTGTGTTCATTATTTTTGTAAAACCGAGGAGGGTGGCAGGAGTTTGCTTCTTCCATGTGACTTTGGAAGGAAACAAAGTTTGAGTACGGGGCATCCCCTTCTATTTATCCTCCTCTCCCCCGACACACAGACTGACGACGGAGACAATCATTTTATAGGGAGCACGGGAGGAAGCACTGCAGGATTTTGTATGCTGGCGTTTTGTTTATAAAAAAAAAAAAAAGATTTTATGGACATGTCTGTTAGATGTTCTCTGCATTTTTTTCAGGCGCACTAATAAAGAGCATCCTCGGCTTTGTAAAGGCAGCGGCTTCCTTTCCTCCTTCCCGTGTTATTCCAGAGGTGGGGTTTGGCCAAGCTGGAGTATTTCCAGTGTTTGAAGAGGAGCTTGCCCGCCCTCTCCAGTGGGAAGTGCTTGTGTTGGGAATGTTTTGCGTGCATGCCCTGCCGAGCTGCTCCACATTCCTGGTCCAGGACACTGCAAAGCCCCTGCGAGGTTTTTCCCTAAACATCAAGATAATGCTTTCAAAGTTAGGTTTTTTAAAGCTGCCCCAGAGCAGCGTTGAGGCCAGACGGGCTGTTGGACCCTGTACCTCTGTCCTGGGGCGTTGGCCGTGGTTTCGATTGCTTTATCCCTGCTTGCGGCAGGAAGTGGGGGCTGTGTCCCGGATCGTTCCGGCAGCGGCCGGAGCAGGTCTGGGGCAGAGCCAGTGGCTGCGGGCACAGGGAGCGTTATTTTCTGTGAAAGCTGCTGGTATCTGTTAGAAAAAGGAGAAATGCTCCGGGCCCAGGAGGAAAGGAGGAGGAACCGGGTCTGACAGTTGTGGTGCTTGCACAACGCCGCCCTCGCCCGTGGGGCAGGGATGCGGGTGTCCCTCTGGAATGACAGTTCGCTTTCCAGCCTGTGTCCTGTGAACCCTCCAGCTGCGAGCAGAACCGCCAGCCCACCCATTCCCTTCTCCTGGGACCATGAGCCCCCCTGGCCCTCTGGGCAGCCCCGCAGGTGTCCCTGTCCGCAGGGACTGAGCCGCGCTGAGCCCGTGCCGTGGCCGTTCCCACGGTGACAGCACATGTGACTGCTCTTGGGACATCGGCTGCTGGAAGCCACTTCCCCACTCCCTCGGGAAAACCATTCTGGGCATCCCAGGGTCCTCGGCTCTGGCTGTTCCCTCTCCCCTGCAAAGGCTCCGTGCTGAGTCAGGGCTGTGTCACACCAGCACAGAGCAGGAGAAATGGCCCTTGCAGCAGGCAAAAGTCAAGGTTGGGTTTGTGTTTGGTTTTTGTTTTGTTTTTTTTTTATTGCAACTTTTTACACTGCCTAAATCTAGCCCTGCCAGGAGTCAACCCTGTGTGCAGAAACCTCCAAGTCCTTTCCTACAGCTCTGCCCACCCCAGGAGGAGAAGAAAAGTAGGATCTGAAACTCAGGTTGAAAAACATTACTAAAAAAAGCAGGGGAAACCAGCCTCCCTCGGTTTGTTGTTTGTTTTCCCTCAGGCTTTGCTTGCACTAAACCCAGTGTGTCCCTGGAGCATTGTGTCCCCTTAACCCTGTCTGGGCTCTGCCCTGTCTGCTGTTCCAGCCCACGGTGCCAGCAGGGAGAGTCCTTCTCAAGGACAAACGTGTGCCTGGGCCTGGCAGGGTCACCCTGTGCAGCACAACTGCCCCAGCTCTGTCCTCTGCGGAGGACAGCCGGAGGGAGCTGAGGAGGGGAAGGTGGAGCGGCTGAGGAGGCAAAACCTCTCATGCTGTGCTCCTGACCTGGAGCTTCCCCATCCTCTGGTCCTGCCACTGTGACCAGACACAGCCACGGTCTGGATGTTGCCCCTGCCCAGAGTTCCTTAAATTACATGGATTAAAGAGCGAGGAGAGAATGTGGGCACTGACAGCTCCTTCCCCAAAGGACAGCCACCCCCTTTCCAAACAGCAGGGGCTGAGGCTGGGCTGGCACCTCCAGCAGCACGGTGAGGTTGAGGTGCCCTTGTCCCCCTGCCAGGGAGAGGGGAGGGGACGGCGAGACCCCAGTGTGGTGGGGAGGCAGAGCGAGATCCAGGGCTGGATCTCCTGGGGCTGTTCATGGGGTGGAGAAATGGATCACCCTGAACTCGGTGAGCAGGGCCACACACAGGAACGCCAGGTAGTAGGCGATGAGGCAGATGCCGTAGGCCTTCCCCAGCTGGAAGCACTGCGCTGGCACCGTCACGAAGGAGAACACCAGGCTGAGCCCCAGTGCCCCGGCCAGCACCCACACCAGGGGGCTGTCAGGCTCCAGCTGTGGGGAGATGGGAGTGATGTG
The DNA here is from genome assembly GCF_041296385.1 of Aphelocoma coerulescens. NCBI lineage: Eukaryota > Metazoa > Chordata > Aves > Passeriformes > Corvidae > Aphelocoma > Aphelocoma coerulescens. The sequence goes on along the minus strand of NC_091029.1, from coordinate 15,078,302 downwards.
GGGTGAAACTGGCGTCCTGCTGCCAGCCTGACCCGTGTCACCACGTCACCACAGCCTTACCTTCACCAGCGGCTGGCTGCTGGTCATCTGCAGCAGGCAGCCGAGCCCCACGCCCACCAGGATGTCTGGAGCACGTTCAGGATGGCCACACAGCACGGGAGGGCTCGGGGGAGCAGCAGCACCGACCACATCCCTCTGCCCCACATCCTCCTCCTTCCTGTATCTCATGGCTAAAGCGCTCTCTGTCTGTGGGGAATGCAACCTCAAGCACTTGAGGAGAGCCTTCAGCCTGGTCTGAGGACCACCCAAAACCCACCAGAGGGAGGCACAGCCCCCTCCCCTCCTTCCCTTTGGCAGATCCCAAATATGCCACACTGCAGCCCAAACTCCTGGCCATCTGGGGCTGGGACAGCTGTAGGGACAGGGGGGTGCTGCTGGCTCTGTCCTTGCCCCTCCCAAATCCCTCACTGACCCCTTGCACTGTGGGAACGCTGTGGGGTTCGCTGGCGTTGGAGGGACTCTGGGATGGATCCTGCCCTGCTCCTCTCCAGGGGTCCCACAGCACCAGGGGCTCTCCCTGGGCTGTAGGCAGGGAAACGGAGGCAGCTCCTGCCCCACATGCCACCACCCTGCCCCTGGCACCCAAAGGATACTGAAGATGATGCCCCCGAAGCAGGCGGAGAAGGCCATGCGGGGATAGCCCTGCCGGGCCATGGTGAGGTCGGAGAAGGTGTCTGTGGAGGGACAAAGGGAGACCTTGGGGATGACAGGGGGACCCCAGGGTGTGCCAGGGGGGCACTGGGGACCAGCAGAGCCCTCACCACCGATGCTGTTGCCCCAGGCCAGCAGTGTCAAGCCCAGCACGGTGTTGCTGAGCTGGAAGATGACACCCAGGGTCCGCAGGATGTTCACCAGCTCCGTGGCTGCGGCGTTGATCCACATGGCACTGGCCAAAAACCCAAGGAAGGCAAACACCTGACAGGAAGAGGAGCAAGCTGGTCCCTGTGTGCATCCCACAGGACCCTGCACACCTCTTGGGGACACTGGGAACTGGGAAAGAGGTCCAACTTCCTGCTCTGCCCTCAGGGACCCTCAGCCCCATCTGGAGCAGGCTGGGCTGGTCCCTGGTGGGTGTTCAGGGCTGGGGGACACCTTACACAGTGATACTTGGGTGGGTCCTCATTGCTGGTGGTGATGAAGATGATGAGGGCCAAGGCAGAGGCAACCAGTGTGACCAGTCCCCAGACTGGGAAGACGCCCTGGATCTGGTACAGCCCATCTGCACATGGTGGGGAGAGGGGGTGTCAGAGTGGCTGGGGCAGGATCTAGCCAGGCCTGAGGCAGGAGGTAAAGCCTTGTCAGCTAAGCCACCTCTACCCTACACCCTCACAGAGCTGCCCCCCTCTGTGCCTCAGTTTCCCCAGGCAGGCCAGGCCTGCTCCATTTTCCCCCAAGGACCTGGATGCTGGGGGCCCAAGGCCCCCACCCCTGTAGGGGGTGCAAATCATGCAAATCAGCTGCAAATCAAGCCCCCAGCTTGGCTCTTCCCCACCCATAATGGGAAGCCAGTTCTGAAAGGCTCCTGCAGTCCCCAGGGCTTCGGGGGCCATCTCAGTCCTGTCCCCTTCTGGAAGCTTGGGACTGCCCCAGGCTCTTACAGGCGCCCGATTTGAGGGTGAGGACGCAGAGCAGGGGGCTGGTGAGGATGTGCAGGCAGTTGAGGGGTCTCTTCCAGTTCAGGTCATCCTTGTCGGGGTCCACAACGGGAACAGTGAGCAGCAGCACCAGCTCCACGGGCACCTGGGACGGGGAACACCCATCTGGGACACCCTGCGAGGTGCCCCATGGCCTGCTCCCAACCCGACTGCCCCTGTCCCAGCATCCCCAGGGAGACAGAGCCCCAAGGGCCAGCAGGGACGGGGATGCCCCTTGGGGGGCTCCTCCTGGCTCGTGTCCCCCCTACTCACCTTGAAGGCCTTGAAGAGCCGCCAGTACCAGGGCTTCCTCCTCCACTTGCGGTAGTCCAAGGGGCTGAGGGCCGTGGTGAGGATGCGCAGGGAGGTCTCCCGGGAGGGCAGCAGGGGCCGGTACTCCTCCCCTGTGAGGGGCCACGGGGGCTGAGGTGTGGGGGCTCCCTGCCCTCCCAACCCTTCCAGCATGGGGCAACGGTTCCCTGTGTGTCCCCAGGGAGCTCCCCCTGCCCCACGGGCTCAGTCACACCTGCAGCAGCCTGGGGGTCTCTGGGACCCCTGAGGACGGAGCAGGGAACAACATACCATAGTCCCCACTGTTTGTGCCCGAGGGCTCCGGCTCTTCCACATCTGTCGGCATCTCTGGGGGGAAGAGGAGCGGACAGGGGCAGTGCAAGGGACCCCAACACGCCGGGGGTCCCATCCCAGCTGGGCAACCCTTACCTGGCTCCCAGGGCCCGGGAGGGGCCAGCCCGTCCCCCCGCTGCCGACGGTGAATGCAGGTGCAGAGCACCACGGTGAGCACGTAGAACACGTAGAGCCCCAGGTAACCTGGGAGGGAGGAGTTATGGGGGGGTCACAGCACCCCAGGCTGCTCCCACCATCCCCAGCTCCCACAGCGCTCACCCAGAGCCTCTCCAAGCCTGATCCTGCCCAGGTAGAGCATCACGAAGGTGAGGAACACGGCCGCCATGTAGAAGATGACATCCCTGAGGAAGGGTCTGGAGGCAGCCATGAAGGGCTTGAACAGGGCGATGCCCCCGGCCACCACTGTGGTCACAAACACACCGGCACCTGCCAACACAACGGGACTCTCTTGGGACATGGGAACATCCCACAGCTCCAAAGTATCACCCCGTGAGGAACTGGCAGTGGGGTCCCCTTACCAAAGATGGCCCCGATGGCCAGCCCCGCTGTCCGGGGGTCGGAGAAGGCTACCACAGCACTGAAGACATCAGGTGCCCCGTTTCCAAAGGCCAGGAAGGTGACACCATGGAGAGGGGACGTCAAGGAAAAGACCTGGTGTCTTGTCCTCCTTCTGTGGGGACATGGGTGCTGTGTACTCCTGTCCAGTGCCAGCATATGGCCACTTCTCCTGCTGTCACCTCCAGCTCACACTCCGAATTGGTTTCCTCTGGCATGGTGCCGAGGGGATGCAAAGTGACCCTGTCACAGCCACCTCCCCTGCCCTGTCCCCACGGCCACCTCCCCTGTCCATCCTGGCTGAGGTCCCCTGTGATTTGCCAAGGATACTGCCACATTGTGGGACAGCTTCAGGTTGGTGGAGATGGCTGATAAATTGGGGCAGAAGCTGGAAGGGCAGAGAAAGAGACAGAGAGGTGATGGGGCTACTTGGGGACCACAGGGCTCCTGGTCACTCTGGGGACAGTCCCCTTCTCTGCAGGGCCACTCACAACTTCTCCGCTGTCACACCGAGGATGATGAACAGGTACAGGAGCCAGAGAGCCTGTGGGGTCAGGGGTGCACAGAGAGGGGTCAGTGGGGTCCCCACCCCAGGCCCCCACAGCAGAGCATCCCCAGCACTGCCCGTTCCCATCCTTACATAGAGGGTGACAGCCAGGGGCAGCAGCTGGGGCGGGAAGACACAGAAGACCCCATTGAGGTAGTCGAGGAAGCCCCCGTCCAGCCGGCAGTCAGGGTTGCTCCAGATGAAGTGGCACCACTCGGAGCTGTTGTGCTTCCGAACCTCCCAGCACTGCGGGGCAGAGGGGAGGGTGCTTGGCCGAGCACCCACCGCCCTCGTGAGGGCTGCCACGGGCATCCTGAGGGGACACTGCCCACCCCGAGCACCCACTGCCCGCCCCGAGCACCCACTGCCCGCCCTGAGGGGACACTGCCCGCCCCGAGCACCCACTGCCCGCCCTGAGGGGACACTGCCCGCCCCGAGCACCCACTGCCCTCCCGAGGGCTGCCACGGGCACCCTGCCGCTCTGCGGGGCTGCTTTTGGCAGGTCACTCTCATCCCTGCCTCGGTTTCCCCATCCGTGCTCCGTGTGCCAGGCCCGGCACATGTGGAAACCCGTGCCCCATCCCTGTCCCCACACAGCCCACACCCACCGCGGGCCATGGGAAGGCGCCGGCCCGGCAAGCAGCGAGGGTTTCGGAGGAGAAAACCAGCAGCAGAAGAAATCCCGGTGAGAGCCCTGCTGCGATGGCGGGGACAGGGGAAGCAGGGCCGGGACGGGACCCCACCACCCCGGCAGCACCCAAATCCCTCCCGGCGGCCCCCCCAAACCCCACCGCAGCCCCCAGACTTACATCCAGGCCCCGTCCGTGGCTCAGAGCATCCCCCCTGGGAGGGACCGTGTCCAGCAGCAGCGGGGGCCCGGCCGGCTGTGCCCCGGTCGGGCCGAGCGCCCCGGCCAGCCCCGTGGGCCCCGGCCCCATGGTCCCCGGCCCTGGTGGGGACAGCCCCGGCGGGCACCTACCGCCGGCAGCGGCCCCCGGAGGGAGACAGCGGGGGCTGCCCCCGAAGCCCCATCCCGCGCTCCCCGGGCGGGGCGAGGAGGGGTTAAAAATTAATAATAAAAGTGGAAATTAAAATTAATGCTAAAAATAATAAAATGGGTAAAAAGCAGAGCCCCCCGCGGGCACGTTGAGCCCCTGCCGCCGCAGCACCCGCACCCCACGGACGGGGACCAGGGGACCTGGGGGCACCCCCGAGGGCACAGAGGGGACAGAGGGGCCGCGGTGCGGGTGGGGACGGGGACGCCGGGGGGGTGGGGAGTGCCGGGCGGGATGCGGGGATGGATGCGGGGATGGATGCGGGGATGGATGCGGGGATGGATGCGGGGATGGAGGGGGGTACCGGGGACCCCTCCCGCGGCGCGGCCCCGCCGTGTGGCGCGGCCCCGCTGCCGTGCGCGGGCAGCTGATCCCCCCCGCCCCCCCGCCTTAAAGGGGCCGCCACCCTCCGCCCTTAAAGCGACAGCGACACTTTCCCACGCGGCTGGCGGGGCGGCTGCGGAGATGGGACACACGCGGCTCTCTGCTCCGTCCCGTCCTTCTCAGGCCGGGACACCCACCCTGGTGCTGCGCCCACCTACAGCCGCCCTTTGGGGTGACCCTCTGAGAACGGGCGAGCTCATCGCAGGCATGGCCGGGGATTGTGTCCCGTGGTGGGGCAGCCTCGGCACCGTGCCGGTGGTCCGAGACCCCCCAGAGGGGCCGAGGCTGCTGCTGGTGCCCCTGTCTGCACCAGGACACCCCAGCCTCAACCGTGCCCCCTGCAAGCCCCATGCCCTGTTTGTGGGGTGCAGGTTGGCCCCCATGGCCGGAGCCCCAAGATCTTAATGGCATTCAGAGATCTATTTCCCACCCTGGCCAGTTTCTCCACAAAGTTGCACTCTGCCCTTCTCCCTGGGGAGAGGTGAAAGGAAGGAAAGTAAAAAATAAAGGCAGCGCCCAGCTGGGTGGGTCTCCCCCAGGATACCAGGTCCCCCCTAAGACCCGAAGGCCGGTGGCACCCGCTGGGTGCAGGCTCCGGCCCTGCCGGGAGCTGGCACGGGGCATGGCCCCCAGACCCGCTGGGATATGGCTGCTTTCTTAACCGGTTTTTCTGGTTTTAGGCCAAATTTGGGTGTTTGCCCCATGGCGTGGGTCCCTGTGCACCTCCCTTGGCTTCTGCACCCACGAGTGGCCGGGTGCAGGTGCCCGAGCGCGGGGGAGGGCTGGGCACTGGACAGTGCTGGCAAATTCCCCAGCAGCAGCTGGGAGCTGCTGGGACGTGCTGGGCTCCAGCACACGAGCGGTGCCTTTGGGACTGCCCTGCCCAGAACTGGACAGGACATGGGGCACCTCCTCCAGCTGCACCGGGGGGCTCTCCAGGGTGACTGCGTGCACCCCACCGTGACTCTGCCACGCGGGTGGGGGGTCCAAGCCCTCAGTGCCCGCCCCCTCCCCGGGACACCCGCGCCGGACGGGGACTTTGCCCGCCAGATGAGGAGGAGGAGGAGCAGGAGGCAGTGAACGGGCGCCGGCCGGGATTGCGCAAGGCCGGGGGTGCCGCGGGGGTGGGGCCCAAGGGAAGCATCAGCACCTTTCCCCGAACACGGGGACACGCCGGGGGCCGGGATGCCCACCCGAGAGGGTCCACGCGTGTTCCGCAAGGGCGGGGAGGGGGGGAACCTGCGCACATGTCCCGTGGGCGTGGCGCTGGGAGAGGCGAGATAGGAACGGGGATATGAGCGTGGGGTCTTGGGGCAGCATAGGGGCGACAGGGGGTGTTGTGAGGGGGGCCGGGGGTCCCCACGGCCGCAGAGGGGGCGTGGCCACCGCGGGAGCCCCGCCCCGAGCCCCGCCCCGTGCGTGGCGCGTGCGCGAGCAGCGCCGCTGTGGGCGCGGCCCCGGCCCCGCCCCGCCCCGTCTGGCCCCGCCCCGTTGGTCCGCGCCGCATTCGAGCCCCACCCCCGGGCCCGCCCATTCACCCGCGGCCTTCCCCGGGCCCGCCCCCGCCCTCCCCGCCCCTCGCTCTCCCTGCCATGGCGGCCCCGCGGGCGGTGCTGGTGGCCGCGCTCCTGTCCCCCCTCCTGTCCCCCCTCCTGTCCCCGCTCCTCTCCGCCGTCCCGGCCGGCGCAGCCCCGTCCCCGGTGCCCCGCAATGTCTCCGTGCTGCTGGAGCCCGGCTCCGAGAGGCTGCGCGTCCTCCCCGGCCGCCACCCCGCCGCCGTCGCCTGGGCCAGCCTGGATGACCGCATCTCGCACGTCGGGTACGGACGGGCCGGGCCGGGCCGGGCTGACCCGCGTGGGACGGGACGGGACGGGACGGGACGGGACGGGACGGGACGGGACGGGGGTCGCATGGAGCCGAGCGGGCATGGGTTGGTGGGGGTTGCCGCGGCCGGGGTGGCGCCTCGTCCCACCCGTGTCCGTGACCCCCCGTGACCGTGTCCCCACAGCTGGGCCTTCCTGGAGGTGACCACCAATGCCTCGTACAATGACAGCCTGCAGGCCTACGCTGCCGGGCTCGCCGAGGCTGCCGTCACCGAGCAGGTAAGGGGGGACCCCTCCGGAAATGGGGTCCCGGGGGGCGTGACATGGTCCCTCCCCGGGCTGTCCCCTGCCGGTGACACCGCGGCCGTGTCCCCCAGCTGATGTACATGCACTGGATGAACACCATGGTGGGCTACTGCGGCCCCTTCAAGTATGAGAGCGAGTACTGCCAGAAGCTGCGGAACTACCTGGAGGCCAACCTGGCCTGGATGGAGGAGCAGATGGCAAAGGGGCAGGACCCCGAGTACTGGCACCAGGTGAGGATGGGGTACCCTCACCCCGGGGAACCCCCCTGTATCCTCCTGAGGCTTTAATCCAGAGGAGAGGACAGGGCAGCAAGATGTCCTGGCCGAGCTCCAGGTGGGATGACAGGGATGTGGTCATCCTCTTTCCTGGGGTGACTAGACGTGACTCGTGACTTTCTCCTGGCCACAGCCTCACATGCTGCAGTTGGGGTGCACAGGGGGTGGCTTTGTCACCCTCGGCCCTGGGTGCTGAGTCATGACCTTGCTGACAGTGACACTTCCCCCCTGTGCCTCTGCAGCAGCACTGAGACCCAGCTGGTCTGCTCTGTCCCCTGGGGGAATGAGGGAGCCTGTCCCCAAAGCCCCTCAGCCTGCATCCTCGCAGGAGCCGGGTGCCAGCTCTGTCCCCTGTCCCCAGGTGCGCCTGGCCTTGCTGCAGCTGAAAGGGCTGGAGGACAGCTACAATGGGCGCCTGGACTTCCCCAGGGACAGGATCACCCTGGCACCCTTTGGCTTCCTGTAAGCTCCTTCTTGGAGGTGGTGGAGAGTGGGGGATGGTTGTCCCAGGGTTTGGAGTGCTGTGGGGACAATTCCTGCATGTCTGGGAGCAGCCAGTTCTGCTCGCAGTCCACCTTGTCCACCTTTTCTGGGCACTTGTCTTCTGCTGCTGGAGCAGGACGGAGCCAAGGCAGGTTGTTCCCCACACCATGGGCTGGGTGGTGGGTTCCCCCCACAGCCCCTGCCTCAGTTTCCCCATTGCTGTGCTCCCCCTTTCCTCCCTCCTCATGCTACCAGGGTGCTCCCAGCACCAGTGCCTGCACTGGGGTGGGGTGGAGATGGACAGACAGAGAGCTCTGAGCCGGCTCAGCTCCAGGGCTGGGACATCCCTCACCTGACATCTTACGCCTTGCTTCCCCGCAGGCTGCTGCAGTTGGGGGGTGACCTGGAGGACCTGGAGTCTGCCCTGAATCGCTCCTCCCCACAGCGTGTCCTGGGCTCGGGCTCCTGCTCGGCCCTCGTGAAGCTGCTGCCAGGCCACCGGGATCTGCTGGTGGCCCACGACACCTGGACCTCCTACCAGGCCATGCTGCGCATCATCAAGAAGTACACGCTGCCCTTCCGCGCCTCGGCCGGCGGTGCGTGGGCTGGGCTGGGGGAGCTGTGCCTCACAAGCCCCTCCTGATGCCTCTGCATCCTCCCTCCAGGCAAGTCTCAGGTCCCTGGAAGCGTCCAGGTGTTCTCCTCCTACCCTGGCACCATCTTCTCCGTGGATGACTTCTACATCCTCAGCAGTGGGTTGGTGAGTGGGTCTGGTCCTCAAGGACCTCTCCTTGGCCCTGCTGCCGTCCCCGTCACTCCCTCCCCTGCAGGTAGCACTGGAGACCACCATTGGGAACAACAACCCGGCCCTCTGGAAGTACCTGGACCCCCGGGGCAGCGTCCTGGAGTGGCTGAGGAACATTGTGGCCAACAGGCTGGCCCGCAGCGGGCCCGAGTGGGCCGCGGTCTTCCGACGCTTCAACAGCGGCACGTGAGTGGGGTGGGATGGGTCCTGGGAACTGATCCTGGAGGGGTGGGATCGGATGGAGGGTGCCCAGGCTGCCAGAGGGATGCGTTCCTTGTTCTCCGTGCCAGGTACAACAACCAGTGGATGGTGGTGGACTACAATGCCTTCACGCCAGGCAGAGCGAGCCCAGCGCCGGGCGTGCTGACAGTGCTGGAGCAGATCCCGTGAGTGGCTCCATTCCTCCCTGAGCCCCTGCTGTCTCCTCTCTCATCGCTGTGGGTTTGGGGCAGCCCTGAGGGTGGTGCCTGCCCCAGCCCAGTGGGTGGTCACAGGGCGATGGGGTGTGTCTGTGACTAAAGGCTCTGGGGATGCTGGTACTGAAGTGATGGGTGACCCGCGGGATGTGTTCCCCCCAGCCCAGCATGTCCCCCACTATCCCCAGTGGCTTTTTTGGCCTCTTCTCTGACCAGTGCTCTTCCTCCCAGCGCAGGGGCCTGGTGGTGGTGGCCGATCAGACACAGCTGCTGTACCAGCAGGGCTACTGGGCCAGCTACAACGTGCCGTGAGTGCCATCACTCCCCACAGCCTGCCCTGTAACGAGGGGCAGCAGTGCTGGCCTTGCACCTGCTTGGTGCCAACTTGCTGGGTGCCCCCACCCCAGGTACTTTGAGGAGATCTTCAACGCCAGCGGGAACCTGGAGCTGGTGAGGAAATACGGGGACTGGTTCACCTACGACAAGAACCCGCGTGCCCAGATCTTCCGCCGGAACCAGACGCTGGTCCACGACCTTGACTCCATGATCCGCCTGATGCGGTGCGTGCTGGGCACCCCCAAACCCGCCTGTTCCGCCAAGGAATTTTCTGTGATCCATAGATTTTTCCCATGTCTTCACCATGGCTGTCTCCCGGCCCTTCTGCAGGTCCAACAACTACCTGCAGGACCCGCTGTCGCGGTGCAGGGGCTGTGACCCCCCCCAGAATGCTGAGAACGCCATCTCCGCCCGCTCCGACCTCAACCCTTCCAACGGCACCTACCCCTTCCCTGCCCTGCGCCAGCGCTGCCACGGCGGCATCGACATGAAGGTGTGGGAGCCAGGCAGCCCTGGGGTCTCCTCCTTGAGGGTGCACCCCCCAGCAGCTCTCCCGGGCTGTGCAGCCCCTTCCTGCTGCTGACTCGCTGCCCTGTTTTGTGTCCCCATCTCCAGGTCACCTCCTCGGTCATGGTCCCTACCTTCGGGCTGGTGGCGGTCAGCGGCCCCGCCTGGGACGACGTGCCCCCCTTCCGCTGGAGCGCGTCCCCCTGCAGCTCCCTGCTCCACATGGGCCACCCCGACCTCTGGACCTTCCCCCCAGTCAAGGTCCACTGGGACTGAGCAGGCACCGCCGGGCTGGTCCTGTCCGTCTGTCCATCTGTCCGTGGGCGTCTGTCCTGTGGGGGATCCCTCTGTGGGGGCAGCTGGGTGTGGGGGGGTCTCAGCTCTGTCATACCCTCAGCCCCTCGCTTTTTCTGCCTCTCAGGGTCCCGGCTGTGCTGCACGAGGGGCCAAGCCCAGCGTATCCCCTCCCTGCCATGGGGCTCTCCAATCCCAGGCCCTTTCCCTGGGTGCTGATGCCTGGTTTGGGGGGGGCTCTTCCCAGAAAAGGGGGGTCCTGGGAGGCCGGGGCTCGCCCTCAGCGTAGAGAGGAGGGGCGTGAACTGGTTTGGCTGTGGCAAATAAAGTGCTCTGTGCTGGTGGCTGTGCTTTGCTCTCTGCTGAGAGTCTCTGGTGGCTTGGATTAGGGTTGGGCTCTCGCAGGGGTCTTGCCCCCTCCCCATTAACAGGGTGATCTGCTTCTCTGCTGGTGGGAGGGTGTATGGCCAGTGAGGCCGGGTCTTTTGGGGTGCAGGCTGTGAAGGGTTCTCTGCTGCTGGGATGGGGGAGCCCCACCACTCACCCCCCAGGAGTGGGAGGCCATCCTCATGCCTTTTGTCCTCCTTTCCTCTGGCACCTGTGTGTCCCCATCCCCAAAACCCGCGGTGCAAAATCCTCTTAGGCAGCTCCCTTGATCCGCTCTGCCTCGTTAGGAATAACGAGGTCATTACTGGGGGATTAATGAGCGGTGGCTCGGCAGCGCTTTGAAGGTGCCAGGTTCCCACCGGGGCTGGGGCTCCCTGGGGGCTGCGGGGTGGTGGGAGGGAGCAGGTCTGGGCTGTTGGGGTGCTGGCACCACAGAAGCTGGGCTGGGTGCCCTGGGGGAGGTGGGATGTCCATACCCCACTGCTGGGACGGGTTGCAGGTAAGGTGGGAGTGGCAGAGCCCGTGTCCCCTGGTGTCTCCATGGTATGTGGGTTACTGTGGAAGAGAGGGCTGCTTTTAGGGTCCACATGCCTCAGCTTCCCCAGACAGATCACCACCACTGGGTGAGGGAGCAGCAAGGAGGAACAGGGCATGCTGGAAATGCCGCAGTGTTGCTGATTCCCTTTTTTTATTTCCTTAAAAGAGGAAAAACAAGCAGAATGTTGTTAAATATCATCCCAGCTGCTGCCACAGTGTCACCCAGGGACCCTGGCCGAGGGAAGTGACCAGGTGACAGCCTGGCATGCCTTCCTCAGGGCAGGGATCGAGCCAAAGGGGAGCAGGAGAGGGACAGGGAGGTGGGTGCAGGGTGGAAAGGGGCCCTGGAGCACTCCAGGGCTGAGCTGAAATGTGGTGTCCTCCCCAAGGGCGTCTCCAGCCTCATCCCTGTGAGCTGGGGGAGGTTCTTGCATCTCTTTCTTAGCTCCTGCCACCGTCCCATCCTCTCTCTGCCTACTGTGGGATGGGTGGGGGGTTGCTCCAAAGGCCCCCAGGGGGACTGGAGCTGTGCCCCCCCGGTACCCCCATTCAAGAGCTCCTCCTCATTCCCACCTTTCCAGTCCCCTGTGTCCCAAAAGCAGTGTGACTGTGCAGAGGTGCTGTGCTCTCTGCTGTTCACCCAGGAGCCCAGTGATGATGTGGGAAGCAGGGATGTTTTGTTGCCACCAAACACCAGCTTCGTCTGCTCCAGAGCTCTGCCCCTGCTCGGTGCCTGCCAGCAGTGGTGCTCTGGGGAATTTTGCAACACAGTTTGGGTCAGGGGACCGAAATCCCGTATTCTGGTTTCACTGCTGTCTGCCTGGCCCTGGGCCAGAACTGGGCACAGTGTGGGGCTCTCAGTGCACCCAGTTTGGAGTGTTTGGTTCCAGTGCAGTGTCCCTCCCTCGGGACTCCTTGTGCCCTCTGCTTCCAGGCTGCTCCCACTTGGCCAGAGGAACAGAGGAACCTTCTGCAGCTGCGGGGCTGTGAGCCAGGGCTGGGCCTTCCTCCAAATCCCACCTTCTTCCTCCTTGCCTGCTGTGGACGGAACCAGCCCCTCAGAGCAGAGGTAGGTAGGACTTTTACCCTGGGGGTGTCACCAGGGCTGGGTGACAAGGACGGGTCCCAGAGGAAAGGAGGGGGCTCTGCTTTGCCGGGGGGCTGCTGTACCTTGGGTCTGGGCCAAGCTCTGGCTGGGTCACTTGGGACAGCCCCTCTCCACGGGGTGACCTGTGTCCACAGGGTGCCCAGCATGGCACGGCCAGCTGGAGCTGGGGGGGCCTCATCTCAGGGGTCTCCCCCAGCTGGAGGGGCTGAGCCCCCCTGAGATGTGAAGCTCGGAGAAGATACAAGGGCTGCCGTGGGTGGGGGCTTAGCAGGGTGGGCAGAGGGGTGTGATGGCTCGTTTGGAGGCAGTGAGGGGTGTCTTGGCTGGGGATTTGGGGGGTGCAGGCTGCCCTGGCTACACCAGGGGTTCAAAGGCGAAATCCTAAAATCTGCTGGTACAAGTTTTTGGCCAGACCTGATAATATCCAGTGCAAACCCTTGCGGGTCCCCAAAGTAATTTGGGAGCTGCCTCTCCTCTTCCCCCATCACCTGGGAGCCCACATCCCGTCTCCCAGGCATGTGAAAGCTGCCGGGATTTGGCTGGCGGGGCCACACGTGTTTGTCCCCTCCGCGTCACCCGGCAGCGTGCCCGGCCATGGCTGGGCGCCTTCGGCACCAGTCCAGCCCCGCGGCTGTAAAACCCACCCAGGGCTGAGCAAACAGCGGGGCCGGGGCAATGTCTGATCCCTGCCCCTTGGCCAGCTGCGTGGCTGAGCACGGGGACCTGGGGACACCGGCACGGCCCCTCCGACGTCACCTGTCCCTTTTGTGTCCCGCAGACTCGGCGGTGGGTGAGGACACTCAGTGGGGTCCCGCGGGACACCAGGTAATCCCCGCCTGGGCTGCAGGACAGGGTGCGCACGGGGCGCCTGGGGACACCGGGGGTGCGGGGACCGGCGGGATGGAGGAGGGGGCGGCACAGCCTGTCCCGGGGATCTCCCAGGGAGAGCCCGTCGGTGCTGCTGCATCCTAGAGACGGGAAGGAACGCTGGGGACTGCCCTGTCCCTCCCGAGGGGCTCCTGTGCTCTGCCCCGAGCCCGCAATGGGCATCGGGGCTGAGGGGGGGGACCCGTGGGGAGCAGCTGGTGACTCCAGCACCTCTCTCCGGCAGAGCATCCGTTGTCAGGCCATGGCAGCCCAGCCAGTCGGGGGCCAGAAGCCCTTTCACGTCGTCTCGCCCGTTCTGGAGAGCCTGCCCCTCTCCAAGGCCGTGGGCACCAAGGTCTTCATGAAGCTGGAAAACGTCCAGCCCTCGGGCTCCTTCAAGATCCGGGGCATCGGGCACCTCTGCCAGGATGTGAGTGCGGGCATGGTGTGTGCAGGGGGCTGCTCCTGCCCTCATAGGGGGCACAGTGGGGGGACGCAGCCGTCCCCTTCCCTCTTTCTCTCCTGCCTTTCAGGCTGCCAGGAAGGGCTGCCGCCACTTCGTCTGCTCCTCAGGTAACTCCATCCCGAGCCAGGGGGGTGCTCCTGAGGAATCTGGGGATGTCCAGGGGGTCGAGCCCTGCCTGGCCCCTCACTCTCCACAGGGGGAAACGCGGGGCTGGCAGCAGCGTACGCAGCCAGGAAGCTGGGGCTGCCCATCACCGTGGTGGTCCCCAGCAGCAGCGGCCCCACCCCCGTGCGCAAACTGGAGGAACTGGGGGCGACAGTCGAGGTCTACGGCAAGGTACCCCCAAAACTGGCATCTGGGAGGTCCAGAGGGGGCTGAGCTCAGCCTGCTCATCGGTGCTTGGCAACCCCCATGCCAAAATGTCCCCCTCCTGCATCCCCTGCACCCCAGCATCACAGCAGGGTCAGCCTGGGAACCCTCACCCGTTCTGGTGTCCCCCAGCCCCGCAGTGACAAGGGACCATCCCTGGGTTGTGAGGGCTGTATAGAGCCCCTCTGAACCCCCACTGCTCCCCCCAGGTGTGGGATGATGCCAACAGGAGAGCCCAGGAGCTGGTTGAGACAGAGGGCTGGGTCAGCATCCACCCCTTCGACCACCCCTTGGTGTGGTGAGTGTTGCCAGGACTCAGCTCCTGCGCCCTCTCCCCATCCCTGGGATGGGATCCAGGCTGGCCCGGGGTGACCCCAGGCTGCATCCTCCTGCCCCTCACCCTGCAGGGAGGGTCACGCCAGCCTGGTCCGGGAGCTGAAGGACTCTCTGGAGGGCAAACCAGGTGCCATCGTGGTGGCGGTGGGCGGCGGGGGGCTGCTGGCCGGTGTCGTGGCCGGCCTGCACCAGGTGGGCTGGCAGGATGTTCCCATCATCGCCGCCGAGACCCAGGGAGCTCACAGCTTCCACGAGGCGCTCAAAGCCGGCCGCCTCGTCACCCTGCCCGACATCACCAGGTGAGCAGCCACGCGTGCAGCGAGCTGGCAGGGCTCACTGCGGTGTCCTCGCCTTGACCGCCTTGTCCCCTCCCGTCCCAGCGTGGCCAAGTGCCTGGGAGCCAAGACGGTGTCGGCGCGGGCGCTGGAGTGTGCCCAGGAGTGCCGGGTGATCTCGCAGGTGGTGCAGGACACGGAGGCCGTGCGGGCTGTGGAGCAGTTCCTGGGTGAGCGGGGGTGACGGGGACACCGCCGGACCTTGGGGGTCGCTGGAGTCGGGGTGCTGGGGGAGCTCTGACTCCGCGGGCGGTGCCAATGTCCCCCTGCTCCGCTCCCCGCAGACGACGAGCGGATGCTGGTCCAGCCGGCGTGCGGGGCCGCCCTGGCCGTGCTCTACTCGGGGCGGCTGCAGCGGCTGCAGAGCGAGGGGCGGCTGCGGGCCCCGCTGGCTTCCGTGGTGGTCGTGGTGTGCGGCGGCAGCAACATCCACTCGGCCCAGCTGCGGGCCCTGAAGAGCCAGCTGGGGATGGAGTGATGCCCGCCCCGGGTAGGGCAGGTGACAGAGCCTGGCTGGCACACTCTGCTTGCTTTCCTTCCAAAATAACCAAAATAAAGCCCGGGGCACGCGGGGCCGGACTCCTCACGCAGCCTTTTCCAGCAAGGATGGGGAAACTGAGGCACGGGGCTCGCACTGCAGGCAGGGATGGAGCCGGGGCGCTGCCTGTGCTGAGGGCGGGACTGGGGTCCACACATCTCGCTTTTCCCCTGGGACTCGCCAGGCATCCTCCTCTGCCCCCCTCTCCTCCCTCCCCCTGCTCCTCCCCAGGCTGTTTGGGCTGCAGCTCCCCACCTCAATTAGCAAGCGCTCCCTCTCTGACTAATTACTTTGCTACTGTCTTTATGCATTATTATTCTAATGATTATTAA
The DNA here is from genome assembly GCF_041296385.1 of Aphelocoma coerulescens. Lineage (NCBI taxonomy): Eukaryota > Metazoa > Chordata > Aves > Passeriformes > Corvidae > Aphelocoma > Aphelocoma coerulescens. The sequence continues at coordinate 15,062,902 of NC_091029.1, read as the reverse complement.
TTATTACAATCCTCTCCCGTTCCTGCCGCTCTGGCTGCGGCCGGACGAGAACCACGCGCTTGTTACGGTGATTTATCCGCGGGGATCCCCGGCTGAGTTTAACACCTGCGGGCTCCGAGGCGCTCCAACATGTGGAGGGGATATACCCCATCCTAGACCTCCTAAGATCCCTCTTTTCCCCCCATCCCACTCTTTTTCCCATCCTCCCTTAGGCTTTCCTGCTCTCCCCCGTTCCCACTCCGGAGTGCTGTGCTTGCTTTTAGCCCTTTGCTGTGGCGCCTCCTGGGGGTTTTTTTTGCGTCCTCCCAACAGTTCTCCCCTCTCCTCCCTCCCATTCCTGGGTGATGTGGGATCTTGCTCCTGCTGGTGCTCCCCAGCCCCACCTGGTTCCCCTGCTGAGCCCGTGCCCTGCGTGCCACCCCGTGAGGTTGGGCAGGGAGAGAAGCCTTCTGCTGCCCCAAAACCCCTCTCGTCCTCCTTCCTTTTGGAGCAGAGGGGTGTCAGCCCCAGGATCAGCTCACCCACATCCCCCCACAAAGCCCTTTCCCCTGACCTGGCTGCCAACCCCCGAGAAACCCCCTCCCTGCCCTCAGCCCCTTGCCCCTATACCTCCCACCTGCCAGGCCACTTCCCCAGGTGCTTCCTGGAGGCCAAACCCCCATAAATCAAAACTCTGCTGCTCCATCGTGAGCAATATCTTATGTAAAAAGGTGTTTCCAGGGAGCACCGAAGGCTGGAGAATCCTATTACGAGGCACACTATTAATTATACAGAGTCAGCCCAACCTACTCCAGCTATTTTTTATCCCAGGTCCAAAACCTGATTACTTTCCACCTTCTGCAGACCTTCCCCTTCCAAAAAAAAAGGCAAAAAGGTCAGAAAAAAAAAAAAGAAAAGAATACCATTGATGTTTGCCCAACAGCTTGTAAAAAGGAATTTATTCCTGGAATTCTGCTCAGGGGGAGCAGAGGAATCAGGAGCTCATTACGGTGTTTCTTCAGGTCCCATGGAAGAGCCCTTGCTGGTGGTGACATGGGCATGACTCGGGTTTGTGGTGACTCCCCTGGGCTCCCCAACAGGGAGATTTTCCCCATCCTGAGGGGACACTTGGCCTTTGGGTGCCAGCTGGGGGGATTGGCCTTTGGAGGTCCCTGGCAGGGATGTGGGAAGTGCAGGTGGTCTGGGGGCATCCCTATGGGGTGGCATGGCCCCAGCTGGTGGGGGGTCACCTGTGGTCACTCTGCAGCTGGAGGCAGGCAGGAATCCTGAGAGCTGTTGCCTTCCTGGGACCTCTGGGATGATGGGGACCCTGGCCTTGGCTCCTGCACCCGGCTTGGAGCTGCAGAGCTCCTCTGTGCCGGGGGATCACCCCTGCTCTTGGTGGCTGCTCCTGCTGAGCCCCATCCTCCTGCCAGCCTCTGGCCTGGGAGGTGGCAGCTTGGGGCATCATCCCCAACCCCTCCTGCAGCCTCTTCTCTCTAGGGCTCAGAGATGAGGTGTCCCAGCAGCCTAAAAACCACCCTCAGGTCCATGCCTTGAATTCTGAAATAATAGTAATAATGATAACAATAATAATGATGATAATAATAGTAGCAGCCAGTGTTCATCTCGTGGTTGACCTTGTGTTCCATTTTATATCCTCAAAATGATGCCAGGAGGGGGTTATTTACCAACACATTCCCTGTCCTTATAAAAAGTCCCCATCACCAGCTAGCATCGACAACCTGGAAGTGCTGGCGCCGAGGGGAGCAGCCAGCTGTGCTCCTGCCTCAGTTTCCCCACTTGAGAAAAGGGGAGAAGGCGTTTTTCTTGGGGGAGTGAGGGGACAGCAGTGTCTGTGCTGACCCCAGCTCCTGGCTGAGGGCTCCCTCGGGGCTTGGCCTGGCTCGTTGGCCACCCCGTTATTAATGCCAGTAATGGTATAGGAAGGATAAATTCCACCACTTGGCTGAACAGAGAAAATATGCAGAGAAGTGGCTGGCTTTCCATAAATCATCGGTGCTCCATGCTACAACCGAGCCAGGACTTAAAATTCAGGTCAGGAGAGAGGGACTCTCGTAAGCCAGCAAGGGAAGGTAATTTATTCTGTTTATACCGTTTTACTGCAAGACAAGGAGCGAGGGGGGGGGGGGGGCGGGGGGGTGAAAACTCTGCCATGATTTTGCATTTTAAATATTAGTTCAGAGCAGCAGGCTGCCTGGGACTTTTTATTTCTGTATCTCAAGGGGTAGAAAGCAGGAGAGAGAAGGGGAGTGAGCTGGGGTGCTGGGCAGGAGACCCCCCTGCTGCCACCAGTACCCCCAGGGACAATGGGGCAAAAGCTGCTGATGGCGTCCATGAACCCCCACGTGGGGTGTCCACTTCCAGCTGACCCCCGAGGCTGGAGGCACCCCCGAGCAGGGCTGCAGGTGCCCCTGGGCTGCTCTGGGAGGGTCTTGGGTGCCCCCCCAGGGGAAAGAAATCGTGCATTGGGCTGTCTGCTGTGGGGGAAGGCGCTGAGCTGGGTAATGTGCCCCTTCCCAGTGCCAGAGAGCTGTGGGAGTGCGGGAAACGGGGAGCACTGGGGTACCGGGGGGTGGTGCAGCAGCATCACCTCGTACAGGTGCACATCACTCACCCCAGGGCGTGCTGGGGCTGCTCCCCCAGACCCCACGCAGGGCTGGGTGACAGTGGGGGAGCCCGGCCAGCACCTCTCACGGTCTTGTGTTAAAATAAATCAAAATAAAATAAAATGAAAGGGACCAGGTGACCGAACAGTAGGTAACTAAAAGGTTTTTTATTCACATTGAACAACAAGAGCCATTCACACTAACAGCCTCCGCAAGAGGCAGCGGGGACAGGAAACCCACGACGCTTTCAGAAAACAACTTTTTTCTTTCCTTTTCCATTCTCCTTCCTTTTATTCCCTCCCCCCCCACCCCCCCGCCCCATCCTCTCACCTCCCTCCCTGGTGCCATCCCCTCCCTGCCTTCAAAATAGAAAAATTCGGAGCCTCCGATGACTAAAGTACAATAAATAATCAGTAAACACAAAAACATACTTTATTTGTTTCTCCTTTATACAAAATAAAGAAACTAGAAGCAAAAACTATAATACATCCTTAAATTGGCGGAGCCTCTGGGAATCGTTGGGGTGGGACTCGGCGTCGAGGCTCGGGTGAAATTTCTGCTGTTGTGGTTGGGTTGGTTTAGTTCTGGGGTTTATGGTTTGTTTGGGGTTTTATTTTGCTGTTGTTGTTGTTGTTGTGTTTTTCCTGTTTCTGCCTCTTTCTGGTGTCTTTTCCACCACGTGGGAGCCCAATCTCAGCCAGTCACTGGGGCAGCCCCGGGCCTTGCCCCCGCACAGCCCCTCCTCCTCCTCCCCACCGCCAAAAACCGGGTCCGAACCGACCTTCTCCTCGGGAGTAAAACGGGAACAATAAAAATAAGGGCAGGGAGGGGCCGGGGGAGGGGGTTTATTCCTGCTATTCCCCATCCCCCCCCTCCTGTGGTAAGGGATAATTTAAAAGGATGCTAATTAGCAGGGGGGAGCCCTGCCCCAGCCCCCTCCCCCGGTGCCGCCGGGGCGGTGGGACCTGTGTCCAGGCGAGTTCAGCTTTGGTCCGAGAGGCGCTGGTCCCGACGCCGGCGGGGTCTGCAGGGCTGGGCACCTTTCTCTGCCCCCCCGAGTGTCCGGGAAGGCGCCGGGAGGGGGGAGGTAGCGGGGCGGCCCCAAGGTCCCGGTGGGGCGGGGACGGGGAGGATGGGCGATGCCGGGATGCGTTTTGGCATCGGGCGGGGTGGCTTTATCCGGCCACGGGGGCGTGACCGGCCCTGGTGCGGCGCGAGGGGGGGGACACGCGTGGGCTGGGGGGACCGGGGGGTTTCCCCCGCGCACTCGCACACGCGTGCCCACGCCGGGCCTACCACACCGCCGCCTCGCTGAGCTCCGGGTTGGGGTGCGACAGAGCCCCGCTGTAGCCGCTATTGCTGGACATGGAGAAGGGCGGGCTGGGCCCCCCGCTGAAGACCTCCCCCGGGATGGGGTGCAGCGAGCCGGTCATCCCCGGCTCGGGGCTGGGGGTGTCGGGGTGCGAGATCATATCCGTGTACCTTTGGTTTTCTGAGGAGTGGTGTCCGCTTAGGGGGGGCTCCAAGGGTCCCAGGGGTGTGGAGCCGGGTCCTGAGTTCTGAAGGTAGCTGGAGTCGGCCGGGGACTGGGCTTGGGAGGGCGGCCCGTGGGGGAAAAAGTCATAGTTGCCTCCCGGCCCGTAGTAGTCACCTTGGTAATCTGTGGGAGGGGGGGGAAGAAGGATGGAGCGGGTCTCCTGAGGCTAAAAACCTCCCGAAATCCCGCCGCACCCCAAACCAGCCCTGTGCTGTCCCCTCCAACACGCTCTGCCGGCTCCCAAAGCGGGAGTGTTGGGACCCAAAGGGCGTGGGGGATTTGAGTCGAACCTGGACTGCACTGCCCATCACCCTCTCCTTGCCCAGCCTGGAGTGAGGGAGGGTGAAGAATCCGGGCTGGGAGAGCTGAGGGGGCCGGAAAAATGGGCTCGGTTTAGTGCTTAATTAATGGTGGGGAAAAAACCAACGTGTATATATTAATATATACGCATGTAAAAATGGAATGGGGAAAAGATAGATATAAAAAGAATGGGCAAAAATAAATATATACCGGGGGAAAATGTATATAATGGGAATATATATATATACACATTGGGAAAATTATATATAATAGGAAAAAATATAATATATATATATATAATGTGGAAATTATATGTGTGTTTAAGCAGCTTGGAAGGGATCTATAAACTAACCGCAGGGCAACAAGGGGTGCCTAGAAAGCCCCTGGTCAGATGGGAGACTTTGAAAATGCAGCTTTTGGGGGGGCTCTGAGGGGAGCGGGGGGAGAGGGGAGGCGCGGGGCCGCCCCGCTGCGCCCATCCCGTCCCGTCGGGGCAGCGGGGGGGCGGCCGGGCCGCACTGACCTTCCATATGCTGCGGGCCCGGGAGGTAATTGGAACAAATGCGGCCTGAAAGGGGGACAAAAGCCCCGCAGCTGGGGCTTTGTTCGCGGGAGAAGGGCCCCGCAATGCCGAGGGGGGCGGGGGTGGCGTGGGGGTGCGTGGATCTGCGTGTGCGCGGCTGCGGGCACGCGTGTGGGCACGGCGGGGAAAGGGGAAACCCGCGGAGAAGCGGGACGTGAGGAACAAAGGAGGAGAGCGGGGACAGGGCAGGGAGCCCGCGGGCCGCCCCTCACCTCCGTAGTACGTGTAGGGCGTGGAGCCGAGCATCTCGGACTCGTCGAGGCGGCCGCCGAGGGGCCGCATCCTGCGGGGGCTGCGGAAGAACGCGTGCCGGCGGGCGCCCAGCGCGCTCAGCTGCTTCATCCGCCGCTCCTTCGACCGACGGTTCTGGAACCACACCTGTGACCGGGCTGGGGTCAGTGCCCACCGCGGATGGGCGAGCAGGGACCCCTCTTGGTCAGCGACACCCCACCCCCCAAAGTCTGGGCGGGGAAAGCGTTGGAAATCTTGCATCCGCACGGGTTTTACAATATCTGGGTATTTTTTTTACCAGCGCCGACCCCTCCTTCCTGCTGCTGATACCTCAGAAAGTGCATGGGGACACCGCACCCCACAAATAACCAGCTTAATTAAAATCCTGCCCCTCCTTCCCCCAGCTGCATCCCCACATGCATCTCTCTCAGTCCCTGCAGCTGGAAAAATACAGGAGGGGGAAATTTCCCCTATGGATAGGGGGAAGAAGGGAGGAAACGTGGGAAGGAAAAAGGGGATAGGACTCTGGATCATGGCAGAAACAGGGAGAAAGCGGGGAGCAGGGGGACGAGCACCTGGGGCAGCAGGCAGGGAGTCAGAACAGCCGGCGGTGAGGATGGGAATAAAAGGGAAAGGGGAGACGCGGCCGCCTCTCCGCGGGCATTGCCTCATGCGAACCGCACGCCTCAGCAGCCTGGTGGGGCGTCTGGATTATTGTCTCAGTCCCCCAGGGATGGGGCAGCTCAGGGCTACGAGCACAGCACTCTCCTGAGGGACTCGTGCTCCCCTCTGCCAGGAGCCGGGAATCGCAGCTCCGCTACCGGCAGAGCCGGAGAGTCCTCCCCTATTAATGCCGCTATTAAAGCCCATTAATCCCTACATTTCCGCAGGGATTTTCTTCACGGGGGCAGCGCGGTGAGAAAGAGCCGGCTGCCTGCGGAACGCGATGGATGCTCCTCGCTTCCGCACGGCTGGAGCATCCATCTCCCGGCGCGCCGGGGATCCTGCTCGGCCCCGCGCAAAGCCAGGCTGCCTCGTGTTCTGGGAATGGGTTTCATCCCTTCCCACGGGGTGGGGGAACCCCGCTCACCCCCGAGAGCGTGGGGTGGGTGCAGGCCTGGGCCTGAAGTGACGCTGGCAGGGGACAAATGGGGTTCGCCTGTTCCCATTCCTTGAGGGACCAACCTCCGTGTCCCAGCCCCTTCCCGGCACCCGGGGGACGCTGTCACAGCCTTGAACTGTCTGGGCTCCTACAGGACCCCTTCCCCTGGCTCCCGGTGGGCTCGGGCTGTCCTACCTGGATGACTCTCATGTTGAGGCCAGTCTCTTGGGCCAGCTGCTCCCGGATGTGGCGGGTGGGTTTGGGGGTGGCGGCGAAGGCAGCTTTGAGGGTCTCCAGCTGCTTGGCTTTAATGGTGGTGCGGGGCCCCCTCCGCTTGGTGCCCGAGTTCTGCTCCTCGTTCTCGTTGTTGGTGGTCTCCTTGTCCGAGGAGGTTGAGTTGTCCGTTTCCTTGGTGTCGTCCTGCATGGGGTCCTGGAGATCCGGGGACAAACTCCTGTCTGTACACGAGGACACTGTAAAGGAGACCCAGAGAGGAAAGGGGGGGGGGGGGGTGGATGACTTAGGGGAGAGATTGACCCCCCTCTCCTCCGCCCTCCCCGGCCCACCCGGCCCGGCTGCTTTCCAGGAGAGGGGTTGGGGGGTGCTGGAGAGCAGCAAGGGGTGCAGATGGCCTCTGCCCCGCTGGTTCCCCTAAAGCATCACCCCCCCCAACACCACGCGGAGCTCCGGGCAAGCGCCACCCGCTCCAGCTCTGTGCACCGTGTCGTGCCGGCGGGGGGCAGCTGGGGAGGGGGCGATCCCCCAGGCCCGCCGCTGCCCCCGGCGCTGCCCCTCTACTCCCGTGCCGGGAAGCAGGATGCGCCACTGGGAAAAATGCAACCGGTCCCTGCCGGGGTTTGAGGGGTCCCCGGTCACTGCCTTGAGCCTGGCTCACCCCCCGCCCCCAGCCACCGAGTTCCCCCCGGGGACCCTGCAGCCGGCACCCCCCCAAGGCCAAGCTCTACTCGCCTCGCTCACAGCAGCGGCCCCACTGACTGGCGTGGCAGGATCCGGCCCCGGGTGCTGGACGGAGAGAGAGCCCACGGAAGGGGGTGAGCAGGGGCGCCCGGCATGGCTGGGACAGCAGGAGGGGGCCTGGCCCTGCTCTCCTGACGCAGAGACAGCTTCCAAGGAAGTCAAATGGGAGCTTTGCCTCTGGGTGAAAGGAGGCGAAGGATCAGGCCCACGGCGCGGGGGGACCGGGCACACTCGCAGGGGGGGCTCTGGGGAGTGAGGGGCTCCCGAGCCGGCCCTTGGGGGGATCCTGGTTCCCCCCGCCCCGCATCCCCGTTGCCGTAGGGGCCGTGCGCGGGGCAGGAGCCAGGGCTGGAGGGGGGAGCTCATCCCACGCGTGTCCGCGTCCCACGTGGGGGTGTCACAGAGGCTTCCACCCGGTTCGAAGCCTTTCACCCCAAATTCCTCCCTCCCCCGGCGGATCAACTGGCTGCGGGTTGCAGCCCCTCATCCCAAAAATCCAAACCTCCTTCCCGGCCGGGAGGTACCGGCAGCTCGGGGCTTGTGCCTGCGCTCTCGGCGCTGCCCTCTCCTGCCGGTGCCGGTGGCAGGGATTACCGGGGGGGTCGGGCTGGCCGCGGGGTGCAGCCCCTCAGCCCACAGATCCAAGCCTCCTGCCCGGCCGGGAGATGCCGCCGGAAGGAACCGACGGCGGGGACGGAGCGGTGGGCGGGCTGAGCCGCTCGTACCTGAGTTGAGGCTGCCTTCCTTCAAACTGGGAGAGTTCAAATAATCCTCTTTGCAAACAAATTTGTTTTCGTCGATGATATAGAGTTCCTCGCCCGTGGAAAGCTGCTTGTTGCAGACCATGCAGGTGAAACAGTTCAGGTGAAAGACTTTATTCCGGGCTTTTCGGACGAGGTCACTGGGAGAGATCCCTTGGGAGCAGCCGGCGCATTTGGTACCAAACCTCCTGGGAAGGGGGAGAAAAGCAAGAGCTGGAGCCCCGGCAGCGATGTGCTGGGCGGGGGCTGTGTGTGTGCGCTGTACCGAGCCCCCTCCTCAAATCCCACCGCGGGAGCCCGATTCTCCAGCATCTCCCGATGGAAGATTTGGGGGAACAAGCGATTCGCACCTTTGGGGCGAGGATGAGGAGAGCCTTAATCCCCGAGCAGCCCTGGCGCTGGGCTGCGGGCAAAGGGCAATTTTGGGGTGTCCCTACCCGCGGGGAACACACACGAGCATCCTCGCCCGGATTTGGCCCCAGAAGGGACGGGCGGGAGGGGAGGGCGGCGGGGAGGCCCCTCCGCGCTCCGTGGGACACGATTTCGTTTCAGCCGGTGTCTCCCGGGAGGGGAACGGGGGCACCGGCCTGAAAATCCCGGGGAGAAAACGGGGCTGATCACGGCCAGAGAGACGGAAAAAGGGAGCGGCGGGTGCGGGGATCAGAACAACGGGCGGCGGAGGAGGGGGCTGCGCTGCCCGAAGCGTCCCACGGTCCCAAACCTGGTCCCCAGCCCGTCCCGCTCTCCCGAGGGGGAATTTTTCCAGATCGGGGGGAGTGCTTTGTAAATCTCCGGTTTTCCCTTCCTTCCCAGAGCAGGTCTGGGCTTAGGTGTGTTTTTGTTTTTGTTTTTTTTTTCCCAAGGAGATGTTTTTTTTTAAAAAAAAAAAGAAAACAGAAAAAAGAAAAAAATTTCTAGGGAATCCGAATCGGCTGGGATCTCCCAAGAAAAAAAGAAAAGGAAACAGAAACAAAAACAAACAGCCAAAACCTCCCACAAATCCCACAAAACAAAACTCAAACCCTCACAGAAAAAGCAACAACAAAAGATAAAAAACACAGCAAAATAAAACAACAACAAAAAATTCCAACAAAAAAACCCAAACCAACCGAACAAACAAAAAAGAAAATTATACAAGAAAGAAAAAAAAAAAAAAAACAAACCAAAAAACAACAAACCAAACCCCTCAACCCCCAAAATAAACAAAAAAACTCCCACAGAAACAAAAATTCTGCCCCCAGAACAGTGAGCAGGGGCTGTCGCTGCCGGGTCCCCGAGGTCCCCGGGGGCTGCCAGGCCCCGGTGCGCCCACGCAGGGTCCCCCCTTTTTCCCCTCGGGCCGCGGCGCAACTTCTGCCTCCCTCACTGCTCGCCGTGACGTTGATGTAGTGCGAGCATTAGGAGTCATAAGTCATCGCCCCCCTTTGCCATGCCGGCCCCTAATTTCCTCTCGGCACCTTATCGCGGTCATTAGGGGCGTTTAAGGTGCGGGGTCCCCGGGAGGGGCGGGGGGAGGATTTGGCCACCGTCTTCACCGGGGCCTGCGGTCCCGGGAAGGGGGCTCGGGGCGCCAGGCCGGGCCCGGAGCGGGGCACACAGCGGGTCCCCCGGTGCCCGCCGAGGCCTGGCGCGACGGGGCGGGCGGTGGCACCGGCGGAGCGGGGCCCGGGGCTGGCGGAGGAAGGTCGTGGGGAGGTGGGGAGGGGGCACAGCCTCGCCGCCACCTCAGGCTGCAGCAGCAGCCGTAGCGCAGCCGCCGGGTCCCCCCGGGGCTTCCCGGGGCCGGGGGTGCTCCCGAGGGAGCGGATGGGCAGCGGCGGTGCGGAGCCCCGGCAGCGAGGGACGGGAGGGGACCCCCCCTGAGCTCCCCAAAGCTCCGGGGAACACCCCAGGGAGGCAGCGGAGGCCGGGCGCGATGAGGAGCTCCGCACCCTCCGCTACCCGCTGGGGTGGGGGTGAGGACTCACCTGAAAAAGTCATTTTTGCAGTAGAGTTTCCCTTCCCTGGAGAAGCATTTCTCGGTCAGGTTGCACTTGCACTCGCAGCACTGGACGCATTTGATGTGCCATGCCCTGTCCAAGACGTTCAGTAGGAACCGGTCCAAAATCGGCCTCTCGCAGCCCGCACAATGCACCATCATAACCTCCGCCGGGGGATGGAGACGCTCAAAAGGAGAAGCCAGCCCCGCGCCGGCAAACGGCGGCGGCAAAAAAAAAAAAAAAAAAAAAAAAAAAAAAAAGGCAAAAAAGAGGGGGGGAAAAAAAAAGCAGGGGAAAATAATACAAAAATAAAATATAATAAAATAATATAAAATTGAATAAAATAAAATATAAAATAAAATAGCAAAAGAAAAAAAAAGAAAAAAAAACCAGGAAAAAACCCAAATCAAATGAAACGAAATAAAATAAATTAAAATGGAATAAAATAAAGAAAATAAAAATAAAATAAAAATTTTAAAAACCCAAAAGGAAATAAAATGGAACGAAATAAAAGAAAAAAATTAACAAAATATAGAAGAAGGAATAACAAAAAATTCAGGAGAGGACAGCGGGGCGGCTGTCAAGTTCTTCCCCCTCTTCTCTCCGGAGCCTCGACGACGGGAGGGGAAAAACGATGTCCCCCCCCAAAATAATCCAAACCACCCCCGAGAAATAATAATAACAATAATACTAAAGACCCCCCCAAATCGCCCTCCGGCGCCTGCGGAGCGGCCCGGGAGCCGCCGGAGCGGCGGCCGCGCTGCTGGCGGGCTCTGCGGCAGCGGGCGCGGCGGGAGGGGTGCATGAACCCCCCCCTGCAGCCGGCAGCCCCGGTGCCTCGCTGTGCTCCGCCGCCGCCGCGTCGCCACTCTCATGCTGTCCCCATCGCCAGCTTTGTCCCCCGCCTTAGTAATTCGCGCATCCTTATTCAGATTTGGTGACGTCGCGGGCCGCGTCACCCGGGATGCGGCCAATGGGAGGGCGGTAACCATGGCAACCTCTTAATTTATAGCATATCTAAATTGGCTCCAGCCTTGTGCTTGGCACAGAGGGAAAAAAACAACGCGCCTCTATTGTTGAGGGTGGCTTGTACCTGGGCCGCGAAGTGAGTACGCACCTGGCTGGGGGGCCGGGGGGGCACGGCCAAAACACCGCTGTCCCACCGTTTTTCCTTTAACTTTTATTTGAATTTCCGTTTATTTCTTTTCAAGGGATGCTCGGGGAGGAGTTGGGGGGTCCCGAGTTGCTCCGGGCGAGAGCATCACCTGGTTTTTGGGGCTTTCTGTTTGTCTTGCACAAGGGGAAGAGATGCTTTTGTCTGGAAGAGCAACAAGTGGGAAAGAGAAGGGGGGTGGATTTGGGAGGGGGGAGGGGTTGGTGGGGATGGGGAGGAGGCCGGGGGCTCCTTCCCGCAGCGGAGCGGGATGAAAAGTTCCCCCGGAGGTATGCGGCCCCCCCGCCACCCCCGGCCTTTGTCCCAGGGCCCGCCGCCCCCTCGCCCCTTCCCCGCTCCGCGCACCCCGCGGGGGGAGAGGGCTCGGGGCACCCCGGGGCGGCGGCGGGCGCTACCCCCTCCCACGCTGTGTTTTCTCTCTGGTTCCAGGTGCGGCGGAGCTGCGACCCGCGGGAGGGACGGGGTAGCACCGGCCCCGGCCCGGGGTCAGGGCGGGTTTTGGGGAAGAGGATCCAGCCTGGGGCCGGGAGCTGCTGCCCCAGGGGGGTCGGGGCGGGGGGCGGCCCCGCTGCCTCTCCCTCCGTTTCTCGGGGATTTCGGGAGGGGAGGAGGTAGCGCTGGGGTCCGGCCGTGCGGGGAGGAGGAGGAAAGCGGCGGGGCAGGTGAAGGCCGAACCTTCCTTCCCCGTTCCCCGACGTTTTCTCTAGCCAAAATCCCTGAATTTTTATATTAAAAAAATATAAATTTTTCCCCCCTTTTCCCTCTCTCCGGCCCGAAGTAACTGGTGGCTGTGGAGCACCCTGGTGCTGGGAAATGCTCTCGGTAGCGGCAAAAATAAAAAGAGAAATCTACCTCAAAATCCCAATGAATCTGCCATGGCACGAGGGCATCGGCGGGAAGTGGAGTAGGTTTTGTGTGCAGGGATGTTTGTGGAAAGAGGGAGAATCGAAATAAGAAAATACAGAGAGAGAAGAGATTCAGAAGGAAAAAAAAAAGAGAGAAGGAAAAGGGAAATAAAAAAAGCACAGGAGGAAAAGGAGAAAATGTACGCAGAAGAAAAGAGACAGAGAAAGGAAAAGGAAGAGAGAGAGAGAGAAGAAAAATAACGGAAACGAAAAAGGAAGGAAATAAGAAGAGACAGAGGAAAAACACAGAAAAACGAAGAAAAAATAAAAGAAAGGCAAAGAAGCAAAGCAAGAAGAAATAACTGAACGAAAGAAAAAATACATAGAAATAAAGAAGGCAAGGAAGAAGATGGGGAAAATTGAAGGAAAAAATAAGGGAAAAGGAAAAATAAACGGAGGAAAGAAATAAAAAGACAAAAAGAATGGCAAGAATGGGAAAGAATGGAAACCAAAAGGGAAGGGCGAAGGAAAAGCGCCAGAGCCGGGGATCAAGGAAGAGGAGGGGGAAGAAAAGAAAACAAAGACAGAAGGAAAAAAGCCAGGAGAAAGAGAAGAAAGGAAATTAAAACTGCAGCGAGCTAAAAAGGGGAGAAACGAGCAAGAAAGGCGAAGGCACGGGAGGGAGAAGGAGGGACCGGACCCTCGGCCGATTGCGGCCGCGCTCCCGCCGGGCTCTGCCGAAGTTTGCGGGATTCCCTGGGCTCTTCTAGGGAATTTGGGAGCCGCGGAGAGGTGCGGGGATGTGCGGGGATGTGCGGGGCCCGCTCCCGCCGCAACCCCCACGGATTTCGGGGCAGGATCCAGCACGGGAGCGGGGACAGGGCGTCGGGAGCATCGGGCAGGCCCCACTCCCCGCGCCCGCGGGACCCTCCCACGGCCCCGCACGGTGGAGAAAACCCGCGGTGTTGAGGGGCTGGAGATCCGCGGCCACACGCGTGTCCCTGGGCGAGGATGCGCGCTCACACAGCGCCAGCTCCGCACGCACACGCGTGGCCGCAGCCACCGCAGGCTGCTGATCCCACGCGGGCGCGGGGGGCGGCCGGGGCCGTCCCAGTAAGTGCGGGAGTGTGGGTACGCCACGTCCCGCGCCGTGACGGGCCCCTCTGGATAAACCTATGGATAATCTGCGTCCTGTGGCTAGCCCGCACGGGTGCTGTTTGTGCCCACGCACTCGCGCTGCTCTCCCGCGGCCTCACGCACCCCGTGTCCCCCCTGGGCTCCGTCCCGGCCACCCTCTGCTCCCCCAGCCCTCTCCCCACCCAGCCGGGACCCCCAGCTGGGAACCCCCGCCCCGTCCCCTGCGGGCCCGGCCGCGGCTCGGGGGCGATGCCGGGGGGTCCCGCTCCCCGCGGCCGCCCTCGGCTCCCTTTTTCGTTTGAAAGTCAAGGAATAAATAAATCCAAGGGGAAGGGGAGGAGGGAAAAACCACCCCGAGCCCCAAGAAACTCCCCCCCAGCCACATTCCCCCATGGTAACAGATGGTAATTCAGGGCCCATAAGACCGCCTATACGTAACTAATAAACCTTTTGTGTTTTAACAGGGTAATGCGTGGAGAAGCAGTGTCGCTTATACAAGATGTTGGAGGAATTTACTATATTATTAAGGGCAAAAAAAAAAATCCCCTTTCAAGAATAAAGTGTATCAACTTACAACACAACAGACGGCAGAGGGATAAGTGAAACAGACAAAAGACAAACAAGATAATAATCTGTTTCCAATCAGTTAAGCCCTGTAGAATTTGTAATACGCGGTTTGCATATTCCCCCCGTGTTTTGTAATTAATTATCTATCTGTTCGGATGCATCGCAGCCGACTTTGTGGATATTTCCAAGTATTTTTGGGGTTGTAGGCGGTGATCACGCCGGGAAAGGAGCGCGGAGCGGGGCCGGGCTCGGCGGCTCCGGCCGGCCCGAGGATGCCGAGCCCGGGCGCGGTGGGAGGCGGCGGCTCCGCGCCGCTCCGCGCTCCTCTGGCGGGCGAGGCTGCTCCCCCCGCGCTCCCCTCCTTTTCCCTGGTAAGAGGGGGGACGGGGCAGGTTTTAACATTAAACAAACCCAGCAAGCATCTCCTCGCCGGGCCATAGGCGTTTCTGAGTGACTGCGTTACAAATTGTAAATTTAAATAGCTCACAGGATTCATTACCTCCCGCGTCTGATTTCACCCAGCCGTGAAAAATTGTCCTGGTGTACCACTGAGAAAGGGTTTGCTGCAAAGAGCCACAGTCTAATCACCAGCTTTCTCTCGCCAACAAAAGTGTAATTATTTTGTTTTGGGTGTAAATATAACCCACGGTACAAAAAAAAAAAAAAAAAAAAAGAAAAAAAAGAAAAAAAAAAAGAAAGAAAAATATAAACCTCCAGCAGCGTCTGAATGCATTACAGGGCTGTTTAGAAAGATCCGTCCTAAATTAATACCAAGGTTAAAAGGGGAAGGCAGCTGGGACATGGAAATTTCCGTATTATTGGGGCGGGGGGACACGAGGTGAGTGCGAGTGTGCACAGCGCCGGCGAACAATGCGGCCCCCCCCGCCCCGCGCACAAAGCCCCACGCAGCCCCCACGCCGCCAGCCGGGCCCCCCCGACCCACGGCTCCTTCTCCCCCTCCTCCCCATCCCCAAAGGGGGCCCGAGGAAGGTGCCGCGGAGAGGGGATGCCCCAACTCTTTGCTCCCCACTGGTGCTGCTGGAACCGCCGGCGGGTGTGAAAAAGAAAACAAACAAACCAAGCGCTCCAACCGCACCGAGGCCCAAATACAAACCAACAGCCGGGGGGATTTTTAATTCGGGTTTTTGTCCCGTTTACTTAATTTTAACGAATTTTTTGTTTCCTTCCCTCCGAGCTCCGGCATGGGGTTTCGGTGGAAGAAAAGGCACAAAACGAACGGCGATGCCGGCGGCATGGAGAGGTGGAGCGGCCGCGGGACCGGGCTCTGTTGAGGCGGTTTAACGGGAAAAAACAAAACCACACCACAAAAAAAAAAAAAAAAAAAGGGAAAATAAATTCCAAACCGAAGTGAAGACACAAAAATCTCGAGCGGGGGCGGAAAAGCGGGTACCGCCGGCGGCCGCGGAGCTCGGAGAGCCGTCGGTGCGAGCTCGGTGCGGAGCGCGGTCCCCGGAGCGCCCCGGGACCCCGCGGGACCCCGGCCCGGGCTGCCGCTCCCGGGTCTGGGGGCAGCCAGCGCCGACCGAGGTGCCGCTTCTCCCTGCTCCCCTCGACCTTCCCACAGTCACCCCCCACCTTCTCCACAGCCATTTTAATCAGTCCCTTTTATTTCCTGCGGGTTGCGGTGATTAGCGGAGCTTTAATTGCACCCCCCAGCCCTTCCTGGCTCCAGCCCCATCCCGGCACCCCCCGATCCTCCCCGCCCCGACGGGTCCCCGGCGCTAACCCGGCCCTGGCTCGGGGTCCCGCTCTGCGCGGAGCCGGCCCGGAGCGCCCGCGGCTGCCGCTGCCCGCGATGCCGACCCGCGGGTGGGCAAAGCCTGGCTGTGAGCAGCGTGTGTTGATAGGAACGAGCCGGAGAGAGGCAAACCCAGACCTTCGGAAACTTAGTGACTTGAGGGGGATGCGGCAAAGAACTCGCTCCAAATTTCCTCGGGTGATCCCCGGCCCGCTACAACCTCCCGTCGATGCGACCGCCCCCCCGGAGGGGCTGCTCGAGCCGTTCCCACCCGCTCCCCCCGCCGCCTCCCCGCTAATGAGCGTGTGTGTTGACACGGCGAGGCGATGCCCCCGTTTGCTTTTGTTTGGGAGGTGTGAAAGAGGGAATCTGCATGAGAAAAGCCGGCGGCAACCGCGGAGCTCCGCATAGCAGCGGCGGGACGGAGCGAGCCGGTGCGTGGGGAGCCCGCCCTGGCGGGGCAGAAGCCCCCGGAGCGGGGGGGGTCGGGGGGCACACGGGGGGGCAAGGCTGGAGCTGGGGCTGTGGAGCTGTTGGCGAGGCAGGGAGGGGAAGGGAGCTCGCCCCGGTGCTCCTTTCGGGGGTCTCACCCCGGGTACGCCCCGCACAAGGGGCCCCCGAAACTGTCGGGGCGTGGGGTGACCCCCACAGGCTGCGCCCCTCTGGGTCCTCCTCCCTCCCTTGGATTTGTTCGGGAAACAGGGAGGGGGCAGCTCTCGGCCCGCACCTGCGGGCGGGATGAGGGGAGCGCAGCGCTCCCACCTCGCTGCTAAACGGGCACCGTGGGGGGACCCGGGGGGACACAGGGGGAGCTGAGCACGCTCCAAAGACCCCGGAGCCAAGGGGGTAGGCAAGAGAGGGGGGGAAGCTCCACAGGAGCGGCGAGGGGGCGGTTTTCAGGGGGAAAGTGGAGCAGGAACGCCGCTCCTTCCCGCCCACGTCCCGAGTGGAAGAGGAGTCCCGCGCCAGGACGGATCCGACACCGATGCCTTCGGCAGGGCTGAGTCCCGGGATGGAGGAGCCCGGCTGGGAGCGCGGCCCCGCGCAGCGCCGGGTCCCGCCGAGCCCCCGAGCCCTGCCTGGCCCGGCCCCGCCGTGGCCCCCTCGGTGTCCCCCGTGTCCCGCCGGAGCCGCGGAGCTCTCCAGGGTGCTGAACAGCGCGGCCCCGCCGGGCCCGGCCCCGTTCCCCGCCTCGCCCTGCGGGCACCGGGCACGGCTGCCCCCGCCACCCTCCCCTATTCTCCGTCGCCTTCGTCCTCTCCACCTCGATCTTCCCCTCTCTGCTTTTTTTTTTTTTTTGTCGGTTTTCCCTTTTCTCCTTTTTGTTTACTCCTTTTTTCTTTATATTTCCCCTGGTTTTCTGTATGTCTCTATTTTTCTATGGTTTTTTTCCTGATTTTCTCTTTTATTTCTTTTTTTGTTGTTGTTTTTCTCCTTCCTCCCCCTATTTTTCTCATATTTTTCCTACGTTTCCCTCATTTTATTATTTTTCTGTTTCTCTCCTTTTGTTTTTTCCCCCCGTTTTCCTTCATTTTGTTTTTGTCTCCTTTCCTTTTTCCTCCCTCAATTTTCTCTTTTCCTCTCTCTATTCGTTCTCCATTTCTCTCTCCCTGCACTCTCCGCTGCTCTATTTTTCGTTTCTCCCTCGCATTTCACACACATTCCCTTCCGATTTCTCCATCCCTCTCTGTTTTTCTCACACTTCCCGTTTCCCTTCTCCCACAGAAAACCGCCTCGGCCAGAAAGACTGGAAATTTGGCCAATACCACGATAGAATTATCAGACACCCCCTGCCCCCCCAGTCCTTCATCCCGAGGGGAGCGGGGCTGCGCTGCCCAGGACCCCGCTGGCCCCGGGCACCGGCCCTGCGGGACCGGCGGGATCTCAGCGCGGCTTTTTTTTTTTTTACTTTACAGCGGCTGCGATTAAAAACGACCCCCAAAAAGCCGCCCCGAGCGGTGCCAGCGCGGGGGGGGGGGGAGCCCCATGGGGGCCCCGGCGGCCGGGAAAACGAAGGGGCGAAACGCGAGTGTCACGGAGAGGCGACGCTCGGGCACCGGTGCAAATGCTCCTGTCCTTCCTCACTCACACGCTCACCGCACCCCCGGGACAGCGAGCAGGGGCCTCCTGCGGGGTGTCCCCACCGGGGCTGGCCGGGACACCCCCGGGGAAGGGCTTGGGGTGTCTCCCTGCCCGCCCGCAGAGCTCTTTGTCTGCCTCATCCTCTCCCGCATCTCCCTTCCCCGCGCTCGCCGCCCACCCCGCGCATTCCCTGCATTCCTCCGTGCGTGTGCACGGCCCCTGCTCACACGCACGCTCCCTGCACGCCCCAAATCCTCGTTCCCCCCACAACTCCGCGGCTCGGAAGCGCAGCCCTGTGCCACGTTACACACAAAACCAGCCCTTGCACACGCACATTCCCCCTGCAACACCCATCGCCGTGGCCCTGCCTTCTCTGACGTACCCAGGCTCCGGGGGAGCCGAACCATCCCTCAGCCCCATCTTTTCATACCAGGGGATGAGGTTTTCCTCTCTCTGTGCAGGTCAGAAGAGAGAGCCCTTTCTGGGGTTGTCCTGGGACCAGGAATGGGGTTGAGAGTTCGGCCTAGACCTCTCCAACACCCGTTTCACACCCCTGGTCAGAAGCCGGGACAGAAGCGCCTCATGTTGGGCAGGGATGGGATAATTCCTCCACTGCCTCAGGGAATGGGGAGACTTCACAGGACCTCCCTAACCTCATCAGCTGCCAAATGTGCTGTTGTGCTGGGTGTGCTCGGACTGTCACTGTCACCTGGGCACGGGGCCACACCGCTTCCTCTCTCCTGCATTCCCCTCTCCTCCATCCCCGTTTCCTCCTGCTAACAAGTTCTCACTGGAAATGCACACCTGCCTCTCTTAATCACAAGCAGGACCACGAAAACAGCTCCACCTGCTCTGATGGAGGGGTTATCCCATTGATTCTGGATATCCCGGGCTTCGCAGGATGTCTGGAAGACAGGAGAGAAGATCCAGAAGCAGGGTACTGTGTGGGGCTGTGCAGGGTTTCAAGGCGATCAGAGTTCCTGGGGACTTGGGAAGCTGTTGGTTTCTTTTTTTTTCTTTCTTTTTTTTTTTTTTTTTTTGGTTAATATTTCTGATAGGTTTTAATTTTTTTTTTTTTTTTTTTTTTTTTTAATAGCAAGGGGAAAAAACACAACCGGAGGGGAACATAGGTTTAGCTTTCCCATTGGAAGTAACTCTTCACAAAGGGAGATAGGGGTGGCCAAGGATCAGTCCAGCCTGCGGGAGTCCGAAGGCACGGTCAGCCTTAACCCTTGCAGTGCCTGAGTGGTGACAAAATCCCCCTGTCCCCAGCACCGGGACTAATTGGCCAATTGGAATAATGAGCATTCAAACTGTTGAGGACTTGCTGGGTGGTGTGCTGCTGTCCTGAATTCCTGTAAAGAAATGGGCTCATATCAGCGTGACAAGGGTGTTTGGGCAGGGAATTTAGGCCAGGCTGGTGCTAATTATGAGAGGATGAGGTATCTGTATGTACACATATGAAGATGAAGGTATTCCACACAAGCACACAGCTCTAAACCCTTGCAAACCACCCAGGGCCGGTCTGGGGTGCAAACCTTCCCCTGACACCCCACACCCAGAGCGCTTCTCTCCGCTTGCACACCCACCCACGGTCTGTGGGTGTGGAGGGAGTGGGGCTGGAGGTGGGAGCCCGTTCCTGCTGTGCCCCCACAATCCCGACCCAAGGCAGCAATTGGAGAGGCCATTTTCCCTCTGCAGGGTGTGAACCTGAGCCTGCACTTGGAAGCTGGGGGGGATTAAACCCGGCAGAGGCAGGCTCAGGTCTTTGGCTCGCAAATGCTTTGCACAACTTCTCCCGACTTCAGCAGGAACAGAGCTGGGAGCAGCCCCAGCCCTGGCTGCTCGTTTCTTTGCGTTGGTGCATGAGAGGAGATGAAAAGGGAGAGCAGAAGGCTGCACCTCTGAGCTCCTTGGGCACACCTCATACAGCTCCTCTCTTTGTTTTCCCTCACATCCCCATCCCTAACCCTGTGCAAACCAGGCTTTGGCTGGCTGCAAACCGCAGGCACCAATCCTGTGGTGGGCCTGGTACAATTCCTTTATAAATTTATTTTTTTTCCTCCAGAAACATAAGGGATAAACACAATAATTTCAAAGAAGCGACAGCTTCCTGCTGGAGAAGCCAACAGGGACCTGCGGCGGAGTCCTGGTCCGGTGTGTCAGTGACACTGATTCCATCTGACACCTGGGTGTCTCCAAAGCCATCACATTGTGTGCTGCAAATGTATATTAACATTAGTATGCATTGGCACAATATGGATCCATTATTCCAAACGCTTATGAGAACTAGGTGCTGCATAGGAGCAGCTGCTGCTTTTTAAGCCTCAGAGCATCAATAGATTCATGGATTTTAGGGCCAGAAGGGACCCCAATGAGCGTGGAGTCTGACCTCCCACGGAGTGTGAGCTGGGGGTAATTTCTGCGTCCTGCCCCGCGACGTGTGGGCAGGGGCTGCCAGCTGAGGGGCCACCGTGAGGAGAGGGCTGCTGTGTCCCTCTGTAAATTTGTTCCCTTGTTTTATCACTCTCCTCGTTAATCCTAAAAGGGCAGATTTTAATTTCAAAGCTTGGCTTGTATAGCTTTCCACCTCTTGGATTCCCTCTTCTGTATAAACCCATTTTCCCCCTTTTGTTGAAGTAGCAGCGATGTTGGAGAAAAGGAAAAAAAAAAAATCAATGTCCTGGAATGTCAGCTGGAAAAAGGATTGGTACTTCTTATGGGTGGAAATGGTACCTGGCAAGTGTTCAAATTTTGGGTGATCCCCTGACTGTAAGCACTTCAGCTTTAGTCTTTGTTTAAAAAAAAATAAATCTGCATTTTGCAGAGAAGGGTGATGCCAGAGGACTTTGGGTTTACAGTGCTTCCAGAAAATGAAAGGAAAGAGAGAATGAAAATCCACTAAATCAACGAAATAAAAAGAGCTGAAACTCCTATATTATGGTCACAATTCTTCACATAAACACCTCCTGGGTGACAGCTGAAGATGGGTAATTATCATTCCAGCCACCTCTGATCCCCAAATCCCTGGCAAAACCTCGTTGTTAAGTGAGCCAGGATCAGATGCTGAGCTTGCCTTTCTACAGGGGTTGGTCCCTTTTGTTTCTCCCTCTTCCCCTTGTTTTGGGGACAGCAGTTCTGTCCCCCATTGCCTTCCCATACTGATGCCACCAGATTAGTGGCTTCAAATGGGGTGCCAGCCCCAAAGCACAGCAGCTCCCCAGCCGTTCTGGAAATCACCTGATGTGGGCCTGTGCCCAAATTCATACTCAAATTTTAAAGCAGAAACCAGTTGAAAGTGGACGTTTTCCAGGAACACTGCCCCCTGTTTGCTGCTGAACATGTGGGAGAGGAAGGATTAACTCATGGGTTGAGTTGAAAGGCATTATCCAACAGGAAAATAGGAATAATCTGGAGATCTTCAGTTTGTCCCTCATCAGGTGTGTTGGTGTGATGCTGTGAGCCAAAGCCACCTGAGAGCCGTGGGAGCAGAGGCAACCTCAGCCCTGGGGTATCAGAAATCCAGGGAGGAGAAAGATACAGGGATGCACAACTTCCCTGGGTTGTACAGGGCTGGGGGAGTGCCTCAGGGACTGGGATGGGGAGCTGAGGGGTGGCCTGGTGGCCACGAGCCAAGGGATCTTTCCTGTGCCCTCACTTGGGGTAACTCCCAGTTCCTTCCCCATGCAGGGCTGCTTTAGGATGGAAAGATGTGCTGGTGCATTCCCAGGGGAATGTCTTGCCTGACCTCTGGAGGGTTTTGCTTCCTTTCTGAGGTTATGTGGTGTCTTTGGCAGACATTTCCAAACCAAAGCCCCTTCCGTGCCTTCAGGTGAAGGTGGGAGAAGCAAGATTTGAGACAAACTGTGCTCCTTGCAAGGAGTTATCTCTGGAACTCCTCAGTGCAGGAGCTCAATGGATTGAGAGGGAACGGGGCAAGCTCTTAGGAAAGAAATTCCCGGAGGACGTTAAGAATGCTGGAATGCTGAGCCCACATCTGATTCCCAGGAGCATCCCGAGGAACTGTTATTTCATCTCCTGGGAGCAGCAATCTGAGGGATGTCCTCTCCTCAGGATGTGGCCACTCCTCTGTCCTCGGGAGACAGTTGTTCTCCAGCTCAGAGGCTTCTCCTGATCTGAGAAAGTGAGGAAGGAGCGTGCTCCTGGAAAGGACATCTCCAGCATAACCCCTCCCACCCCACCTGGCAGGAACAGCTTCCTTCTTGGCAGCTAAGCCGAATCCTCATTCGCCTTTTCTCTTCCACTGCTCAGTTCATGTCAGAGCAGACATATCCCTCACCTCTCCGAGGCTCTGGCAATGAGGAGAGGAAATGAGAAAAGATTATTTATTGTAATTTTTTTTCATCCAACGAGACATTTCATGTAGGAAACACTTTCAAAGAAGAGGGATGAATCATGAAACCACAGAAATTAGAGATGGAAAAGACCTTTTAGGTCAGCCAGTCCATTTTCCTGTGAATGTAGAGAAGCTTCTGAGCACAGTTAGAATTTATCAAGGACTTTGTCCAGTCTAAGCCAACTTTATCAAGAAAGCTTCAACTTAAATCCATTCCAAAGAGGCTGCAGCTGGAAGAGGGGTGGTCTTCAGCTGAGTGTCATTTGAATGCTCCTAAACTTTCAAGGGAGGGGTGAAGCTCTGCAGAGCTCTGCTGAGGGGAAGTTGCAGAGCGGAGCGCATGGAGCAGCCGGAAGGTCTCTGGCAGCTCAGCTGGCTGGGAACCAGCCCCCTCCCACCCCACAAAGCTGGGAGGGATTGCATGGGGTGATTCCAGCAGCCTGAGAGTACGGGAGGGGCTGTGGGAGTGTGGCTGCAGGGTGGTGGGCAGAGATATGTTGTGACTACCACGGGTGGAAGCCAAGGGCCCAAGCTGGATGGCCTTGGGGTCACCACGGAGTCACAGGATGGGTCAGGCTGGAAGGGACCACTCTGGGTCATCTGGTCCAAGCTCCCTGCTCCAGCAGGGTCATCCCAGAGCACAGGGCATAGGATTGTGTCCAGACGGGCCTGGAATATCCCCAGTGAGGGAGACTCCACAGCCTCTCTGGGCAACCTGTTCCAGTGCATGGTCACAGGAAAGAAGCTCTTCCACATGTTCAGGTGGCACTTCCTGGGCATCAATCCCTGCCTGTTCCTCTTGTCCTGTTGCTTGGCACTGCCAAGAGGAGCCTGGTCCATGCTCAGAACCTCTCCCTGCAGGTATTTAACTGCTCCGGAGTTTCCCATTGCCTTTTCCGGAGTCGGGGCTCCGCACTCCTCGGGGCTCTGTGCATCAGGCTGGCACAGTCCATGCTATGAATGGCAACGCAGCCATTCCCACCCTGGGCTCTGAATTCAGTATCCCAGGCCACCTTCCGAGCCGCAGAAAACCTCCCTGGATGTCAAACTACAATTAACTAACAACACAGCTGGAATTAAAAGGGAAAAGATCCACTCAGACATTTCATCTCTGAGTGGAGTCACTTCACACACAGCCCGGGGGCTGAGCACTCCCAGCCAGCTCCTCCTGCTGCCAGCCTAGGTGGGAGCGACGGGGGGACATCTGTGCCCCATCCAGTTCCCCCAGGAAACCGCTTCTGTCTTCCCAGGGAAGGAAGAGGTCAACACAGAAGTGGGGAAGGGGAGGTGAACTCATAATGATGTTGATGCTCAAAGGAAGCTCCCCAGCCTGGGATTTGCTGTTGAATACAGACTTTTGGCCATGTGAACTTTCCCTCAGTGACTGCAAATCCTTGTACTTACCATTTTTGGGGGTCGTTCTCAAAAGACATCTTGTCTCTGAGCATGGGATGCAGGCAGAAAGGGCCTTTCTAATTAACCCAGGAGGGAGAGCATCCCTCTTGCCTGCTCTGACCCTGCACCGTTAGGGAAGGAGCAGGATTGCCAGCGCTCCCCTAGAAATGGTACCTTAATCTGCCTCCCCAAAATCCCCGACCCCTGATCCGCACAGAGACAACCATTTTAAAGAGACAGTGTCACGATGTGCCACCTCCTTCTCATAAGTGGTCACCTGCCAGCTTCGACTGAAGGCGTAATTACCATCCTCGAGGCCTGATCCATCTTATTCCCCTTGAAGTCGATGAGGAAACCTCCCCGACTCTGCTGGAAGCGGTATTAAGATTCCTTCCCCCCCCCACCTCCTTTCCCAGGATTTATCTCCTTGTGAGGCTGGAGGATCTCCCCAGCACTGAGGCTGGAGTGGCCGGGGATGGAAGGGTCTGCAGGAAGGCAGTGCCTCCGGGAGGGAGTGGGTGAGAGGGGGAGAGAAAGAAGAGCAAACACAGGTCCATTAATCCGCAGTTAGTCTGCCTTTTTTGTTAGGAAGATGAACTTGATGAGTTAATTAAGCCACAGCCTGTAAAACCAGTTTATTTGCATAGCAAACTCCTGGGCCAGTGTGCTGTGAGCGGGCATAGACGTGCAGACAATTCCGGGGAAATTACAGCCTCATTAATATGCTAATCTGGTTGCAGGCCTGGAACGAGTTTTGGGTTTGCGGTGCTTTGGGGGGGGGTCGGGGGGGAGGGGTTGCTTAGCAACCCTTTCCTCCAGGTAACCCTTCTCTTCCTTGCCCTTGATATCCCCCAAGGATTGCCAGGGGAGGGGGGCTCGGCGGCCACGCAACAGTGAGCAAAGCGAAAGGCAAACGGGGGGGGGCTGCGGGCCGGGGGGCTCAGGCTGCCCCCGCACAGCATCCCCCACGCACCCCCAAAGGGCGGGGGGCAGCTCCCCCTCCCCGGCTCGGGGTTCGAGGCGCTGGATGCGGATGCGCAGCCGCGGCCGGCGAGCGCGGAGCGCGCAAATGCGAGCGCGCCCGGCGGCGGGCACGGCGGAGGGGTGGGCAGCGCCCGCAGCCCCCCGGCTCCCCCTGCCCTGGCCACCGGGGCTCCCCAGCCGCGCTCTTCCAGGGGCTGCTCCCCGATGAGGGTCCCAGAGAGCCGCAGCGGTGACCCCGCGGCCCCAATACCCTCCCCACTCCCCTCTCCATCCAGCGGGGCTCCTCCGGCCTGCCCTTCCCGTGTCCCCTGCCAGGCCCGCAGCTGCCCTGTCTCCCTGAGTGGCCTCCTCGAGCAGCACCAGCCCGGTGCTCTTTGCCTGTGCCAGTCTCCTGCAGCGCTGGTCGGGATGGGAGAACCGGGAATGTGCGCGGGGATGCAGCACCTGTGCCCCCACCGGCCCCTGCAGCTCCCGCACCGCCCTGTCAGGGGCAGAGCGCGGATTTCATCCCGGCTTTGTCACCGTCAGGACCTTCCTCCTGCCACTCCGCCCCCAGTGACACGGCATGACCCCATCCCAGCACGGGCTGCCACGGGGAGGTTTGTGCCCCGGCTGTCCCAGTGTCCCACAGCGCTCATGTCCACCAGCCAGGCACCACAGAGGAAAGTGGCAGTGGGATTTCTGCTGGAATACCAGGGCTTGCTTGTCAGACATGGCACCTCGGGCATTGTCCTTACTGTGAGGGTCGAGAAGACGAAGCTGTAAGAGCAGATGGAATCTGGGAAAGCCCCACATCCTCCATCCCAAGGGATCACACTCCCGTTCATCCCAGGCCCTTTTCTCCCAGCAAGTGCTCCTACCTGCCAGGGCTCTGTTGATAGATAAGCAATGGGAATTCTCCTGTTCCAGTGTTTGCTCTCCCAGCACAGGGTTCAAACCCTTCCCTGAACTACCAGACCTACCCTTTCTCTGCTGACATGGTCCTTGCTTGGGATTAGAAGATTTTCCTCATCCGTTCTAGGCTGCTTCCCTGGAAGCTCACACGTGGCTCTGGGATGAGCTGGGGCACTCCTGTGGCACCTGACTGGGTGCCAAAGCAGTGTGACTTTCTCCCAAAGCCCTGTTCTCCATGTTTTTGTAATCCAGAGGTGATGGCAGAGCTATGGCAGCTTTTCACCCAGCTGCTCTCCTTAAGGTGTGGTGTGGGTGGAGCCTGACAGACATCAAAGCTGGTACTTTAGACCCAGTGCCTGCCAAGCAAGGCCAGGCCAGGCGCCCCGGGGCTGATGGTGACACCTGGGTCAGGTCCATGCACTGCTCTGCCTTCGGGACGTCCCCTCAGCTGGAGTTCAAAACCCTGGAGGTGCATGCTCAGCTCCCTTGCTCTGCCACCAAGCCTCAGGCCAGGTGAATCCAAACCAGGCTGCAGGAGGAATTAGATGCCTAAACAGCTTTGAGAGCCCTTCGCTGGCCAAATCTGGCTCTTGTTCAATGGGAACAGAGCTTGTGCTGGGATGGGGGAGGTTTTCCTCTCTCCGTGGGTTTGCCCTGTGATGCTTGGAAATGTCCACCTCTACTCATTCCCCACCCCAAACATTTGAAGTGTGAACAAGTGTGCCAGGCAACAAGTTTTAATGTCAAACGCTTCCCCACCAAGAAGCAACCCTGACTTCTCAGGAGGAGGCAAATTCCCTGGCTCGCTGCTGGAGACACATGTGGAAGGGAACTTCTGCCTTCCTACCTGGGGAGTCCCAGTCTCCAGGGTTATCCATCCGTTAACCTTCATGAGCTCAAATATTTATTATTCATATTACCCTGAAATGTGCTAAAAAGATGAAAAAAGGAATTAATGTGCCAGATCTTGCATCCACCTTTTAGCTTATTACAGTGCTAAAGCAGCATTAACATTTACAGTGTGTGAGCTCTGCTTTGCTCGTGCCTGAGGCCAAGGGGTTTAAGCCAGTGCTGAAGTTAATAGCAAGCGCTGGTTAGAAAAAGCCCATTATGTCATAAAGTTGGAATTTTACTTGGGCACTGGCCACTGGCTCTTTCCAATTGGGATGCAGTGCCATCCCCTCTATCCCTTTCTGCTCCGCCGCCTGCTCCCGCTCGCTCTCCCGCTCACAAACAAATACAGACTGGGGAAAATGGTGTTTTTCTTTTCAGTGCTGGTGAGTCAAAGGGCATCGCGTTTGCCAGAAGATTCAGACTCTGGCCAAGGAGCCTCTTGGATTGATGCTGGAGGTGCCATGTGGTCAGAGGCGTTCCTGGGCCTCATTGCCTCTGCTGGGTTCCTTGACATCTCCTCTTTTACAGCTTGAACATATTTATACATCCAACATCCATGTGTTCTGCTGGAGGGTGGCCTTAGGAGCATCTTCTGCCTCCCCTTGGAAAGGATCTGCCTATGAAATTGTGTGAGGAGCAGCTCTGCTTTTTGGATTCTCCTTCAAACCTGACAGTCCCATCATGAGGTGGGGTCTGTTGAGGTGCCTGTTCCGTGGTGGTGGTGGCCACGCCTGTCCCTCCCTGGCAGACACCTCCTCTCCCCTCTCCCCACACCCCCTGTATCCCTGCAGAGCCCTGGGTCTTGTGGGCAGTTCGTGCCCTCCAAGGACAGAGGGTTCCTCGGCCAGTCCTGTGGCTGCCAGGACTCTCCCGGCCCTGCCACCACCAGGAGCTGCTGTGGACAAGGCTTCAATCCAACCAAAAGCTCTCACATTTCTTGGAGAGGTTGGAACGGGGCTTGCTGTGCCCTGGTAATGGGGCATACTCATACTGGACACTGGGGAGAATGCTCCCCGGAGCCAGGAAGAGCCCTTTGCTGAGGTGAATAGGAGCTTGGCACAATTCAGTTTGTCTTTGCTGCACTTGAGGCTCAGCTGATTTTCTTCTGAGCACGGGGTGTGTTAAGGTTTTTGCTATTTTTATAACTCAGGGCTCCTCCTATGTTCCTGTGCACAGGGTAGCTCTTCCAATGATCCATCAGGGAAGAGCTCATATCGAGGAGAGGGCCTCACCCTTCAGGAAATCAATATTCCTTCCAGCTCTCCTTGTCCTTGGTGTGTGCGACCCAGCAGCCACGAGCTGGGGGTACTGAGTGTCCAGCAGGATGAGTGACAAATTCACAGTGTTGTGTGCTGAAGAACTGGTTTTCTGGAGGTTTTGCCATCAGGCTTTTTAGCTGTTTTTTGGACACCAGCAGAGGTGTGGGAAGGCTTGGAGAGCTTGGTGGCTCTGGGAGAGGGACTCGTGCTGGCACATCAGAGCTCACCCTTACCTGAGCACTGCTCCATCTCCACTTAGCCTGGCACTTGCTGTCTTCTGCAGTTCCCCCTCTGGTCAGGATGAGTCCTTTGGAGCATCTCTGGGGCTGATATCCATCAGAAGATCTCTGTGACCACGGGACACCTGAGCCGCATTCCTTAAACCCCCGTGCAAGGGGCCAGCGCTACACTGAGCCCACTCAGCGGGATCCAGGGATTGCACAGAGCCCTGGGATCTGGGGAGCAATGTTCCCTCTGTAAATGAAGATTGTTGGGCTCTTTCCTCTGTCTGTTCTCCAGCAGAGCCACCCAGACTGTCAAAACAGAGCCGAGTCCTACTTGAAATTCAGAGGGCACCATCAGTCCGTGTCATTGGCAGGGAATAAATAAATACCTCTTTGGAGCGCGTCAGGAGTGATGTGTGGCTGGGCTCATTCAAGGTCACATCCGTAAACATGGAATGGAGAGGTAGGGAGCAAATCCAGGCTGCACCCAGTCTCAGCACTCTTTCCTGTCCCCCCTCACTGCAGGGGCACCACCTGGGGGGAGATGGCAGTGCTGGGGCTGTGCTCTGTCCTGGGAGGGGTGGTGGGGCAGGGCTGGGGGTGACTGGGAGGGGTCACCGTGCCTCCGGGCAGGGAGGGTGAGTGTCTGAGGGTGTGGCCTGGTGTGTGACATCTAGCAGGGGAGGTTTTCCATACGAGTGCCTGGTCCTGGTCCAGAGGCTGCCTCAGCACCCTGGCACCTGGTGGATTCCAGTATGGGAATCCACCCATGGTTTATCAGCGTCTGGAACAGAACTTCCCTGGGGAAGGAGCTCTGTTCCTGAGGTAAACCCGTGACAGGTCTGTGGTTGATCCAACCACTTGTCCATATCTGCTTCACCCACTCCAGGCGCTGCGGAGCCCCTTGCTCTGGGCACTGCCCTTGCCTGCTTGGCTGTGAAGTGTTCCTGGGACATGCTTGTCCCCACGCTCCCTCCCAACATCCCATCTGCTTAACCTATGGAAGAAGCAACCAAAGAGGGAGAACCCAACAAAACCCCACCCTTGCTCTGCCAAGAGCCCCTTCCTCCCCTGGCAGGGCTTGGACCCCAAGTCCGAGGCTGCTCAGCTCTGTGTCGGTGGCGCTCCTCACCCTTTGACAAATCCTGGCATTTGCAAAGTTATTATACCTCATTATGAATTGGATTTTAATCTAGTGTAAATAGTCCTACCATTATAGTGTCATAAGAAGCAATTAGCCCCCCTGCCTGCTTCTATGCATGAGGGGAAAGCTTTAATATCATGGAGCTGTGAGGGCTTGATGGGGCTTCAGCCTCCATACACACGTGCAGGCAGAGGCTTTGCTCTCCTGGCACCAGCCTGTCCAGAGTGCGCTGAAGGCGTCCCCTCTGTGTCTTAGGAGGTCTCCAAAGTGACCATCTCCTGAGCTCTGGGGTTGATTTTGGCCTGGGATCTCTGCCTGCCATTGGGTTTGCTCAGCAGCAGGACTGGAAATCATCTTCCAGAGGATGGATGTGGTTCAAGCAGATGATAAATCGTGGTTTCCTCGCCTTGCCCTTAGCCCAGTCACAAAGGGGATTATCCTCCGCAGGGTGAGCGGCGTCTGCAGTCCGGTCCCTGCCTTGCCTCGGGGTGATTATTTCCAGTCTCAGCCAAGCTTTCCTGCGCTGCCTCTTGCAGGAAATTCATTTTGTGGAGCTGGTGCGGTTATAAACCAATCCCACCTTGTCCTGTGTCACCTGCAGCCAGGCCGGGGGAGCTGGTGGCAGCCTGGGCACTCGCACGTCAGGGCTGTCCCCACTGGGTAATGTTGCATGATTAATAACACCCCCAGGTTAATGGGGTTTTAATGTTCCTCCGAGCAGCGGGAGGGGGTGGCATCCTCAGCTCCGAGCAGGGGCTTTGATCTTTGTTTTCGGGGGGGACTGAGGTGTCTTTGTGCTTGCTGCTGGTTGTGTGGCTGTGGATGCTGGGCTGAACAACACAGGCAGTGCTCCAGGTGCTCTGGGGTTGGGAATCCGGGTGTTTGTAGTGTGAGTGTGTGATGGACGTGAGTTAAATGCTGTCCCCGATGATCCTGGGGGGATCCCAGTGCATGGTGGGGGATCGCTCAGAGCGTGGCACAGCAGGAAGATCCATCTTTGCGCCGTTTTATCAAACAGGGGCTCCCTGCACTGTGGGTTTAGCAGAGGAAAGGCTTTAACTCTGCCAAGGATGGGGAAGGACCCAGTTTGTGCATGAAGGGAAATCAGGGCTGGGCAAAGGCGCCTGCGGCGCATCCCTCCCTGCCCCTGGGGCCTGGTCACAGGCAGTGCTCTAGTCCTGAACAGTTCTGCTGGAACTCGCTCTCAGGGGATGGGTACAGAAAATACCCCCCCAGCCCTCCCCATCCTTTCTTTGTCACATGAAAGAAAAGCTGGCTGCCTGTTAATTACATGAACCTTCTCATGGGCAATTGAGCTGGCCCTGTGTGTGTGTATTCATGCTGCCTGCGAGTTCTTGTCTGATTCATGCTCACAGGTGACTGAAAGGAAGCCAAATTTCACAACAAAGCAGGGCCCTGCTGGCTGTGTCCAGCTGCATCCAGGCCCTGTCCACACAGAAAGGCAGTGGCTCTTTCTCCCAGGGCAGGGGCAGTGGCCACCTCCACCCCAAACTCACTTTTTGAGTCCTGTGATGCCTCATCCCCATGGCCAAGATGTTACAGAGCCCCAAGGTGCGGGCATCCCTCTGCCTGTGGCTTCCTCTCCCTGAAATTCCCAGGGAAGTCCTTCAGCCTGAGTCTGGTCCTTCCCTGGGGAGGACGTGGCCCCTTCCCCTTGCTGGAGCCTGGTGCTTTCAGGAGGGTCTGGGATAAAATGCCAAGGGGTACCTGGCGTGGGGATCCTGCTGCTGCTCCCCGTGTCCTGGATCTCCCAGCGGGGCCCAGTGACCCTGCTGGCTGGGGACAGTCCTCTGGTGGCACTGCCAGCCCTGGCACTCGGGTGCCCACCGCTGTCTGTCCTGTGTGCACAGAGGAGCTGCTGGAAGCCCAGGGAGGAGCTGCTTCCTGGCTCTGCATCTCTGCATCTGCATCTTGAGATGCTCCTCAAGGACCCTTTCCTCCTACTGGAATTTGCTGAGAATGTTGGCCAGCAGGGCTCCCAAAGCCTCTCTGCACACCTCCACAGGGCATAGATGAGAGCTCGGGACATCTCTGTGTCTCTCCTGGCACAATTTTGGCCCGTTCCAGCCAGTACCTTCCCAGCCAGTCCCTGGGAACAGATGAGGGTTGTCCCAGGACACAGGAGGGGATGTGCCACAGCCTCCCACGGCTCTGCAGCTCGTCTCCTTCCTGCCAGCTTGACTCCAGCCTCTCCAGCAGCGAGTTTCCAGGCCTTCATTTCCAGCTCTCATTGCTATTCATCGGTGCATCTGAATATTTTAATCCTTGGGGAGGGGGGACTGGAGAGCAGCATCCTCCCCCTGCTCTCCCAGACACCTTCCCTGGCTTATCTGCTGAAACCAGGGCCAAGCTGTCCCTGGCCTCAGTGGGTGAGACAAATCGTGGAAGGAGCTTAAAGCAAGACCAGCATCTCCCACCTTGTGCTTGGAGGGGGCTGGGGAAGGAGAGGAGGGAGGGGACGAGGGAAGCAGCTTGTAATTACAGAGTAAGAGGCAGCGATAAAATGATAATGGAAGAGTTCTGACCCGGCTGAGCCAGTTCTGCAAAGCTGTGAAATAAATTTAGCAAAGAGTGAGGGCACGGGGGGTTCCCAGGCTGGGTTACAGCTGAAATGCTGGTTTCACAAACAAGACGTAAATTGGATTGCAAACATCTAATTAACCTCTTTGCTTATTTTTTTTTGGTGGGAGAGGCGACAGATTCCAGCTAAAGCTGATACCGTTGCTTGATATCCCTTTGCAGGGGAGAATCTGGAGGAAAGGAGAGGCAAATGATGTGGTGGTTTCACCTGCTGGCTCTCTCCTCGCTGTCCAGGCGCCAGGGAGAGGAGAATTCCGAGCTCTCCTGACCCCTCTGCCTTGCTGTAGCAGCTGTGTGTGCTGTTTGTGATAACCTCATCTTGGAAGGAGAAGGTGCTGGTGGAGCTTCTCCCCATGTTTCTTTGTTCTTCATCTCACCTGGAGCTCCCTGCTTCCCGGGGGACAGGAGTGGGGATCTCCCACGGCCTGAGCTGGCTCCCCTTGGCTGCTGCTTTGCCCTGTGCCAGAGCTGCTGACTCTTTTGGACTTGACCCAACCTCTCTGGAGAGCAGAGTAAGAGCTGGAAAACAACCCTCTCCTCCCTTCCCTGGGCTCCAAGGGTTGCTGTTTATTTTTCTGGAGGGCAACCATTCCATGTGGATTTCGGGAGCTGCGGAGCTCCCTCCCCAGCCCCTTGCCGCCTCCTGCCTCCCCCTCACCCCAACCTCTTCTCTTTTTCACCCCATCTTCCCCCAGGGGCATCCAGCCAGTGAAAATGGTCCCTTGGCAGCAATGATGAAGATGGATGTCTGATTGATTCTCTCTCCTCTGTGCAGCCCCCTCTCCGGCCCCCCCTTTTCCCTCTCCCCCCCCCCCCCCCCATGCCCTTCTGGCAGAAAATTAAAAGGCTATTTGTTAAAGGGCGAAAGCCCTCAGGTGCAGCCCCCGGCTGGACAATTTGTCTCCATGAAAAGGATGCTATTATGAGAGCGGCTGGATCCAGGAGGAGGGGGAGAATTTGCCAGGAAGAGAAGGGAGAGGTGGGGAGGGGGAAGGAGGCATCTCCCGGGGACAATGAGGTTGGGCTGGGGGGGACGGGAGATTGTCGGGGCTTGCCGGCTGGGCTGCCGTTCAACGGGGAGCGTGGAGGGGCGGGAGAGCCATGTGCTGGAGGGAGGGAAGCCAATCCTCTTGTTCTGGGGCTGCCGCAGAGCAGAAGTGCCGACCTGCCAAATCCTCTGCGCCAGGCCCCCGCTTCAAAGGGAACAGACGCTCGGGCCGGCCCGGCGCCCCATGGAGTGCTGGGACCCCGGCCCCCCGCCCGTCCTCCCCCTGCTGCTGCCTCATGGCCCTGCTTGCTGCTGGCCCCGGGGCTGGCTGTCCTCTCCTCTGCTCCCGGGAGGAGGAAAAGGAGGAAATAATGCACTGATGTGCCTCTTGTCTGCTGAATCCATCAGTCAAGTGTCTGCCGAATCCATCAGTCAAGTGTCCGCCTGCACCTCAGCCCGCGGTGCCCTGCCCTGGTCCATCCATCCCTCCCTCCATCCCTGTGTGTATCCTGCCATTCCATCCTTCCCTTCATCTTCTCTCCGTCACCCAACACCCGGTTTCCCACACGCTGTTTGTCTCTTTGATTTTAGGGTTTGATACGAACGCCTGGCTGTGTGGTCCCTGAGGCTCTGCAGCACCAGCCTGCAGGAAGGTCCCCGTGGGAGCTGAGAGAGCCTCCAGCTCTTTCCCTCTGAAACACTGCAAAAACTCTTCCAAAAAAGTTGCTGTTGTGAGGAAATGACTGCAGGAGTGAGAGCCCCTTCTCCAGGTTTGAATTGGGCAGTCTGAACATCACTGAGCTCCCCTGGGAGAGACCAGGGCAGGGCTGCCACCTCTGCTTCCCTTGGAGCTGCTAACAGCCTGGTGAGGTGGGAATGGGCCTGGGAATAGGGTTCTGTGGAAGCTGGGGAGTCCTTGGCTGTGCTCTGTGCCCAGCAGGATCCATCCACCACGAGGACGAGGCTGGATGCATACGCTTTGTGCCCGTGTAGGTTCTGCCCTTGGCTCCTCTGTTTTGCTGCCCCAAAAATGAGGGAAGCAAGTGATCCCTTCATCCGGGAGCAAGCAGGAAACCACCCACAGATGGCAGGAAACAGCCTGGTCTGGGGTAAAAGCAGCTCTGCTGGAGCAGTTTTCCATGGGGGATTGCTGCTTTCCAGCCTCTGGGAAGGGGATGTGGCAGCTGGGGAGGTGCTGTCCCTCAGCATGGTGCGAGGCTGCTCTGGAAAGCAGCAGCAGGGCTGAGGTTTGGCCTCACTGCACTGGAGGGAAAGGAAGAATCTGGGGAGGGCTGGGAGAAAGCATCTCTGCAGGGACTCTTCCTGAAGGCCCATCCATGGGACAGGAGCCTCTGGCCATGGACAGGCAGGACAGAGCTCTGAGTGTCTGGGGGATGCTCTGGGGGTGTCACCATCTCCTTGCAGCTCGCTGAGGGCTTCCTCCACTTCCATCTCATTGGCAAGAGGCTCAAACAGGAGCGCAAACAGCTGCTAATAATGGCTGGATCCAGCAGTTCCCCAGGGCAGGATTGCCTGGGGGTATTTTGCCCAACATCTTCTAGAAATTCAATAAAAGAGACAGGCTGTGAGTACTGAAAGAGCACGTGCTCTGTCCTTCAGCAGGGCTGAGTTTTCCTTCTCTCTTCCCCACCAGCCCGGACCAGATGCATTCCTGGGGCGTGGAATGGGGAGGATGAGTGCTTGTTGGGTTAGGGTTAGGTTAGGCTTGTTGGAGTGTCCGTGTCCTGCTTGGGTGTCCCACCCACTCAGTGGGGCAGGAGTCCCCTGGCCCTGTGTTGGTGAGGCAGGATTACGCTGAGTGGTGGCTCACTCCCAGACCTGCCTGAGCCAGAGGTGCAGCCAGGGCACAGAAAGCAGCTCTGAATTTCATGATTCCCTTCTGGCCCTGACTTAAAACCCCCATTTAAAAAAGAAAAGATAGAATTTTGCTTCTAAATTTTAACTCTGGACAAATTCAAAATCCCCAGTTCTTCACAGGGGAAAGGATTTTTACCTTCAGGCACGGACTGGAGCTACCTTGGCCACAACCATGAAAACCAGGGATTGCTCTGCTTTCCCTGGAGTGTTTTATTTTGGTTTTGCCTTCAAAGCCTGTTGCCGCCATGCACAATCCTTGATATATGTTCTAAACCCAGCTAAAATAGGTTCCAGTGTAAGATTTAACGATTCAGCATTTCTCTTGCCACTGATTTACTGACTGATGCTCAACTTTTCTTTTTTTTTTTATCAGTCAAAGAGCTGCTTGGCCATCAAGAGCTGCAGGCAGCTGCAAAGGGAATTAAATAATAATATCTTTGGGAGGTAAAAATGCCTGGATCGAGTGGAGCAGCACCACCATCCAGACAGCCAAGGAAAAGTCAGATAGGAGCTCAAATGGGAAGGAGACACCTCCACGAACTTCTGTTGCCTCATGACACAGACACAGACTCAACCCAGACACATGCCAAGGTAGTTTGAAAATTTATTTTATATGAACCAAATAATCTCTAATGATTTGATCTGGGGAGACAAAGTGATGCTTTGGCTCTGCATGAGGTTTGTGTGAGGGGTAACCAAACCCCGCCATGGCCCCCAAGCCCCCCAGCAGCAGTGACCCAAGTAGGGAAAAGCCTCCAGATCATTTTCCTGAGCCCTCTCCCTGCCCTGGGTGCTCCCCACCAGCTTTCCCAGCTGGGGCTGTGGGACACCCCCACATTTTGTCCCCAGGCCCACCCAGGGGCAGTTCCCAGCACAAGTGGCCTGGCAGAGCTGGGTCCTTGGCACCCTACACACCCTTGGGTGGGATGGGGGGCACAGCCGTGCACCCAAAGTCCCACCAACACCAGCACCTGTTTTGCTTTCCCATCTACCTCCAGTCTTTTCCCCCTAAACTCCAGCAGATTTTCCCAGGACATGAAAGCTGGACTTCTAATCCTGTGCCAAACCCACACCACACTATTCAGTTAGGCCAAAAGTCAAAAACCAGCCACCTCTCTGAGCCCAGATGCAAATGTTTTTCCCCTCAAGCTCACGATGCTGAAGTAGTCTCAGAAATAGCTGATCTTCATCCCTTCTTCTCACCACAAACCCTCTAACCTTGCTGGGCTCTGGGTTTCCTCTCCTGTGTCATTCCTGGCAGCATTGTCCCCTCATCCCTGCTGCCCTGGATCTGAAGAGAGATGCTTGCATCACATTTCTGCTGAAGAAAAGAGTGGGGGATTTGGGCACACTGGAATTGAGAGGGACCTGGGGGCGTCTCAGGGGCAAGGACCTGCTCCACATCTGCAGGGAAAATCCCTGCCTGTGGGTGATAGGACTGCTGGAGGTCAGCTGCAAGGAGGGAAGAGTGGTTTGTATCAGGAGGAAATGGCAGGGGAAGTGTGGCTTTGCCAGCCACAGGGAGACGGATGTGGGGGAGACGCACTGCCCTGGGGGTAGAGGAGGTTCTGCAGGCAGGGTTGGGGCTGTCTGAGAGCACACCAGGGGGTGAAATGATGGCTGGGTGGGTGCTGCTGCTGCGTCCCAGGATCCTGGGGCACCTGGCATGGTTGCTCAGGGTCTCCTCTTTGAGCTGGCCCAGGGCAGTGCTGTCTGAATGAGCCTGGGGGCCAAAAACAGTTGGGAAAGAGGAGGGAAGAAAAGGTGGGGGAAAAAAGGTTGGCCAGGATCCAAAGGCAAAACCTCTCTGGAGACAGCGCGGAGCTGCTCTGTGGTGCTGTCTGGGAACCACGCAGAACGTGAAGCGGAAACCAATGAGCCACAGCGAGCACGCGGGACACGAGGCCTAATTGAGGGACAAAAACAGGAGCAGATGGGCAACCCTGCCCACCAGCCCTTTCCAGGGGTCTAATTTGCCACGGAAGTGGGAGAACGGCCATCCCTGAACCACTGAGCGCTGCTGATGTGCGTGGGGGTGGCCTTGTCCTGGTATGTTCCTGGAGAGACTCCGGGGTGTCCGTGTGAAGGGAGCTGGCAGCATCCCACATCCACTGCCCCCTCCAAAAACAGCCTGGTCAGGGTGGGCTGCTCAAGGCCTTTATCCTCAGGGCCAAGTTCAGCGGCTCCGTGCCGGGGCATTGCAAGGCCTCAGCAAGTTCCACAGCTCCTGGAGTGAGATTTGTGCTGTGCCGACACAAAACAAATGGGTATTTCCTCTGACATTTTTGCCAAAAACACAAGAGTTGGGAGAGTTGTTTAAACAACTCTGTCCTGCTTTGCAGTCAGAGACCCTCTGTATGGTATTCTGAGAGCCTCTGAATTGTTTCAGGACAAGTGTCAGCAGGTAAACCCCAGTCCCATGCCAAGGACCACTCCTAGCCCCTCTTCGGGGATGCTGGAAGTCTCTGCGTGGTGGTTTTGCTTTGACCCCTGAAAGGTGCTGCGAGCCAACCTACCAAGGAACCCTTGTGTCTGCCCATCTCAGCCTTCACCCTCGGGGGAAAGCAGGGAATTCCCTCTGGAATGCTTGTGGAGGTTGGGACCAAGGGATGCTCACTGGAAGCCAGCACCGACCCCTTCCTCCCTCCCACCGCGGCCTGGGGAAGCTTAATGAGTTAATGCTGATTAAGTGCTTTCAGATAATCAGATAAAGGTGTCATAAAAGTGCTTTACAGTGATGATGATGTGTTTTATGGTGAGGAGAAACTGATGATCCCAAATAAAAATCCAAATTAAATCGGGGGGGAAGTACAAAGGTGTCTCCAGATCTGGGGTGAACTTCACATTAAGGGCAAAAAAAGCATTCAAGCATTTGCCAAGTTCCCATCTCTCCTCAAACCGTGCCTCATTCTGACCTCCCCCCTCCTCTCCAGGAGCCTTTCTGCTCGAGACCAAGATTAATTACCTCCCTCACAGCCCTTTGGGCTTCCCCCATCTGATAAGGTGTGAATAAGGCTGACAGGACCTGCTAAGGGTCTCGCAGCTTTCTCAGCTCTGTGTCCTGCCTCGAGCACCGGCGGCACGTCCCGGGGTGGCTGCATCCCTGCTGACACCCGGCCTCAGTTAATTCCTGCCTTGTCCTCAACTTTCGGTACCCACGGAATGGGAAATGTAGGGATGGTGCTTCTGCCTGCTCTCCATGCTGGGGTAAGAGAGAAAACAGCCCCAAAGCCTGAATCTGCTCGTGCCAACCGTGCCAGCTCTGGAGCGGGACCCTAAATAAAGCAGGGAACAGCATTTCCCTCACTCTGAGAGCTGCCTTTGTCCAGGCTGTCAGGGACCCCAGAGTTGAGGGACACATGTTAAGATCTGCAGCAATTAAAAGGGGCTCCAGCCTTAATGTGCTCAGCTGAAAGCCCAGGTCCCCAGGTTGTGCACGGGAAATTGGCTGCTAATTTAGCGGCTGCTGCCAACTGGCCGCATCTGTCCAGCCTTGGATGCCTGTTCCTTCCTTGCTCTTTTCCAAGCGCTTCTCCTGGCAGGATTACAGCCCAGAGAGGAGGCAGAGCCGTCTCAGACAACCTGCTCGCTGCACACACCGGTTTGGGTTTGTGGGCACAGCCGGGCAGTGCCCCCCACCCAGGGCTGTCACCCCTGTACCTCTCCCTGAGCTTCCTTGGAAGCAACAGGACCTGGCACAACAAATTCCCAGATCCTGGCTCAACTTGGGTGGTTTACTGGGGAAAAAAAAATTCATTTCCTCCCCCTCCCCCCAATACATTTTTTTTTTCTTCTTTCATTTGAGTTGACTGAAATGACTGGTTAAAAATAAAGCAGCTCATACTATTTTTAATGCGTTTTTACTCTTTTATCAAAGGAAAATGAAAGATCTGAATTTGTTTCACTTCAGCTGAGAATATCAAGTTGAAATGATCCAACTTCTCCAGTGTGGTATCTCTGCTAAAAACACATTTATTTAGGCAAGCAGCTTTGCCAAATTTGACAGGAATCTGTGGCTTTGAGCTGAATTTCCCAGTCATCCTGAGACAGCAGCTTGAAGAACAGTGAATTTGTCTGACAATATTTCCCAGGCTGGAGTCCACTGGATCTTCAGCCCAAAGGATGTGACAGTACACCAGAGGAATTAACTTTCATCCTGTAAATGCAGAGCCACAGACTTAAACTAAAGGAGAAGCTGAAGGTTTTGGTCAGGTTTGCCTTGGGGAAGTTGAAGGCAGGTGACCCCCAGAGATCCATGCCAAGCTCACCTCCCTGTATTCCTTAATGGATGATGGATGATCATTTCCCCATTGGATGACTCCCCATCCGTGGCCTCCACAAGCCCACAGTGATCCTCTCTGGCAGTCCAGCAGCTCCAGGATCCAGCACAGTTGCTCCAACCAGGGAGCCTGGCAGCTCTGGCAGGGCTGTTAAACTGCCCTGAGGCACCTCAGCTCTGTGGAGGTGACAGAGAGGAACCTCAGGGGGGATGCAGAGGTTGGAAGAGCTCTCCACCACTGTCAGCTCTGGGTTTTGACCGGTGCTTGCAAAGCTCTGCTGTGTTACGGATTTGGGGTCCTGGTGCTTGCAGAGCCCCGTCAGAGCTCCAGCGCTCCCTCAGGGCTATCAGTGCAGGAGGAGGAGGTTTGGGATGACTCTTGGCTGCTTTGCTGGCAGAAGTGAGGGACTCAGCACAGCGACGATGCTCTAAAACACCACTGAGGTGCTCCAGGTGCCGGCGGGAGCACGGACCAAACACAGGGGACTGCTTTCCTCCTCGAGGGAACACACCATGCCTTTCAAACCTCCTTGACCCCTTGGCAGAGGAGGTCAGTCCCTCATCTGCGGCACTCAGG
This sequence comes from Aphelocoma coerulescens, assembly GCF_041296385.1. Taxonomy (NCBI): domain Eukaryota; kingdom Metazoa; phylum Chordata; class Aves; order Passeriformes; family Corvidae; genus Aphelocoma; species Aphelocoma coerulescens. The sequence continues at coordinate 15,023,784 of NC_091029.1, read as the reverse complement.
ACGAGCACCCAGTGACGGCTCCCCATGCATCACCCCAGCGGTCACGCCGGAGCTCGCGTGTCACTTCCATCCGTCTTTGTCCCAGTGCTCCCTGTCACCGGCAGCGCCGCGAGAGAGCGGGGGGAGAAGGGGAGGCTGAGCAAGACAGAGCCAGGGAGAAGCAGGCGGAGAAAGAGAGACTGGGAGGCACAGAGAGTGAGGGAGGCACAGCCATCCATGTTTTGTTTAGTGAGGGTCGCTTCTTCTTCTGCTGGAAATTCCCACCAGCCGTGCCCCGAGGGCAGCTGCTGGCTGGGGAGGGATGGAGGTATCCATCCTTCATCCTTGCGGGGCAGCAAGCAGGCAGAGAACCTTGGGAACGTCTTTTGAGATCACTCCAAACACCTTCAAGCTCAGGACTCCTTTGACTTGAAGGCAGAGGAGGCGATGGCCCCTGAGGAGTGCAGCCCCCAAACCCCGGCTCTGCTGTGTCAGGAGCTGTGGCACAGAGCAGGAACCCAACCCGGCACCTCCTTGTGCTGCTCGGCGACCTCTGGAAGTGCTGGAGGCCCGGCTGGACGGGGCCCTGAGCCACCTGATCTCGTGAGTGGCATCCCTGCCCGTGTCAGGGGGCTTGGAAGGCGATGGACTTTGGGGACAGGTGGGATGGGAGGACGCGGGGCTGAGCCGTGAATTCTGTCTCCCTCAGACAGATGCGCAACAGACAAGCTCCCTCCGGGCCAGCTTTGGTGTTCTCCACGGGAACTTGGCCGTGCTGCTGCCGGAGCGGCGCTGCCTTTGTGCCGTGCCGAGCACAGCCCCGCGTTTCATCTCCCGCCCGCCTCCGCGGGCCGGGGCAGCTCCTCGGGGTCATGTTTGTTATGTTTCCAGGAAGCCCCTCCAGAAAAACATCCTCGAAACACAGAGGTTTCCCTTCTGCCGGCATACAAATGAACCCCAAACAGAGCCCACTTCAAAGCGGCCAGCTAATGAGCCGCTCTCTCCCCCGCCCCGCCCTGGTTTCAGGAGGGCCCTAACGATGCTGCGGGATTACAAAGGCGTTTGGAGACTGTTCAGCGGGAAAAAATAGAGGGAGAGGGGGCAGGGAGCAGCGGGAAGCAGCACGGACATGCCAGCACAGGCGGCTGTGGGATGGTCCCCAGCACCCCGCGGTCCCGGTCCCCACGCCGGGAATGGGGCACGGGGGGCAGAGCACGGAAAGGGGCGGAGGGTGCCCGTCAGTGCCACCTCACAGCGGATCCCAGCTCTCTGCACAGGGATCGTGGCAGGGCAGCGTGCAGGGGAAATTCCAGAGGGTGCCGTGATGGTTTTGATTTTCCCCAAGGACAAGGGTGGGTGATGGGGGCAGGGAAGGGGATGAGGTGGAGGAAGCACTGCTTGGACCGTCCCTTCGCATTGCAGCGGGACTTTATTCCACTGAGCCGGTCTTTCCAACTCTCCTTGGAGCTGCTGGTGCTGGCTGTGCTGGTCCCCCGTCCCTCCCAGTTCAATCCCAAACCCCATCGAGTCCCTGGGGTTTGGCCGTGCTGGGACTCGGGGTGGCTGCAGCTCCCTCTCTGCCCTTGGGGTGGGCACTCGGGGGGTTTGGGGAGCTCAGCCCCCGCGAGCTGGGGCTGCAAACGCTGCCCCGAATTCCCAGCACGGAGCATCCAGCAGAAGTCAGTACCAGGCGTGGGATCAGCGAAGGAAAAACGAGAACTGTGGTGGCCGTCGGCTGCGAAGCCCAAATGAGGAGCTGAGCTGGGGGACCAGGCTTGCAGGTTTTTTTTCTCCCAAAGTATTCTGAGGTGGAAACAGAAATCTTCTTTTGCTTTGTTCAGAAGTTTTTCTTCTGTTTTTAACTAGTGAAAAGTAGCATTTTTCTGATTATTGCTTACCAAAAAAAAAAAAAAAAAGAGGATGTTTTCACACTTCAATTTTATCCACAATTGTATTTTTCTCTGGCTGAGGAAGCATTTTCCACTACAGAAATGTAAAACAAAACTAAAAATAAAGCTTCCTGCTCGTGAGCTGTAAATATTCACCGTGCTCTGCAGTTCCGTGTGTCAGGTGGAAGATTTTCCCATCTGGCAGCAGCAAGAACATTTTGCTCAGGATCATGCTCCTGTGTACACCCAGGATTGCTGCCACCATCGGACAAGGGGTTTTGGTTCCTCTCTTCACCTCTTCATCTCTTCATCTCTTCATTCCTCCACCCAGGTCAGGTCATTTTTCAGGGGAACATCATCTCCCTGGTGCAGAGCTGAGCCGTCAGTTTAGGGCTGTCCTACCCTTACCAACACTCATTATTCAGAGCCAAAAAAATGATATTTATGATAACCTTAAAGGTTTCACACCCTCCAGACTGGGCCTTCTTAGATACTTCCACTAGAGAGAATTTAATAAATAATTTTGCGTCAAGAGCACCAGAGGTTTCTCTGGACCTTCTTTCCAAGAGTCTCGCATGCCAAGGAGATTCCTCTCAACACAACCTGATGGCGCTGGGAGCTTCACCTGCAAACTTCCAGTAGATCTCAACATTCCTTTCCACTCTTCACCTGGAGGATGCTCCAAACCCCAGGACCTTGATCTGCCGTCCGTCAGGGCATCACTCTCAGGCAGGCCCAGAACCTTTGGGCGAATCTGGGTCGAGCACGGAGGAGGAAACTCCTTCCTCTGTGCCACCAGCATCCCGCATCTCCCCAGTACAAATAACCAATCTGCAATCCCAACATATTCCCTCCCCCGAGGGCCGGAGTGGTGATGGATACACCCAGCCAGGCCATTGTTCCCCTGCTGGATAATAACAAATCTTCGACCTCTGGCCGCCGTTAATGCCTCTGCTGACGCTCGGCTGTGCTGAGGCGGGCTGGGCGCGCCGCGGTGATGGGGACAGCCCCTGCGGGCAGGGGACAGCGAACGGGAGCCATCAGAGCCTCAGTGAAGTTGTCAATAGCACTGATCAGCTCCGGCATTGATTTCCAGCCCCCCCCTGCCCAGCGCTGCTCGCTCCCGTCGGTACTTTCCTCTCTTGATCGGGGAATAAGCAAACAGCAGCAGCCGGTCCCGTGTGCCCGGAGGTGCCTGGGATTCTGCTGCCTGCTGGCTCGGGGATTGCTGCGGCTCGCAGCTCCGGCGCCAGCCAGATCCCGGCCAAAACCTACGGACCATGTCCGAGAGCTGAGCATTGTCCAGCCCCACACCGCGCATCTCCCCTGGGCAGGCACCAGGATGTGAGGAGGGGTCCTGGAACGGGCTGGAGAAAGACTTTCCTCCTTCCTCTGGCTGCTGTACCCAGGCCTCAGCCTCCACTCCCTGGGACGGGGCTCAGCTCGGAGCAGAGCCCTGGAGCCAGCTGGGTGGCCTGGTAGCCGCTGTTTGCAGCAGGTCTCAAAAAATGCAGAGCCGGGACTAGAGGCCAGCCCGTGTCTCCTGCCACACCCATCCATGGGGGCACCGCGGCACGAACCGGGGGCCACCCGAGCCATCCCCCCTCCTCGTGGCAGCTCCCCCCTCGACGGCGCCGGCTCCAGGATGGATATTCAGGAGCTACGATGAGGAACAAACAAACACCCAGACCCCCCTGCCGGTCCCCACTGCCACCGGAGGAACAAAACCCTGCAGCGAAGGGCCCTCGAGTGAGTAATCTCTCCTTCAGATGTGTCCCAGCATCCCTCGCCGCGCGCGCAGCCACCACTTGAATTAGCACCAAAGGCTTATGGGAGCCAGAGTCATTAATCTAGGTGACAAACAGGACTCTGAAGGAATATTTGCACCCCGAAATTGAAAAGATTAGGCCATATTTGTCAAGGATTGGTAGGCTTTATCGCCTCCAGAGCAGATGCTGTTAAATATTCATGAGCTGCATAAGTGGGAGAAGACCTCGCTAGGCCTGATGACTTTCAGAGAGAGAGAGGAGGGAAGGGGGGGACGAGGGCGGGGGGGACACGGTGGCATCGCCACGCAGGTGAGGAAGGGGGACACGGGGCTGCTCGGCAGAGCAGGGACATCGCTGGCACCCGGGGCAAGGTGGTTGGGGTGGATGAGGAGTTATGGGATGATCCCTCTGGACACAGGGCAACTCATCCACCTCCGCATTCCTGGCCCCTGCACGGAACCTCTCCTGCCCTGCAACGGGGACAGGAGCCGGGCAGGTGCATTAAAGGCAGCTGGAAGCTGGGAGGGGGCCACTATTCTCACCTGCAGCCAGCCTGGAGGTGGATCACAAAGTGTCCCCCGAGGGACTGAGGTATGGAGTCAGCTGGGCTTGAGACTCCAGGACTTGTGGGCCACCAGGCTGGGACACTGGATGTCCCCACATGGGTCCCCCAAGATAGAAACAGGCTGTGAGATGGAGGTGGGGAGGTGTGCAGAGGGTCAAGGGGAAGGATTCAACAGCAGGGGGAAGATGGAGAGGTGGGGAGAGGAGCTGGATGGGGAAAGGGGTGGAAAAATGGGGAGGAAGGAGAGGAAAGTGTGCTGGGGAAGGGAAATGTGCAAAAAAAATATGATGATGATGATGACGATGATGATGAAGAGAGGATGGAGGGATGGTCAGAACAAGAAAAGAATAAAGGAAGAGGAGCAAAGATAGCAGTACACAACAAAAAGAAGTAGAAAAATGGTGCACAGACACTGTTCTCTCCTTCACCTCCTACTCCCTATCTCTCCTCAAGTTTTAAAACAACCTTTCTGAGAGCTGGGGGTGCCCACTGCAGGTCCCAGACTGGCCACCTCACCTGGGGACAGAGACTGGAGTGGGCAGGTGTCCCCCTGGGCCGCCCTCGGCTGCAGAGCAGGTCACAGCTTTCCACGGCACAGCCCCGAGCTCCATCTCAGTGCTGGGATCAAACCCTCCCACGCCAGCTGGAGTTTTCCAAACTGCAACAGAACCTCCTGGGAAAAATGTGGAGTTTCAGGCTTTCCTGCAGAGCCTGGAGTCACAGGAGGTGCCGTCTGGGTCTTTCCCCCTGGCATTTGGCAAGGAGGCACCAGGAGCACCCAAACCACACCGGAGGGCTGGGATCTGAGGTCTCCCTGTCCTCCCCAAGTTTCTCCCTGTATCTTTCCCACACACATGGTTGGGTGAGATCCAGTTTGAACCAAAACCTCCAAATCTCCCCAAAACACGGAGAATTTCGGCGAACCCAAAAGCTTGGTTGGCAGCCAGCTGTTTCCCCTCATGTCACTCAACTGATAAAGTGAAAAGTCGGGGCTGGCATTAGGAAAAGCAGCGACTAAGCTGCAAAACCAGCAGAAAATGGCTCCATTGCCAGGCTGGTGGGGGGAGACAGACGCTTAATTTAGTGCAGTCCAGGGACTTCTTTTGTAATGTTAGTGGAAAATCCTGATTCATCAAAACCCCGGTTCTCAGAGAGAACAGGTCGGTCCCACCAACGCCTTTGCTCAATTTAGAGAAAACCCAAACCAATAATGGTGATTCAGAAATTTTGTACCTGACCTCTTCCCAAAGGGAAAATTGTTTGCCGGCGGGTGACCATGGATTTAAATTGTTTGCTGCTCAAGAGGTGATGGGTGAGCACGGAGTGGGCACACCTGAACCCCCCTGCACACAGGTGCTGGGCACAGCATCGCTCCCAGGATGCTGAGAACAGGCAGAGGGAGAGAAAATGAGAGCGTTTGAAGCTGCTGGATAATCCACTCCCCCAAATCTTCGTTTCCATCTCAACCTTCAAGAGATCTTCGTGCAGTCCTGGCTTCAATCTGTGCGCAGGATCTCCTCCTCCCGCTCTTCCCCGCGCTCCCCAGGCCCCCGGCAGCCCTCGCACAATTTAATGTCTTACAGCTCTGTCCCTATTTGACAAACAGGTGATTTTGCTAATGAGGAATAAATGAGATTCACAGGATGAGAGAAAGGGAACAGCAGCTGTCGTGAGTGCAGGATGTGCCGGCTTTATTAAAATAATATATGGCCACATGCTTGGTATTAGGGCTCGCAGTTTGAGAACTCCCATCTCATCCCTCCTGGCTCCCCCTCCCCTCGGCTCCCCACTCCTGCCTCTCCCTCCTCAGCCCCTGCCCTGGAACATTTTCCAATTGGAGAATTACTGGCTGGAGAGCCCAGGCTGGCCCAGTCCATGCATGGGGAGATGCAGTGGGAAATAGAGCCTGGCTGTGCAGGGAAGAGAGAGGGAGGGGAAGGGGAAACACAAGGGAAGGGCAGGGGAAGGGGGAAATGGAAGGGAAGGGGAAAAGAGAAGGGGAAAATGGGGAAAGGGAAGGGGAAAGTGGAACAGGAGAAAAGGGAGGAAGGCAAGGAGAAAAGGGGAGAAGGGAAAAGGAGAAAAGGGCAAAATTGAAAGTAAGGGGAAAAGGGGAAAATGGAAGGGAAAGGAAGGAAAAGGGGGAACAAAGAGGAAAAAGGGGGGAGGAAAGGGGGAAAAAGGTAGAAAAGAAGGGGGAAAAAGAGAGATGGCACCAAAGGGGCATTGAAGGTATTGCCCAGTTCCAGACATTCTTCCCAGAAGCTGTTCCCTGTCCTCATTCCTATGGAAGCACAGACCCTGGCCAGCTTTCAGGGGCTCAGGCAGATGTGCAGCCCTTTGCCTGCTTGCTCAGGTGCCATCCTGCTCCAGGGACAGGCAGGGAGCGGGCAGAGACTGGGCAGGGGCCGGGCGGGACTGGCAGAGGCAGGGCACAGGCAGGGCACAGGCAGGCAGCCCCGGCCCCGGGTAAACAAGTGCTCAGTGAATAATGCGCTCGGTGAGTGACAGAGGAATTGCCGTTTAACAATTTGCTGGGCAAATATTATTTGACCATTTCTAGAGCTGCTCGAGGAGTACAAATATGACCTCCCTCTGCTTTGGGAATAATTCATTGGGCAAAAGCAGGCTGCAACTCATCCGATAAATTATTGAGAAGGGATAATGCAGCCCCATTCAGGGGTGGCACAGCAGCCACCAAAGCCCTCCTGCCACCGAGGCACAGGTCCTTTGGTCCTTGCTATCCTGCTGTCCCAAGGACAGGGGCTCCAGGAGGGTCTGGTGGGACGCTGGTGCACTGCTGATTGCTGTGAGGGGAGCTGGGCCCCATCTCTCCGGGACCGCTAATCCCATGTCCCCGCATCTCTGGAGGATTAAGCTCCCATATGAATGCTGCTGGGACCCCAGGGAATGAGAGGAAGCAGCTCAGATTCTGCATGGAGGGTCGCAGGGGTGGAGGAGGGGACGGGCTGGAGCAGGGGAGTGGGAAGGAGCCCCCCTGCCCAGCTCAGGTTTGGGAACAAAAAGCCGGAGTTCCATGAGGAGCATCCCCTGCTGAGGCCCCGCGGCTGGAGCTGCCGCCTCTATTGAGGCGGCTCTGGCATGCATGGCTCCAGGTGTTCCACCCAAATCCTCTCCCCTGCATCCCTGCATCCTCCCCGGGGCAGCTGGAGCTCAGGGAGGCGCGGGGTGGAGGGGCCAGGGAGGGGAACCGCCGGCTGCGAGCAGCGCTGGGGGCTGAAGCCGCTGAGAAAAAGCTTTTGGTCGCTCCGTGCCTCAGTTTCCCCAGGGGTTTCCCAGGGCAAAGCTACTCCTCGTTAACTGCTCTGTGCATCTCAGCTGCTGGGAATGGGAAAGCATTCAGTGATCCAGAAAAAAGAATTTTTACTGTTCTATGGAGATCTTGAAGTCAAAGTTTTCAGCTGCGGTGAAATCAATTAATTGAGGGAAATAGAACAAAAATTTTAAGAGGAAATTTAAAACTAACTTTAAAAAAGAATATTTTAGAAACCAGAAAACTCAGGTGGCTCAAAGCTTGAACTCTTGGAAGTGAAATAAAAAGCGAGCCTGGCTTTCAATCAGCAGCACCAGAGGGGTCACCCCACCTCTCCCTGTGGCTCCACACAGACACCTCTCCACTCCTTCTCCATTCCCCTGAGCGATTAAACCCACTATTATCTTATTTATTTTGGCTTCCCTCCTTGCCAGTCCCCCTGCTGTAAATTAAATGATTGCCGAGTTAGATTAGCAGAAAGCATATGTGGAAATTACCTTTTAATTTCTTAATTACATTGCACTCACCTGCAGCTCAACCTGCCAGGGTAAGGAAAGTGTGAAGTTAATTTCCATTGATATATTATCTGCGTTTTTATAAATTAGGATCCCATTAAAGAGGAAGCGTATCAAGAATTCATTGTTCCTAATCAGTCCGTGGGACATGGATGGGATCTTCTTTCAGCCTCCAGGGGATCTCTTACAGAACCAGGGCTGGCTACGGGTCTGTGGGAATTGATGCCTGAACCTGGGCTGCTCCAAGAGGATCTGCTGGGACATAAGGAAATAACATTCACCATGAGAATAAACGAGCAGTGAAATAGGGGCCAGAGGAAATTGTGGGATCCCCCTCCTTGGACGTTCAAGACAAATGCCTGAAAAACGTGCTCTGAATCCAGTGTTGGGCTTGCTTTGGACAAAGAGTAGGATTGCAGACCTCCTGAAGCCCCATCGCACCTGGAACTACCTGCATCCGGTGTCCTCTCTGTGCCGCAAGGGGCTGGAATTGTGCTCTGCCCAGCGTTTCCAACACGGTCCCCGATTTCTGCTTTAAACCCTGCCAGCCACACCCAGAAATCGTCAGGAGGTGGCACGGTTCAGTTGCAAACCCAATAAATTCGCCTCAGGTGGAAAATGTTCGGTGAAATTCCAAGCTAAGACAGAAGATGCCTGATTTTTCCTCCCTGCACGGTGCCTTCCCTCACTTGACCACGCTGCATTCATTTAAAACTCCTCACTCCCCACCCAGAGGTCACATCACCGATTAATCACGCTGAAGAGCCCCTCAATTATCTGAAACCACGATTACCCCAACCCATTCCACGTCCCCCATGACATTTGGATAACTGAGGTTGTTCTGTATTATTATTATTTTTCAATTGTGGTAATTATTGTACATTAAACCATTAGCATTCATTACTCCTACAGTGTGTAATTAGAACAATGGTGGATGGATTGCTACCGACTCTAATGAAGTTTTTATAATTGTAATTTATGGTCGTCAAATTACCTTTCTTAAAAATGAAGGCTAATATTAGCCTCTTAAGTTATGGGGAGGGGGTGGTAATTACTGCTAATTGATGCTTCTTGTTTGCTCTCCACACAGAGCAACGCCGATCCCATCCTGGAGCAGGGAAAACTGGGAGGGGATCCTACGGATTTCTGTCACTGTCTGAAGGGCAGGGGGGGTGACAAGGGGATGGACCAGGCTCTGCTCGGTGCTGCAGAAACTGAAACCCAGCAGGTTCCACCTGAACATGGGGGAGAATTCCCTCACGGGTTGTCCAGAGAGGTTTGTGGAGTCTCCTCCTCCGAGGTACCCAGAAGCTGTCTGGACACAACCCCAAGTGAGGTGCTCAGGGAATGAGAGGGTGGTTCGGTGACCTCCAGCGGTCCCTCCCAGCCCCAGCCACTGATCTGGTGATTTGGGGATCCCTCCAGTCTCCACCTAGACCAGGATGGAGAAACATCCTCGGACAGCAGCGTTCACTGGGCCCATGCCATGACACCGTGACGGGGTGGAGGAATGGCAGAACCATGGAATATCCTGAGTGGGAAGGGCCCCACAGGGATCATCGATCCAACTCCCGGCCCTGCCCAGACACCCCAACAACCCCACCCTGGGCATCCCTGGCAGCGCTGGCCAAACGCTCCTGGAGCTCTGGCAGCCTCGGGGCTGTGCCCATTCCCTGGGGAGCCTGGGCAGTGCCCAGCACCCTCTGGGGGAAGAACCTTTCCCTGCTCTCCAGCCTGAGCCTGCCCTGGCCCAGCTCCAGCCATTCCCTGGGTGCTGTCCCTGGGCACCAGAGCAGAGATCGGAGCTGCCCCTCCACTGCCCCTCCTGAGGAAGCCGCAGCCCCCGACGAGTCTCTCCTTGGTCTCCCCCAGGCAGAACAATCCAGAGGACCTCAGCTGCTCTTTGTGTGGAGGAAACGCCGCGGGACGCGTGCTGGGAATGTGCTGGGAATGCTGCTGGCTCGGTGTGGAGCAGGAGGAGCAGCATCCCTGGTGGGCAGCCCGGGGGTCAGTGGGCAGGGATGGGGCAGAGAGAGGGAGAGGGCAGGGAACGGGCAGAGGGAGGACAGGGAGAGGGCAGGGAACGGACAGAGGGAGGACAGGGAGAGGGCAGGGACGGGCAGAGGGAGGACAGGGAGAGGGCAGGGACGGGCAGAGGGAGGATCGGGAGAGGGCAGGGACGGGCAGAGGGAGGATGGGGAGAGGGCAGGGACGGGCAGAGGGAGGATGGGGAGAGGGCAGGGACGGGCAGAGGGAGGATGGGTAGAGGGCAAGGACGGGCAGAGGGAGGATCGGGAGAGGGCAGGGAACGGGCAGAGGGAGGATCGGGAGAGGGCAGGGACGGGCAGAGGGAGGATCGGGAGAGGGCAGGGAACGGGCAGAGGGAGGATCGGGAGAGGGCAGGGACGGGCAGAGGGAGGATCGGGAGAGGGCAGGGACGGGCAGAGGGAGGACGGGGAGAGGGCAAGGACGGGCAGAGGGAGGATCGGGAGAGGGCAGGGACGAGCCCCGCCGCTGGCCATGGTGCTGACCGGCCCCTCCGCGCCCCGAGAGCCCGCGGGGAGGGTTGGGCATCCTCCCCCCGACAGCTGAACCTGGCAGGAGGGGAGGGGCTCCGTCCTGCCCTGTACTGATTATTTTTTGTTGTGGTTATGAGTTCAAAATAAGCCGCGCCTCGGCGTCCCAGCGGGGGGCCGGGTTTTGCTTTAATTGCCTCTGTTTGAATCAATTTAGGCTCAATTATGCTCCTCCTTAGGTGTAATTGAGATGTTGGTGCCTATCTCTCGGAGGTGGAGGCGATCATCCGCCGAAGCGCTGCGGGACAGAGAGGCAGAGCAGCGGCTTGATCACCTTCCTGATGGCCTGTCCTGGGTGAGCTCGGGAGGAGGAGTCCCGCGATCCACTCCGCTCCTGCAGGCGCCCAGGGAGCAGCGAGGCCCCTAAGCAGGTTAGGAAGCTCCAGGCACTACCTGGATTACAAAGCTCGTCATGGAGGTGTGCCAGGCCCTGGAGAGGACAAACAAGAGGAGCCCTCGCCACCAGAAGGCTCCAAACTTTAAGCTCCACACTGCAAACATTATCAGGAGCTGGTGTTCTTGGACAAGGTTTCCTACACGGGTGGGACAGGCAATTATGCCAAATCTCCAAGCTGGAATATCCATCTCCCATCAGGTTGTCCTCAAGTTGTAGGTCCAGGTCTTCTGCTTGGCCACAAACCGAAAATTTAGTGCTAATACACGAGGAAGAGGTGAATTTTCACTGTTTTAGCAACAGTTTTAAGATTTTTTTTTCTTAGAACTAACAAGAGAAGAAAAAAAGTGAATCGAGTTTGGGTTTTTTGGGGTGATGGTGGTGGTATTGGGTTGGCCTGCTGGGTTTTTTGTCTGCAAGAGGACAATTCGCTGTCATTTTCCTGCATTGCTGGGATCTAAGGTAAGGCTCATCAGAAAGCAAAAGGCTGACTCTGAGACCTCTGCCTCATTCTTTGTCACAATTAGACAACTGGTCAGCAGAGGGATTTGTCAGAGGTTTAAAAAAAGAGAAGAAAGCATTTCTCCACTTTTGACTGACCTTCAGGAGGTTCATGTTTTTGCCCTCAAATGTGGCACAAACCCAGCACTTACATCTTGGTCTTTTAGTAATGCACTGGCTGTTCCTCATCCCCAATCCCCACAAAAATGGAAAAATATGGAGTGGAGGAGCATTGCTGAGAAGTGTCACTGGTGAGTAGTGGTTCTTTTGTAAAGGATGGTTGTGGCTTTTCGAACAACCCTATTTTCCACTTAAAAAAAAAAAAAAAGGAAAAATATTCTATAGAAGTTTTAAACCCAAGGATTTTGTTTGCAGGTCTCAGCAGGTAGTTCTTGGCTGTGAAGCACCACAAGTGCCTTCCTCATCCAGAGAAGAGTGCTGGTGATGGGAGGCTGGGCTGGCCTTTCCCTCCTTCCTCCCACAGGGATTGTTCTCCCATCATCCAGTTCCCAGGAACGTGAAGAAGCAGCGAGGATTGATGAACGTTCCGTGAGCAGCAGCGCTGAGGAGAGGCCAAACACTCTGGTGTACTTAGGCTGTGGCCCTAAGGACCACTTGGACCACCCAGCTCCACGGGATGGTCCTGGCCCTACCTGGGGGTTCCACCAAGGCACCCCCAGCCAGCTCCTGCAATGCCTTTGTAGCCTCGTGCTGCTGCTGCCTCTGCCTTCCGTGGGCCGCCAGCAACTGGGGCAGCCTGGGCCAGGTCTGCACTGGGCCCGGAGTTCATGGAATCATGGAATGGTTTGGCTTGGAAGTGTCCTCTGAAGGCCACCTAGACCAGCCCTCAGGTTGCTGAGAGCCCCATCTAACGTGACCGTGAGTGTTTCTGGGGATGGAGCATCCACAACCAGTCCAGAGCTTCATCACCCTCAGCAGGAAGCAGCTCTTCCTTCTATCTCTCCTGAATCTCCCCTCTTTTAGGTTAAAACCACGACTCCTTGTCCTGTTGCTGTAGGCCCTGACAAGAAGTTTGCTCCAGCTCTCTTGGAGCCCCCTGAGGCACCAGAAGGGCTCTGAGGTCTCCTTCTCCAGGCTGAACAACCCCAGTTCTTGCAGAATTTTCCATGGGAGGGTTGCTCCAGCCTTCGGAGCACGTTTGTGGCCGCTCCAACAGGTCCCTGCCTGATTCCTTAGGGAGCCCGGCGATCCCGATTCACACCCGCCACGTGCTGGATCCTTCTCTTCCAGCCCAAGGCTGCAATAAGCGGGGCTGGCAGCGCACGGAGCACCCAGCGCAGGGCCCGCAGCGCCCTCCCCGCCCCGCACAGAGGCTGCGGCTGCTGCTGCTGCCTTTGAGCCGCTGGCAGGGCCTGGGCGCAGCCCTGATTAGATCGCTGTCACCAGGGAACAGGAAGGTTAATTGCCATTCTCTTTGTGTGCCGCTCGGAGAGGAGACCAATTTCAGCTCAGTAGCAACAAAGTGTTGCCTGCTTGCTTTGGAGGGGGGCAGGGGGAGAGCAAAGAAAGTGGAGGGCAGGGAGGGAGGGGAAGGAGGGAGGGAGAGGGGGGTGTTGGACAAGCGGGCGGGATTGTGCGTGGACTTTGAGCATAGCTGTGTCTTGTCTGGTCTAGCAAAAGAGAAGTGCTTAACAAGTATTAAGAGACGCAAATAATTCTCCTTTTCTCCTCTCGCCCATTCTTTTCTCTCTTTCTCTTTGCTTGTAAATCCTGCTTATCGCATCTGAATAGCAGAATGGTTTCACACCGGACCTTTAATCTGGCCCAGAGCAGCCCCCAGAGGGGCAAAGTGGCTGAGGATTACCTTTTATTTTATTTGATTTTTTTTTTTTTTTAGCTTTCTTCCACTCCTCCCCTCCCTTGTGGTGGTGTGGGGTTTTTTTTCTTCTTTCCTCTTGCTCTGCATTTGTTCTTGGAAGGAGTGAGGAGCAAAGGCTTAAGGGGGGGAAGGGGAAAAAAGAAGTGTGTAGGGGGTGTTACAAACTTAAGGGGATCTGGATCTATTCAGAGCGACTTGTCCATAGCCTTGCTGCTTTTGTTCGCCTGCCATTCTTTAGCTGATTTCTTCACTCTGGTAAAAGCGCTTTAATTCCCTTGTAGATACCGAGAATCCCTCCTTCTCCTGCTCTCCCCTCCTTCTCCTCCTGCAGCCCTGTGCACCCTCTTTCACTTTCTCAGACTCTTTATCCAGTGTCCTCCTAACCACCAACAAAGCCCAGAAACCATCAGGTTTCTTTTCAGGAGGATGAAAGAGGGAGAAGGAGCAGGAGGAGGGAGAGGAGATGGGGAGCCGTGTGTGTGTGTGCACACACGTGCATCTGCACACACCTGAGCCACCCTGGCAGGCTTTGGGGGCTCTCCCTGACTTTTTTTGGTGTGGTTTTTGATCCCAGGAGGCTGTTCAGCTCCAGATGTAGGGCATATGGCAAAGCCCTTCAGGAGGAGAGGGCTGAGAAGCCAGCCAGCCTTGCAGGATGCAGACGGAGCTCCCACCCAAGGGCTCTCCAGGGGCTGCTGGAGCTGGGAAGTGTCCCCAGGATACAAGGACGGGCTGGAGACTCCACCACAGCCCTGGGGTGGGCGTACCTGCACAGCTACAAAGGCCAGCAGAGCAGAAGCCCCTCCAGCCACTGGACACTGAGGAAGAGCTTGGACTTCTCCCCCATTTAGCCAGGAGAGATTTGCCTGCAGGGGAACATCTCTGAGCACCGGGCTGTGAACCACCCTCTGCAAAGCTCAGTGGAGGTGCTGCCAGCTCGGGGGTGGGAATACCTGCCCAGGCTCAGTGTCACCAACTCTCTGGGGTCAGAACCCCTCATCTGCCTGTGATTCAGTCCCAGAAGCTCAGGCAGCTCTTCAACTTCATGGCTGGAAACAAGAACAGCAAACAGATCGGATCTGCTGGCGTTCACCTTTTCACCCCATAGGGGTTTATCCACGGGAAGCCTTCGGTGTGATCTCCAAGATCTCACAACTCACTGAGGGCACTGGTTATCAGCCTTCTATAGCTGATAAGAGAAGTGGCCATGCTGAGCTCTCTGCAGAAGGAGCAGTCCCCCATCCTGGCACACGGCTCTGCGCAGGGACTGTGCATGGTCCAGACCCAGCTGGCTCTCCTGGAGACAGAAGGCCTGGAAAAGGGGCAGGGATTGACACACCCAGCAGTGGGGGTGAGTTCCTTCACTGGTTTCCAGGCACAGTGGAACGTACAACCCGTTCCCAGCTGGTTTCTCTCTGAGCTGTACTTGAGGCTGATGAAAACCAATGCTCTAAACTGGCACTAGGTCTGCAAACAGCCAGGCAGCAACAAAAACGTTTGGACCAAACCTGGTGTCTGTGGAGCAATTCTCTGAGCTGCGATGTCCCTGCTCACCTTCCAGCCACTGCTCGCTGCTTCCAGCTCTGCCTGGGAAGCTGGGACCGATGGAGGCACCAGGAAAGCCTGGAGAAGGCACAGGGAGAGGAAGAAGAGCAGACTGACAAGGCCAGGCTGGATGGGGCTCTGAGCTGCCGGCTTCAGTGGGAGGTGTCCCTGTCCATGGTAGGAGTTTGGAACTGGATGAGCTTTAAGATCCATTCCAACCCAACCCATTCCATGACTCCATGATTTGGTGACCTGTAAAGGTCTTAGACAGGCCACCAAAACACGTCCCTGCTCTGCCCTGGTCCAGGGGTCATTGCTTCAGTACAGAAGGGGAGATGTGCCTTTGTGCCCAGCTGTGCACCACAGCTGATGGAGCACAGGGAGATATTTCCCAGTGCTGGTTCTGCAGCAGGAGATGATCATTCCCTCTTCTTCTCCTGTCCCACCTTTTGACCTTGGAGTAAATCAGAGCCTTGGGCTTGCCTGTAACGCTGAATCCATTGCACTGAACCAAAGCCATCCTCACAGGGAGGAGCAGATCCTGGGGCTGTTTGAGCGCTCACCACCACCACCACCACAGTGTTTCGAGGTGAACAGACCATGCTCAGACTCTCTGTGAGCTAAAGCACACCAGTGCCTGCTGCCACAGCCCAGCTGAACAGCTCAGCCTGGAGACACGGCTCCAACATTGAATGGAGTCAGGGTTTTAGCTAATTAGCCCCAGCCAACTAATAAACACAGTGAGAGACACAGTGACTTGTGTAGAGAGACCTGGAGTGGTCACCATGGTCTGTGAGGCTGGGATCCTGCAAACAGCGATGTCACCCACACAGGACACCAGAGGTACCTGCAGGACACGAGCTCCACGTGCTCCTCTCACCACGGGCTGCGTGGCAGTCCCTGAGCTCCATCTGCAAGCCAAGCCCTGTGCACCGAAAGGCCAAAACCCTCACATGTGTTTCACTGCAAGAAAAGAACAGGGGACAAGGCCAGGCACCTAAATTAGAACATCTCATGGCAGGGGTCATGTCTTTGTTGAGCTGATACCTGATGGGGAGGGAATGGGGATGCCAAGATGAGCCCTGTCAGGGCCCCGAGAGCACTGCCTGCCCTTCCTTGCCCTAACCAGCCTCAGTGGGGTCACCCACCTGTGCCCATGGCCCAGGAGCTCCACTTAAGGGTGGCCCTGTGCGTTCTTTCCCCCCTGGATGGTGTTGTAGGTCTGCCTATGTCTGGTTCTTCCTCCCGGATGGACCTTGGACCTACTGTAAGCACCTTTCCCTCCACCCCTGGGTAGAGCCTGGGTCTGGTTCTTGCCCTGGTTGTGCCTGGGACTGTTGTAGGATGGTGCTCTGAGCTACCCTCTGCCTGGGGATCAGAAGGTCCCTGCTGCCTCTTCCCCTGCCCCGAGCAGTGGTGACACACAGAGAAGGTTCCTTCTCCCTGCTCGGCCAGGGCGTGGTGGCTGCTGGTGGTGCTGCCCGGGGCAGGCAGAGCACTGCTGGGTGTTTTTGTGAGGGAGCTCAGGTGCACTGTCCAAGTCTTCCAGGATGGTTTGGTGTGCCTGGGCACGTGTTCCTTTGCAGAGCAAATCATGGGATCAGGACCTGCTTTCACAAGAGGGTTTGTTCCCACGTTGGCCTGGATTAACTCCCCCCTTCCCCTCTGAGCAGGAGGGAACGGGAGAAGCTGAGGCATTTCCTGCAATGACTAATTAGATCCAGCTCCTGACAGCAACGTGCACCAGAGAAAAGCAAGGCATTAGCCAGGACAAGGTAATGAGACTCTTCCCCTCCCCAGCAATTTCTCCCACTAATCCCAGACAAAGCTCCCAATGCCGGACCGAGCTGCCGGGCGGTGTAAACCAGCGCTGCTTCACTTCTGCAGAGCTTTGTCACCACCAATAATCTACACCTCGAGAAAGCCTCACTTCGTGTATTTTCATTTCTAATCCCCCTCCTCTGGGGTGCCGCGGGAAGTGCCAGGGCACAGCTTTCCCTCAGAGGCACGTTAAAGCTGCCACCACCATCACCACGAAGGGCAGTGCCACTGCTGCCAGAGGCAGGCACAAAGGGTGTTCCTGCTTTTCCAGATGGCTGGATTTCTCCTGTATCCACGGTGGTGGCATTGGATTAAGCCTCAGGCCGAGCACATGAGCAGTTTAATAATGAATGATTCGCACATTGCCAGCCAGGAGTAATTCAGCAGCAGCGTGTGGAGCACAGCTGCTGTCCAAGCACCTGGCCTTCAAAGGGTGAATGAACATTAAGATTGTTCCATAAAAGCCGGTCCAGCAGTTGCTGGTGGGGGGGAAGTTTTATGAATGGAGGTGGCAACCTGGCCCCAGCATTTTTGCAGGAGCTGGAAGTTGATTTGTGCCATGTGTTTGTTGGCCAAAGGCTGGAGCAGGCCAGAGCCTGGTGGAGGAATGTGGGAGGAGGTTTAGGAACACCCAGGAGTGGAGGGATGTGGGACATCAACAGGTATCTGGGAGGAATTTCAGGATGGGCAGGCAGTTTTTCAGCTGGAATTTCCAGAGCTGTGTCTGGGCTTGTGTAGGAGTCAGAAAGCAATGGACAGCATAGGTCCTGTCTTGTCTCCTCTTCCTTGAGGAAAACCCGTCAGATGTCCCAGGCAGCAGGACGTGTGTCTGGCAGGGATGTGCTGAGGGTCACTCTGGAGCTCCCCGTGCTGCTGCTCAAACCACCAGGTGTAGGCTGAGCCCTGTGATGCCCAGACAGGGATGGGTGAAGATCACACTCAGTGTTCAGGCACTCCAGACCAGATGAAATTATGAACATCTCAAGAGAAAGCGTTTTTGGCAGTTCCCTATGAGTTGAATGCTGACCAACCCCTGGCCACGAGGTAAAATTCACCTCTCTGGTGCCTTCACCTCTTCCTCCAGATTCTTCTTCTGCAGCTCCACCCTCAGCTGCCAGTCCCAGTGACAGAGAGATGACATTTCTAATCTTTACCTGGACATGGGCCCAGCACAACAGGGGACCTGGTGCTTCAGCTTGGCACAGCTGCTTCCAGCCAAGGAACAAGGGCTGCCTATTCCCACAGCAGCTCCAGAACAGGCCCAGTTACTTCTTGCAGATCAATGGAACTGCAGCTGGGAGAGGGATTTGAGATCAGCATCAGAACCCAAAGAGCCAATGGAGGCCAAAAACCCCATCCAATCTTGACTGTCAAGAAGCAATTCTGCTCTGCAGCAGCTGAGCCCTGAGTCTTCAGCAGCACCAGCTTCACCCAAGTCCCTGTGGTGTGGCTGGCGTCCTGCAGTGCCCTCAGGGTCCCCATCCAGAGCACAACCCTCGTTTGAGGTGGAAAATGCAGCCCAAAGGAGTCATGCTGAACATGAGTGTGTTTAATAATTTATTTAGAACAGAAAATTCCAGCCACAAGCCACCACTCTCCTTTTGGCTGCTCTGGTGCAGGTGCCTCGGTGGAAGAAAATGCTTCTCCCCTGGGGATTTCCCCCCTCCTCCTCTTGGAAGGCATCCTCCAGCCTCTCTGGAGCACAAGCTGGGGAAGGCATCCAGAGGAGCAGGGGAGGGAGAGGAGGAGCTGGAGATGTTTGCTAGCAAATAAAGGACTGTGTGCTTAAACACTCCTGCTCTGCCTGTCCCTCCCCGGCAGCGTTTGCTCAGCAAACAGAGCTAATTCACCAGCTTCCCAGCATTTGATTCAGTCTGCAAAAGCAAACCTCGCCTCCCACGTCCCCAAAGGCCTCCTCTCCCCCCTGCTTCACCCCTAGACGTGCAGCTCAGCACCAGCCCTCTGCTCTTCCCCACATCCCCTGTTCTCCCCTTCCACCCCCCAAAATCTGCGAGCTGTGTGAGATGAGGCTGAGGCGCACACGGTGGGCAGATGATGGGGAAGTCTCCCCTGCAGCCAAGCTCTCCTCTGCTGCCAGTCCTCAGAAACATGGGAAAACACAAGCCTGGACAGTGTTTTCCTGGAATGCCACCCATGCCCTGGCAACAGGCTCCAGGCAGCTGGTAAGGGGTGAGCACAGCCCTGAGTCTGGGTGGGTTTTGCCCGGGTCATGAGCCAGGTTATGTGGGGCTGGAGGAGGGAGAGCTGGTGTGGGACAGAGGCAGGGAGGGCTCTTTTTCCCTTTGGAGAAAGGCAAGAGGTTTTGCAGAGGAGTGGGTGGAATTTTGACTCTGATTGGGCTCAGAACCCTGTTTTTTATTTGGATGGCTCTTTGTAACCAGTGGCCCTTTTAAGGACACAACCCTGAGCCTTTGGCTGCAGCAGTGGGAAAAGGTTTTCATACTTGACTGGAAGGTGCCCAGTAAAAGAGTGGCTGTTTGGAGTTACCAAACTGCCAGACAGAGGAAAACAACCCAAAATCCCCACATTCATCCTGACATTGTTTTATACAGAAGAGTCCCCAGTAACTCTGTGGAGGCTCCACAGGGTGTAACAGTTATGGCAACGACGAGGTCAATATATTTAACACTCAGATACCAAAATGCTTCAGCAACTCCAAAATGTAGAGTTTGAGTCAGTGTAACACCCTTTTCTTGCTGGGGTGGTGGTGAGGCTATTCTGCTGAAATCAGAGAGGCTTTAATGTTGGGAAAGCTCTCTAAGACCACCAAGTCCGGCCATTAAACCAGCTGGTCGTTAATTGCTGTTTGTGGCTTGGCCAGGAGCTTGGAGACTGTTTCACCAGTGGTGAGGTGTCAGGGCTGCCTGGCTCCAGCCGTGCTTGGACAGGGACGTGAAGGACCACGATGGTCCAGGTGCTGTGTTCTCCCTGTGTTTCTCCTGATCACAGTGCTGTAAACGTGCACAGACCTTTCCCTTCTCCTGCTCAGCCTCGGGTCTCAGTTAGCCCAGGGAGGCACCAACCAGAGCCAGCACCGAACCTGGTTTGGGTTTGCTTTGCAATGTGGTGGTGGTCGTAGCTGTTTAGAGAGCAGCAGTTCCTTTGTCCCGGCCGGACCTCATGCCCTGGGCCCCCAGGTGTCTGTCACCCACTCTTGAGGCACTGGCACATGGCTGCTAAAGGCCACAGCAGTCCCTGCTGCGCTGCTGGAAAAGGAGATGGCTTTGGGAAAGCAACGGGAAGCATGGGAAGCATCCCCGTGTCACTGAAACCAGCCCCGGAGCCCAGGCGGTGACATATGCTCCCTTCTCGCCTCCCCTGCCGCCCGCCTTTCATCGCAGGTCCTCGCAGGAGGCCCATTAAACACTTAGCTGACCTTGGACCTCTGCCCGCGACAGCTGCCCGGGAGCAGCGGCAGGAGCGCGTTCGCACCGCGCCGGGGCTGTCAGCGCTGATTTACCGGAGCGGGGCCGGCAGCGCCCGGCCGGGAGCGAGCGAGGGACAGCGGGGTGGCACCGATGGGGACAGCGGGGTGGCACCGAGGGAGGGACAGCGGGGTGGCACCGAGAGAGGGACAGCGGGGTGGCACCGAGGGAGGGACACCGGGGTGGCACCGATGGGGACAGCGGGGTGGCACCGAGAGAGGGACAGCGGGGTGGCACCGATGGGGACAGCGGGGTGGCACCGAGGGAGGGACAGTGGGGTGGCACCGAGCGAGGGACAGCGGGGTGGCACCGATGGGGACAGCAGGGTGGCACCGAGGGAGGGACAGCGGGGTGGCACCGAGAGAGGGACAGCGGGGTGGCACTGAGCGAGGGACAGCGGGGTGGCACTGAAGGGAGGGACACCGGGGTGGCACCGAAGGGGGGACAGCGGGGTGGCACCGAGGGAGGGAGGCACAGCCGCGGAGGGCACAGTGGTGATGCCACAGGGCAGCTCCCGGCTGCTCTGCCTCTCTGCTGGCTCCTAATGCCCCTCCGGGTTCAACCCCGGGGCTTCATTTTCCAGCTGACTGCCCTCGGTTCTGACAGGAGAGAGAGGGGAGATGCGGATTGAAACCGGCCACAGCCCCTGGCACTGTGGCTGAAGGAGGGAGAACGACTGCGCCGCGCTGGTTTTCACTCTCCTCACGCTGTCCTGGTGGGAGCAACCCTTCCACGGAGGCACTTGTGGTGAAGGGGTGGCATGGCCCTGCTGCGGGGTTTTGGGTGAGGTTTTGGGTTTGGTTTCCCATCAGGAATCAGCGGTGCCCCTCACACCATCCCATCCATGCTGCTGCCCAGGACAACATCCTTTGAGTGCAGTGTTAAGCCCTTGCCTTGTTTTAGTTTTTGATTTTACACCCCAAATCTGAACCACCACCCCACTGTGTCCTGCTAGGCCTCTCAGATGTCCCGGCCTTCACTCTAAAAACCCCCAAATTTTCCATGACAATTTATGAAAGATCTTCCATGCTCTTGGCAGAGCCTCATCATCCCCTCCCAGGCATGTCTGGGGTCCTCACCACTGCTGGACCAGAATACCCCAGAGCAGGTCCTGTGCCCAGGCTACCCCCGGCATTTCTCTGGGCTGTCCTGGGATGTTATTTTTAATTTTGGTTTTTAGAGTGAAATGCTGATGTTTAATCTATTCCTTGGGAGGAGAAACAACCAAGAGCTGCCTCTGCCAGACTTTGCAGGCAGCTGGAAGAGAAGAAATGTGAAAAGGATGGGAGTGGGAAGTCCTGCACCACCAGCAGAACTAAGCCCTGACAAGCTGCAGAGCTGCATCCCCGTTCCCCCCCAGCTGTATATGGGGACAGCCTCAGGAAAACAGGGTATTAAAACACTTTCAGCTGCACCACCCTATTCGCTGCACCCCCAGAGTCAGACAGAGGAGTTCTGCCCTCACCACCTGTGCTGCTCTCAGGTCATTTTGGGTCATAATTAGGTTTTTCTGGGAGCCTGGTGGTGTACAGCAAGCTTCCAAAAGGAGACTGCCACTCTGTGTCCCAGGGGAAATTAGTATGTGGGAAAGGATGGAAAATGTGAATCTCTTTGCCAGGTGCAGGCTGGCTGCTCAGGGAACCTCTTGAAGAGATGGGAATGTTTGCCCTACAGACAGGCTGCAGGCACCTGCTAAATGAGAGCAACCTCCCTCCAGTGAACAGATTTTCCTGTAGCGAGGAGCAAACTCTCCTTGGAAGCTCTGGTACCCCTTGCAAGGGGCTCTCACCCTCTTTCCTGAGCTCAGCACATAGAAATACCCCAGGGAGATTTTTAGGATGAGGGAGAAATCCCCAAGACTCCTATTTCTGCCACCCACCCATCAGAGCTCCCCTGGTGCCTGGGGGCTGGCAATGGGCTGGGGGAGGGTGTGTTCGCAGCTGTGCGGCTGCACTGGGATTGCTCTGCACCCGGAGATGTCTCTGCAGCCAGATGAGAGCCGAGCTGTGATTTTCCAGCAGTATCCTTTGATTTGGAGCGCGGCTCGGAGCAGAGCCCGGCAGTTCAAAGGCGTCTGGGCTGCAGCAGGCAGCTGGCACCACTCCTGCTCTATCTCTGCTGGACACAGCACAACTTGGGGACGTGGAGCTGAGGATCTAAAACCCGGCGTGCCTTTGAAAAATCTTCACTCAGAAACTTTGCTTGACACAGTGAGGAACAAAAAAGACTGGGAGCTGTGCAGGGGCATGGAAAGAGCAAGATATGAAGGAGAAGTGCTGCTCCTGATGTGCCACTGCTATTTTGGTGCCTTGACTCTGAAATAAACGCCCCAACAGGTGCTGGGCTGAGGCCTCCTGGCTGATTCCTCTGCTCGGCCATGGAAACCACATCCCCATTTGCTTGGCTTGGAAAGGAAACCCTCTTGGAGGCTTTGGGGATTTTTCTTCATTCCCACTGACCAGGTTCTTGTGGGGAGCTCTTCAGAGCGGGACATGGGAGGTGCTGGGTGAGGGGGGACAGCCAGATGTGCCCTGGTGTGGGACACCTGCTGTGACTTTACCACCGTCATTGCAGGGATCATGAGGTTGGGGAATGGTTTGGGCTGGAAGGGACCTTAAAGCTCATCCCATTCCACCCCTCCTGCCATGGGCAGGGACGTCTCCCACTGGATTAGGTTGTTCAGAGCCCCATTCGATGGCCTTGGGTGGAGCACTCTGATGTTGTCTAGAGCCTGGCCATGTCCTGGGGGAGGCAGGGAGAAGGTGGAGGCCGTGTGTGAGCAAAGGAAACCTGGGCTGCTGCTGTGGCAGCACTGCGGGAGCAGCCTGGAGCAGGCTGGGGTGACCTTTCCCCACTGTCTCCCACACGTGGGTGCTGGACATGTCCTGTGCTGGTCCCCTCCTCGGCCGGGAGAGGCCAGGAGAAGTGTCCTGGCCCTGCTGTGACTCCGAAGCACGCTGCCCTGCAGGAGGAGCCCTCCTTTATCCCCCCTTCTGCATTATTATTTCCCCCCCCCTTTAAATTCATCTCCCTCCGCCAGCCGGGGCTGTCCCTGCTGGAAAATTACTCTGACAAAAGCTCCCTCAGCAGTAATTACCTAAATGGGGGGAAGGGAGGGGAGATCCATTTAGAATCCACTTCATTGCGGGATTAGCTAATTAATTAACGGTTTCACTGACAACTCGAAGGGGAAGAGTGTGTTAAATAGGAAGGCTCTGGAGCTTGATTTATGTGATCTGACACCCACGGCCTCTCCGCCAAGTTGCCATCCTGCCTTCCCCCGGCCTCGGGGTCCCGTCCGCCGCCTCTCCCGGGATGCCGCGGGGATGGAGCCCGCCCGGGGCTGCCAGAAGGCGGGGACACGTGTGGGACACAATGCGGAGGTGGAGGGGAGCACGGGGTTATTGGCTGGCAGATGAAGCCGGGCTTGGAGGGGGCTGTGGCCGCCGAGCTGGCAGGGACACCCATCTGCCCGTCTCTGGCACAAAGAGCCAGGAGGAGGAGAGGAGGAGGATGGTCCTGACCTGTGCTCCCTCCCCCCGGTCCCACCTGCTGTCGCTGGGAGAAGGAGGTTGGGGAAAGTTGGATCTGAGTCTCGTCCTCTTGTCACCCTCCAGCCCCGAACTCTGCCTGTGGTGACTGCAGCGGGTCCGTGCGTGGGGGGTGTTTGGGGGTGGGATGAGGAGCAGGATATGTGTCCCCTGACCAGGAATGAAGCTGCTGAGAGGCCCAGTGGCCCCAGCAGCAGATGAGTCCTCTCCTCTGCCCCAGGATCCCTGGACAGGATCCCCGAGGATCCCTGGACAGCCCTGGGCATGTTTGTCACCCCCACAGAGCCTCCCTCCCTGCCCATCACCACACTGATATGGTGCCTACAGAGCTGGAAGGATGTTTGGAAGTGTCCTGGCTACTGAATCTGCCCCTCACAGAGCTGCCACCAGCACTGACTCCAACCCAGCCTCCCTTTGGGGACTGATCCTCACCAACCAGTGGCTGGGGAAGATCCCAAACAGCACCAGGGATGGGGCTGGCCAGGGTGGCTGTGCAGAGGAGATGACCAGCACGGTCCTGTCCACACCTGGCCATGCCCAGCCAAAGGGGAAGGAGCCTGAGGGACGCAGCAGAGAGCTGGCAGTGTTGCCCAGCCCAGGGTACCCCCTGGCATGGCTGGGATGAGTTTGTTGGGTCTCAGATGGCTGCACTGAGCAGGAGTGAGCTCCCAGCAGCAGAGGATGGTGACTCCAACTCCCCTCTCCAGCACCCCTTGCTTTGCCTGTGCTCTGCCCACCTTCCCCCCTGTTCTTTTGGGGGGTGGGGGGTGGTTCTTGGAGCAGATTGGGGTTCAGGGATTGCTCTGCCCACCACCCAAGTTCCCCTCCTGCTGCCAGGTGACTGTCACCCACACTGGCATCTCAAGGGACAGCCAGCTGTGGATTTGGATGGGAAAGAATAAAACTCAAGAGTTTCCAGCTGGATTTGTTAATTTGAGGCAAAGGTTAAAACGTGTATTGAAAAAACCCATGCTTTTCCTGGTTAATTTGCATTTGTTTGTTTGTTTGCATTCTGCAAGGGCTGTAATTCCCTTTGGAGGGAACAAAACTGCCAAGTTTCACACCTTCTCTGGAGGTGAAAATTTCTCACGTTGGTAGCAAACCCAGGGATTGGTTTGGGCAGAGATAGGAGGGGGAGAGCAGTGGGGCTGGGTTTCCTTCCACTTTCATCTGCTTCTGCAAGGATGAAGGGGAATTATTGATTATCAGTTGCTCGGGAGCTGCAAAAATAGAGGGGGACAGAGGGATGCAGCAGGGGACAAGGCTGGACATCCAGAGCGATGGCCATGGGATGGGCCTGGAGAGCTGGGCTCATCCCAGCCTCTCTGCCCTGCTCCTGCCAGCTCCCATCCCAACCCCTGCTGCTTCCCCAAACCTCTCCCTGCTGACTTCGAGTGTTGTCTCAGCCACTTGAGCGCCGGGGGCAGGGAGCGGGTTAAATCCAAATAAACGCTGAACGCCAAATAAATAAATAAATAAATAAAGGAATGAAGGCAGTGGTGGGGTGGGGTACAGCCGTGTCTGGCAGGGCTGCACCCCCCGGGCCCCCCCGGGAGCACTTGGATTGCTTTTTTTGATGGCTTCTAAATAGAGGCGCCCGATCGCATCTGGGAGGAAAATGAAACAGATTTCATTTTTCACACGCGGCACAATGGCCGCGCTGACAAAAGAGGAAGGCAGCCCATTGTCCTGCTCTGCATCTTCACATCCTACCTCTGTCCCCCGAATTAACCCCTTTCACCTCCGCCTTTGTGGCGACACCACTCCGGAGCTGCCGAACAAAGGCGGCAGAAAGGCCCCGCCGTGTCCGGGGGGTGGGCGCCGGGGAGGGGGGACGTGTCGGTGTCCCTCGTGTGGGTGTCCCTCAGCTCCCCGGGGCTGGCCCTGTCCCTTTCCCATCAGGACCTCCTCCATCAGGTCCTACCTGCTTCCCTGGCTGTGAGGGGTGAGGAGGGGGAGCTTTGTGCCCTCACAGCTCCTCTTCCTCTGGGAATTGGATCAGACTGAGGGAGAAGCTTCACCCAGGGAGTGTCTCCACCCAAGGAGCTCTGGATGCTTCATGAGCCATAGGGGATGAGCACCTGGCTCCCTGCAAGAATCCCTCTGCTCCCGAGGGCTGAGACCTGCTGGACCAAAACGCAGAGCTGTGGTGACCCCATTAACCCCATCCTTCTTTTGCACATTAAGGGTATTTTTTTGTTTATTCCATAGCTTTTTATTCCCAGCCAGGTTTGGCTTATCATGCTCAGATCCCAGCAGTGCAAAGCCACAAAGCTAAGGGGGGAAAAAACCAAAGTGGTTTTGGGCAAAGCTCTGAGGGCTTTGGGGGTTGCTTGTGTTGGTTTTGGTGTGAGCCTTGTGCCTTCAAGGGCAGGGCGGGACGGGCACAGCCAGGCCCCAGCATGCGGCTGCAGCGCGGCTCGGACAGCAGAGGTTTAATTCCGTGGGGAAGCGGTTTCGGAGATTGCAGCATTCCTTGGGGCTGGGGAAATCTCAGGATTTCTCTCCCCAGCCTGCTGGTTTATCTCCTCGGGGTCTCGTTGCCGTATTTTGTTTCCCCAGATCATTTTGGCTCCCGTCTATCTGACAAGCCCTTCTGCTCCGCGATGACACCGCTGCGATGACGCCTGTGATAATTCCCTCCGTCCCTGCAATCAATGCCCTCTCCTGCCTTCAGCTGCAGCGGGATTTTTAGATGAAAAAAACCCATAAAAATCACACCCAGAGGTTTGTTCTTCTCTTTCTGAGCTCGGTCTTTGCAACAGCTGCTCCTGCAGGGGTCCCACATCTGTCTGCTGCCTCCATGGGCTTCCCGCTGGGATGTCCCCTTAGATCTGGCTAGGACAGGGGGGAAGGATCAGGCCAGGCTGATATTTCTGGGGGTGACTTTGCTGGCAGCAGGATTTCCCCTCCCCACCCAGAAGGTCACAGCGGAGAGGACAAGGAGCTGGCCTGCCCTGTCTCTGGTGGCACCCGTGGCTGTGCCATCCCTCTCCCTGTGTGCAGCTGCCTCGTGCAGCTCCCAGCTGCAGCATCCCTTTAAATAGCGAGGGACTGCACTCCCAGCCGGGGCCTGCAGAAGGTTAGATAAGAGAACACAAACCACAATGCTTGCCCTTTTTTTTTTTCCTTTTTTTTTTTCCCCTTTTTTTTTTTATCTTTCCTTTTTTATTATCTTCTTATGGCTTTCGAATTATCTTCACAGACACTACATGAATTTAGTCAGGGCAGGTAAGGTCACTGGCAGACACAGTTGCTCATATTTATGTATATTCACCAGGCAAAGGAGATAAATGGGAAAACAGGCGCAGAGGGGGCCGAGGAGGGAGGGAGGTTGTGGGGGAGGATGGGATGCAGCAGCCCCAGGGTGGGATGAGGAGGGGCAGGGTGTGGGCACAGGCACCAGGCCATCCCCACGGTGGGGCTGAGCAGGACGTGTGACAGAGGGGACAGCAGCCAGGGGGAGGAAGAACAGCACCTGGGCAATGGCGAGGCCCAGCAGGGAAGGGAGGGCAGAGTTTCCTGCAAGCTTCCAGGGAAATCACCCTGGAAAATGATGGGGTTTGGGTAAAGGCCTTTCCTCTGCACATTTGTGACCTTAGCAGCCAAGCAATGTCATGGGTGGGCTTAAAAAGCAGGTCTCAGCTAGGTCAGGCTTTGGTAGCTCACTGAAGACACCAAAATGTGGGGTGAGATGATCCTCACTCCTGATCCTTGGCACAGAGGGCAGTGCCATGCTGGGTGCTGTGACCAGGCTCTGTTCTGACCATTCCAGGCCAGAGGAGGCCATGGAGAGATGGGGTGACCACACCATGGAGAGATGGGGTGACCACACCATGGAGAGATGGGGGTCATCACACTGTGGAGAAGAGATGACCACCCCATGATGAGGTGTAGGACACAGGGATGGTACACGAGGGGTGGTTGCAGCCTGGGGAGTGACTGGGATGGAGGGAGCACAAAGCAGCTGGGAGCTCTTTCCTCCTGAAATGTGCTTGGCATTTCCCAGGGACACTGGGCAGGCTGGGGAGAGTGGAGAGGGGCAGGCTTGGAGGTGACAGAGCCCTCCAGTAAGTGTCCCCTTCCTTGGGAGGCCCCATCACAGCTGAGCATGCAGGAGAGCAAACACCTCCAGCCCAAGGAGGCAGGAGGGACCTCGCACACATGGGCAGGGTGGCAGGTGGCCTCTGTAGTGCTGCTGAGGTGGCCAAAACACCAACCCGAGCTCAAAGTGATCCAGTTCTCACTCAGCTTCTGCTCCCCAGCACCTTTTCAGGAGAGGAAAAGCAGAGTGAGAGACCCAAAGGGCTGCTGAGATCAGGCTCAGCTTGGCTGGTCCTTGCCCATGCCAGGTGGCACCTCCCCTTTGCATCACGAGCCCTGGGGTCACCAGCCCTGGGGTCCATGAACATCCCTGAACATCGTCTGGCTCCTGCAGGAAAATCTTTCCAGGCTGTGACCCTACAAAGTGGGCAGCTGTCACTGAAATTCACTGAAATCCACTGAAATTCACTGAAATTCAGCAATAAAGGGGATTTTACAAACGTCTCTTTCCCCGGGATAGACCTGGACAGGAGGGGACGGGGGTCTTTCCATTGTCTAGGGCAGGGACAGGGGACAGGGCTGGGCATCAAACTGTTAATGGCAGGAGCATTCCTGGGAAGCTGGGGACCCACACGAGCGGTGTGTGATGCTGTTCCAAGGAAAATATATAATGCACCTAAAGAAATTGTACAGAAATTGCAAACAAAGCATGCACAGGAGGATATAAAATACCGAGCACAAGGGCACCCACCGATTATAACTTGATTTAAAACCACTTAATTCACTAAATAATAAATGCAGATTTACCCGGGGTGTCAGGACTAAGAGCATGCCTAACAATGCGTTTATTTAATAACTGTTTGCTCTCAATGTCAGGGCACTGTGTCTAGAAAATACAGGCAGCAACCAAAGGCTGCGGTTTTTATTCTCTTTCCCAAGGCCTAATATATCTATGGGAAAAAAAAAAAAAGATCAAGAAAGAGAAGTCAGAAATTGTAATGATCCATCTGAGATGAAACCTGGTGATGACCCAGGGATGGCGAAACCCCCGCGGGAAGTGGGAAGCAGAACAAATCCTCCAGGGGTGGGAATTCTCTGCTGGTGACTGAGGGTGCAGAGGGTTTAAGCAGAGCCTTCCCAAGGGAACATCACCCGAGGGAAACGGTCACAGAAATGGTTCCTCATTTCCCCGACGGAAGGGGATTTGTGGCCGGGGTTCAGGTGTGGATATTCCCAGGAAAGCCGAAGGAGTTTGGAAGCGCAGCTGGTGGCTTGAGCTGCTGTAGGGATGGTGGGAAGTTAAAGGAGCACTGGCTTGGGCTGGCTCATCCCCACGGTGTTTCAAGGAGTCATTTTCAGTGATCTGGGACACCACAGACTTCCACTGGCTCTGCCCTGGCAAGATCTGAACTGTCCCCCCAGGATTTGGGGGAAACAGGAGAGCTGGGAGCTGGTGCTGACCCAGCAGAGCATTTCACCAGCACAGCCAGCCCAAAGGAAGGTCTCAGGGTCTTTGGGGGTTCAGCTCCCCCTGGGAAATCCCCAGGCCGCCAGTGACATCCTGGGCTCTGGATTTTGAGCCATTAAACACAGGCTTTTCAGCTCAGTGTGATGAGATGCTGAGCCCAGCTCCTTGGAAATGCCTGGACAGGATTCCAACACCTGTGGTTTAGCCTGCAGAAAATAATTAAAGGCTGAGGGACCTTGCACAGGAAGAACCTGTCCTCCATGAAGCTGCTGAGAGGGGTTTGCTGGCAATTCACCCCACCAGCTCTCAGTAAGTCCAAGTGAAGGACCCACCACCGTCAGAGAAGCTCATTTGAGCCACTCTTCGCTCAGAACTGAGCCAAAATGTTCAGCTCTGCTCCTGGCTCCACACGGGGATGTGCTCAGGAAAGGGGTGAATTCCCCCCCAATCCATCTCCTGGCCTCTCCCCCCTTGCCTTCTGCTCCTTGCCCAGCCCTGCCCAGCACGTGGTGGGAAATTCAGGATCATTGCTTTCTACACCCTCCTTTTGCAGTCTTTACAAATAAAACAGCCATAAATTATGTATAAAACCACTGCTGGTCACCACAGTGAACAGGGGCTGCTCCTTGCCCGGGCCTGCCTGCTCCGGGTCCATCCTCTCTGAGCCTCCCACTGGGAGATTTTTAACCTTTCCCCGAGTACCCCGAGCAGTTCCTGAGCGAGGCGATGCTGCCGGGAGCGCCAGACTTTGCCAAAAGTGACGTGAGCGGGCGGTGGTGCCCAGCAGGACCGGAGTCAGAGGTGACCCTGCCGGGCTCCTCCGAGGGCGGCTCCGTTCTGAGGGCAGGAGGAGGTCTGTGGACGAATTTCCCTGAAGCCTTGGAAAAATCAAAGGTCCTTCACCCCATGAGATATCCCACGTGCTGCTGCAAGGCCTTTCTTTGGGAGAAGGGGCACACGGCAAAGCTCCGTTCCCGCTGCACCTTTCCCGGAGCCTGGTGTTGACAGCAAACCTCGGGGCTGGGTGTGGCTCTGCCAAGGCTGGAGCAAGGCACAGGTCCCTCGGGGAGCAGAGGGACCTTTTGGGACGTTTTGGTGGGTGACCCCTGGCTCTGCTCCTCGCAGGATGGGATAAGGAGAGGTGATTTGCTTTTCGGCGGCTCAAACCGGGGAGAGTGAAGCTCCAAAATCAGATCTCCTCCTGCCCACGTGTGGATTTCTTTTCCCTTCCCACCCGCCCCCTGCTCCCACTGGAGATGTTCACACCATTCCCAGCGTTCCCAAGCACCGCAGATCCAGCCCAGGGGCACGGAGGGGCTGTCGCGTCCCCCTCCGGTGTCCCCTCCGGGGTGTCCACCCCCCTCCTCTAAGGAGAGCATCCCTGCCCTCCGAGGGCAGCCCCGGCCCTCTCCGCACGCAGCGGCGGGGTCTGGGGAGGGGACAGACGAACCCGTGTTTCTCTCTGCTCCTTCCCGGAGTCTCCCATCCCTGCAAAGCCCAGTTACCTCCCCCAAATCCTGCGCCTGCCGCACAAAGAGCCCCCAGCCCCTTCCAGCTCGGTGCCCAACCCACGGCGGAGGTCTCTGCTGGGCTCCTCTCCCTCGCCCCCCCCCGCCTCCCCCCCCCACTGTCTCCCAGCCTTATCTTCTGTTGTCTTCTCGTGGAAGAAGAGATAAAAGTAATTCTTATGGATGCTTCTCCAGCGGAGGCTCGCCTCCTTCCCCCCTGCCTCCCCCAGCATCTCCCTGCTCCGTCCAGATAAAGGGTGAGGACCAAGCACATGTCATTTTCTTTGTGCAAAATCAATATTCAGCAAAGTTTATCTGTCCGACATAGCAGGAAGCGCTAATTTCATCCACGTCAATTACTTTGATGAACGCTTATACTGTTCAGGGTGCGAGAACAAGATAAAAGAATTACTGAAATAAAAAGCATACACGGCAAACGCCCCCCGCCCCCACCCCCCTCCCCTCCCCTGCTCTCCCCCACCCCAAATCGCCCCTCCCGGGGTCATGTGGTGCAGAGCGGGGCTGGGGGCGGCTCTGAAGCCGAGGAATGAGGGGCTGGGATGCTTACGGAGGTGCCCAGGCAGAGGGAGCTGCTGCATCTACAGGAACAAGCCAGATTTGGGTGAAAAACCCGTGGTTTGGGGTGGATGAGGAGCGGGAGCCCCCCAGCTCTGGTGTCACTCAGTGTTTGTGTTTGTATGTGTTTTTTTTAGGATGTGCTGAGAGGAGATCTGGGCAGGTCCGAGGTTCTCTGGCTGCTTTCTGCTGGCGATGGTCTCACAAATGGATGCAGGGAAGGATGGATGCCCAAATTCAGGCTCTGGGGTCCGCCTGGACAGGGTGAAAGCTTACCCAGGACAAAACCTGGCAGTGATGCTGCAGCACATGAGAAATGACCCTGGGGGAAGCAGAGGAGCCCCTTCCACATGAAGCCAGAGGCTCCTCCAGGAGCTGCCTCAGTCCCTGCCGGGAAATGGGGCGTGACAATTTTATGGCAGTGCTACCACAGACCTGAATAAGCAGATCTCGGGGCCCAAGTCTTTAATTAACCAGCCAGCCTTGATTTTTGCAGCAGGGCTGGGTGCACACCCACGGTGTCACGGTGTGGCCCAGACCTCGGGGACATCAGCCCTCCCCCTCCTCTGCACAACCTGCCTGCTCCTGCCTGCAGGTGCCGGCCTGGCCCTGCCACTCGTGTCCCCAAAATCAGGGTGGCAGGAGTGGTTGAGCCCTGGTACCCCCAGGCTCAGAGCTCAGCCCTTAGAGGAGGAGGTGGTGCATTTTTCTTAATTTCTAGAAACTCATCCTATTAATTCTGGGTTTCGTTGGACCCCCGCCACAAATCCCCTTCTCCCTCCATCGCAGGCTCAGTGGGAACCGCTCCTGCCATGTCCATGGGCTCAGGAACGTGTACAAACAGCTTTTATCCAACATCTCTGACGCTGCCTGTCCCAGGTCATTTGTCAGCCTGGTGCTCCCCTCGCAGCCCCGGGGGTGTGGGGGCGTGGAGTGGCACCAGCTCCCCGCCGAGGGAGGGGATTTTCCATGAGGAGGCCTCAGGTCACAAAAGCTGCCACAGCCCTGGGTAAAGTCTCATGCTCAGCCAGATTTTGTCCCCTTTTCTTCTGGGGAAAGGAAGAAAGGAGCAGCCCACCCCAGGTGGGCAGATCTCACCCCACTGGACAATCCTAAAGCAGACAGAATTCAGGATGGGGGGGGGATTCTGCTCCAAAACCGCCCTTCTCTGCTGCAAAGCCTTGCTGTGTTATCACCTGAGGCATGAAGCGATCCCAGAAAATCCCAAATGCCTGGGGCAGGATGGGGTTGTTGTCAGGCTGGACACAGCTCCCTGTGTGCTGCAAGGGGTTGGGGATGGGGTCCAGGTGAAGCCCAGGACGAGGCTGGGGGCCCGCAGGGGTGCAGGACCATGCCCGGCTGCCAGAGCCCCGCTCCCGAGGGAGGTGGCCCTGGCTGGGGAAGCGCTGCTGGCCAGCCCCTGCAGCCAGGTGACCCCTCAGGCGCCTTGCAAGCGGCGCAGGAAAATGTGGCTTAAGCAAAAAGCGCTGCCCGCACATGTGCAGGGGGCTGGGAACGTGCACTGGAGCGATTTCCACAGCTCAGCTCGGCAGCGGGAATTTGTTAAGTCACGGCAATTTGCCAGCGCGGGGTGGTGTGATCGAGAGGCTGTCCCCATTTCCAGCCAGCTCGGTGTCCCTGCCATCGTGCCAAGGCTCCCCGAGCGTGGCGCTGGCACCTGCGGCGGCAGGACCGCGCCCTCGCCCGTGCCACGGCGGGTTTCGAGCCCAGCTCGGGCTCAGGGACACCGGTCCCTGTTCCTGTTTGAGGAGCACAGGTACCCCACAGTGGCCGTGGTGCCCCCACTCGCAGCTGCCCACCTCGAGGAGGTGTCCCTGTGCTGGGGCGGGTGGAGGGAGCCCCCGGATGAGGGGTTTGGGGCGCAATCCGAGCTGGTGGCACCTCCGGAGCAGCGGGGCAGTCCCTGGGCTGGCAGGGCACGGGGAAGCCGTGGCTCACCCGGCTGGCGGCGGACACCCCTCTGCTGGGGGGACACTGGGGGTGCCTCTCTGCCCACCGGCTACAGGGGGAGCCAAGACATCGGGCAATGCCGGGATGCGCATTTTTATCCATGCAGGAAGGTGGGAAAAGCTCAGGCTGAGGTCGTGCTCCCACCGGGACCTGCTGGCGGGTGTGGGGACAGCGGGGGCAGAGCTGCCGAAGCCGCAGGGTTTGTTTGGCGTGACGCTGGAAGTGCAGCATCCCGGTGCCCTGGGGAACGGCTCGGGCGTGGCAGAGCTCTCCCTGCTGCTGGAATAGGTCCCCCAGCCAGGGGCTCACCTCTCGTGCCCACCTTTCACCCCGGCGTCCCGCAGGGAGGACTTCCCCACCACAGCAGGATGGCCCCATCCCTGACCCTGCGGCGTGGGGGATTCAGGACTGTTGGTGCCACTGAGGGTCCCAGTGTCACCCGTGGGGTGGGCAAAGGAAATAAAAAACCACCGCACAGATAATAAATACACAGAGGCCAGGCAGGACCCTGATCGCCCATCCCCTGCACCCCCTCCTACTCCTCGAGCCCGATCCAGCAGCTCTTCCTGATGTCAGTGGTGTGTTCCTGCAGGTCTGTGCAACAAAAAGAGACCCAAAAGAGAAGAACGGAACTGAAACCAAGCCACACGAATGGCAAAACCCGTAAACGGCCACAATACCGCCGGATATGTCCTCTCCAACAGCAAACCGGGGCAAACACACAAACCACAGCCTTAAAAACTGCCCAGCCAAGGCTGATTTCATTTCGGATATAATCTCAAATAATTTATTTATTTTCTCATTGGGGTTTTTCTGTCTTTGTTAAATGAGTTGTTAACAGCACTTCAAGGGTTTTACAAGTGACAAATAAAAAAGTCTCTCTAATTAGCAAGACTTTGTTTAGGGAGAATAATCCTTCTTTGTTATTATTTGGAACGAACAGGCGTGGGTGGGTGGGATGTGTGCGAGAGGGAGAGACCGGCTGAATTATGCAACCAAATATTCCAGAGGGGATGTCAGGACACGAGGCTCGGATTTCAGTGTGTGCATGGTCCGCCTTAGCTTTAAGTGGGGCTCTCCGGGCGCCGGGAACTGGCGCTGCTGTGTCCCCAAAAAGTCTTCGTCACCCCAGCGTGGCAGTGCCGGCTCGGGATGAAGCCCGGCTGAGGACGGAGGGAGCTTTGGGGCAGGATACATCCCCAGCTCCGAGCTGCCCCATCCCCCCGGCCCCCGCTCCCTCCCTGTTCCCTCCTGGAGAACACAAAGCTGAGACTTGGATTATCTTCATTTCCATATGGAGAGCGATGTAAGCCCGTTCAATGCATGGCCGGGCATTTTGTTCACAACTTTGCAGCAAGCGGGAGCAGAACCCGCTGGGGAAATCACCGATTCAGCTCCTCTCACCTTGTGCGCACACGCTCGGAGCAGCAGCGCTCGGGATCAAGCTGCCTCCCCGGGCTGCCTCCGAACACCCTGGTGCTTTTTGGGGTCCAACTCCACCCTGAGGAAGCCACCTGGGCCCCGGTGGGGGACAGATACCAGCGCTCTGCGGCGAGGAGTGGCAGCGCTGCCGCCGAATCCTGGGATTCTGGTGCCCTCTGTGCCCCTCGGCTGCATCCCAGCCCGGGGTAGATCCGGCCCCCCCTCTCCATGGCCTGGCAGCCCTGAGATGCTCCGTGCCCGTCCCCAGCGGTGTTCCCTGCCGTGTCCCTGCCGTGTCCCCGCTCCTCCTGACCTGCAGCCCCCTCTGCCGTTCGCCGCTCCCGCCTGGCCCCGGCGCAACTCGCAGGATGCATCCCGCAGGGAGCGCCTGAGTTCTGCCGGGTGCCGTGTCCTCTCTGTCCTCTCTGTGTCCCTCCAGCCCTGCCGTGTCCCCTCTGTCCTCTCTGTGTCCCTCCAGCCCTGCCGTGTCGCCTCCTTCCCGTGCCGCGCAGCCCCAGCGCTCCCTCCCTGCGGGCAGAGTCCCTCTCACGGGGCTGGTGTTGGCACTGAACTGCTCCTTTCATGGGCCCTCGGGGTGAGAGAGGGAACTGAAACCCCAATCTTCAAAGAATTCAGCCCCAAATGTTGCTTCCTTCTCCTCCTTGCCCTCCTTGGGAGCTCAGGCAGCAGGGAGCAGTTGGGGTGCTGGGCAGCCCCTGCCTGGCTGGGGGGGGGGCTGGGGGCACTGATGGGGCTCCTGTCCCCCATTTCCACATCAGAGCCCTGCCGGGCTCGGGACATTCTCCCATGGAGCCCTCGGCACGGCTGCGAGGGCGGGGGTTCAGCCGCTGGGCACAGCAGCACTTCCAGGTGCTGCTGGATGAGGATTCTTGACATTTCTCTGCCACAACACTTTGTATGGGGCACTGAGGCCTCATTCCCAGCGGTGGGATAATTGTGTGTGCTCCAGGGGCAGCTGGAGACCCCCCAAGCCGTGCTGGGCAGCACCCCCAGGCACGCTCTGATTCCCCCTTGGCACCCCTCCCCTCCCTGGATGGGCAGTTGCTGTCCCAGACCCCACACATCACCCCAAAAGAGCACTTCCAGGGGGATTGCTGAGCGCTGGGAGGGGTGAAGCTGCGGGGGCATCACCTCTTCTTTCTCCACTGGCCAAGGAGCTGATGGGCTCAAAGGCCGGGGAAGAAGCTGGGAAAGTGTGGGGTGACACTACACTGACCACCGAAGCCCAGCCCAGCTCGGTAGCCTGGGCCCCCCAAAAGCCGGGCCCCCCAGCAGCCTGGGCTGGCTCCCACCCAGCGCAGCTGCCTTTGCGGGCAGAAAAGAGCCCCTGGCACGGACAGAGGCCGGCGCATCCCCCGGGGCCGGGGCAGGGAGCGCTGGGAGCGCGGCCCGGGCTGCTCCCGCCTGTCCCGCAGCATCCAAAGCCCTCCCGGGCTCTGCCTCCTGCCCCCTTTACTCTGCGTTCTTCTGGCGTTATTTTCCTTCCACTTTTTCCTTTTTCCCCGTTCTCTTCCTCCACCCTTTTCAAATCTTCTTTTTTTTCTCCTTCCCCCCGTTCCTTTCCTTCTTTTTCCTTCCTTTCCTCTTTTTAAATCCTTTTTTTCTTCTTCTATTTTCCTCTTTTTCTTCTTCTTCTTTTTACTTTCCTCTTTCTTCCTTTGCCCCCTGCTTCTTTTCCCTTCACTTTCCACTGTCTTCTGTCCTTAGTTTTCATTTTTTCCCTTCTTTTTCCCTCCTTTTGTTTTCTTCTTTCTTCCTTTTACTTGGATCTCCTTCTTTTCCTTATTTTTTTTTTCCTTCTTCCCCCACCCCATTTTTCTTTTGGTCTTCTTGAGCTTTTTTTTTTTTTTTTCCCCTTTTCTGTTTTCCCCCCTTTCTTTTTCCTTCTTTGGTTTTCTTCTTTCTTCCTTCTTCTTTTTCTTCTTCTTTCCTTCTCCCTCCCCTTTCTTTTGATCTTCTTGTTATTTCTTCTTTTTTTCCCCCTTTCTGTTCCCCTTTCTGTTTCCCTTTCTTTTGCTTTCTTCTTTCTTCTTTTTCATCTTCTTTTCTTCTCCATTCCCCTTTTTTTTGGTCGTCTTGTTCTTTCTTCCTTCCCTCTCCCTTCTATTCTTTCACTCCTTCTTTCGCTTTCTTATTTATTCCTTTTTCCTTCTTCTTTTTCCTCTTCTTTCGTTCCCCCTTCCCTCTCATTTTCTTTTGGTCTTCTTGTTCTTTCTTCTTTTTTTCCCTGCTTCTTTTTCTTATTATTTTTTCCTTTATTTTCTTCTTCTTCTTCTTCTTCTTCTTCTTCTTCTTCTTCTTCTTCTTCTTCTTCTTCTTCTTCTTCTTCTTCTTCTTCTTCTTCTTCTTCTTCTTCTTCTTCTTCCTCCTTCTCCTTCTCCTTCTCCTTCTCCTTCTCCTTCTCCTTCTCCTTCTCCTTCTCCTTCTCCTTCTCCTTCTCCTTCTCCTTCTTTCTCCTTCTCCTTCTCCTTCTCCTTCTCCTTCTCCTTCTCCTTCTCCTTCTCCTTCTCCTTCTCCTTCTCCTTCTCCTTCTCCTTCTCCTTCTCCTTTTTCTCCTCCTCCCCCTTCTATTCTTCCCTCCTCCACCTCCTAATTTTTGTTCTCCCACTCCCAGCCCTTTCCCCGTTCCCCGGCGCTCTGGCTGGGTGTCGGGGCGGCACGGGTGACAGGACACGGTGACAGATCTGCCTCGGCCACCCCTCACAAAGGCTCTCAGACAGTCTATTAGTCAGCGATTGTCTGGCCGGCAGCGCGGCCCGGCCGTGCGCCGCCGCTGATAATGGCCCAGAACAAAGATGGCAGCTGCTCTGGAGAGGGACAGATCTGTGGCAAATCGAGATAAAATAGAGAGGAAGGAGAAAGGAGCGTCAAGGAAAAAAAAGAAAAACGTATCAAAAAGGGGAAAGGAGGGACGAGGGGAGAGCGGCGGGGGGAGGAGGCTGCGTGCGGAGCTGTCGGGCGGCCCGAGCAGCGCTGCGCTCCCGGCTGGGGCGGCCACGGGGAGGAGGGAAGGAAAACACCGCGGGAGGAATGGAAAGGCCTGGTGAGCATGGAAAAAAAAATGATTTCCAGGCTCTTTGAGTCAGAAGCGCGGATGAGCCCAGGCGCGGAGGCTGTCGGGGGCTGCGACGGATCTCTGCCCGTATCTCCCCCAGGAATGGGGCGATGCCCGCGCTGCCAGGGGCTGCTGGGGGCACAGCTCCGCTTCCCAGTGTCCGTGTCCCAGCTCCAGGAGCACTGGGACCCTCTTGAGGAGAGCTGGGGCGTCGCCATCCCGTCAGTCCTTCCCTGTCCCGGGCTGATCCCGAGCGTGGGCAGCAGGAGAGGGGGAGTTCTGCCCCTGTGCTGAGGTGAGACCCCACCTGCAGAGCTGCCCCAGCCCTGGGCTCCAGTATCAGAAGGACCTGGAGCTGCTGGACAGAGTCCAGAGGAGGCCACGGAGCTGCTCCCAGGGCTGGAGCCCCTCTGCTCTGGAGCCAGCCTGGGAGAGCTGGGGGTGCTCACCTGGAGAGGAGAAGGCTCCAGGGAGAGCTCCGAGCCCCTTCCAGTGCCCAAAGGGGCTCCAGCAGAGCTGGAGAGGGACTGGGGACAAGGGCTGGAGGGACAGGACACAGGGAATGGCTTCCCACTGCCAGAGGGCAGGGATGGATGGGATATTGGGAAGGAATTGTTCCCTGTGAGGGTGGGCAGGCCCTGGCACAGGGTGCCCAGAGCAGCTGTGGCTGCCCCTGGATCCCTGGCAGTGCCCAAGGCCAGGCTGGATCACTCCAGTCCTTGCTCCTCCTCTCAAATTTTGCCCATGGATGTGGGACTAAAGGAAATGCAGCCAGGGGAGGTGATGGACAGGCTCTTGAGGCTGGCCTGGCCCTGACTGGTGACCGACCCCAGTGGCCACAGTCACCCCCACGATGCTCCTTATCATTCTGAGCAAAGGGAGGGATCAAAATCAATTAAAAAAAAAAAAAGAAATGAAAAGGTGGATGTTATAATTAAAAGCTGATTTTTCATTGAAGCTGGACTTTTTAATTTAAATGAATTACATTTGCCTTAAAAACTTAATCGAATTAAAATTTAAGTTAACATTATGGTAAACCTATGTTAAAGCCTGGAGTTACTGTAATCTATTCACACTGAAATTAAATATATATGTACAATTTGATATCCATATATAAAAAGATAGCTGTACATATTTGCTGCTGAAATTTTTAGGTAAGTTAAATTACTGAACCATCCAAAAAGTTGTCTGCTAAGTACCTAAACCCCAAATTACCAGAGTGCTCCTTGCTAATAACATCCAGTGTGTAAAATAATTCTTATTTTATTTCAATTTCCTCAGTGGCTGCTTATTTTTCCAAGCTGGGAAGGGAATTGGAAGGCTGAAGGCAGGAAAATGTGGTTTTGTCTTTCCACCCGTGCAGGATAAAGCTGAGTGAGGAGAGGTTTGCTGAGAGGTTTGGGTGCCTTGCCACAGACAACATTCCCAGTCTTCCAAGAATTTATCCTCTTTAATGTGTAGGAAATGTGAGATCTTTTATTCTTATCTGTTCAGCTTGTATAAAGAAATGTAAAGTCCCTTCCAGTGGCCGGGTTTGGGGAGGAAGCTCCTGGACACTCCGACCACCTGGCGTGGAGTGGGGTGGCCAGAGCTGTGGCAGTGCCAGGGTGTGCATGGACAGGTGACCACGTTAACTCCTCCCAGTGCCAATGGATGCTGAATTCCCCATCCTCGTGGCTCTCCCGGCATCCCAGCCTGGTGAGAAGCCCTTCCCTGTGCCTCAAACACCGTCCCTGGAGCATCCCAAAGTGCGGTGTTGGCGGGAGCGCGGTCGGAGCTGGAGGGAACAGCCAGGTCTCTGCTGCTGGGGATGCGGCTCCGGGCACGGACCAGGCCACGTGCAAATCCCTGGATCCTCTCCATGTCCCTGGCATCGCTCTGGCCCATCTCCCTCCCTCCCAGCCGCTCCTGCTTTGTCCCAGGAGCGTCCCCCAGGGCCCGGCTCGGGGTTAGTTCAAGTCTAGCCTATTTAGATAACCTTCTGGTGGGTCTATAGAGAGCCCAGTATCCCTGCTGGAGGATCTCACTACAAATGAGCCAATCCTCCTAATCTCCTTATCGTTGTAGGCCTCAGCCTCCGGGCCTGGTTATCTACGTGGATGAAAGAAAAGGGACACTGCACAGCACCTATCCCGGCAGAGACCCCTCCCCTTTAATCCTGCCAGGGTTGTTTCTCCCTTTATCCCCCTCTCGCAAATCCCCAGCGAGAAGCCCCCGGCCCCCCCGGCTCCCCTCCCTTCACGCCTGAGCAGGGAGGCAGAAAGGCCGGGAAGGGCTGAGCAGGGATGCTCTTATCGCCAGCACCTGGAGCGGGGAGCGGGGCTGGGGGCGCAAATCCCCCCGGCCCCGGCCGGCAGGGAGGCTTAGAGGGGCGGGGGCTGCTCCGTGCCCCTCCGGAGCTCCCTGCCTGATAAGTACCTTAATCA
Source organism: Aphelocoma coerulescens (assembly GCF_041296385.1). Lineage (NCBI taxonomy): Eukaryota > Metazoa > Chordata > Aves > Passeriformes > Corvidae > Aphelocoma > Aphelocoma coerulescens. The sequence continues at coordinate 14,983,628 of NC_091029.1, read as the reverse complement.
TTCAGGGCCAGGAGTCCCCCGGGGCGCGGGCTAAGCCCTGCGCATTCCTGCCGCACACAATTAGGGCTCTTTCCCCCTCCCTCTGCACATTTTTCCCTCCTTTCATTCCTGCCCTCCACCCTTTCACCTTTGCGGCAGCCCCTTCTTCCCTGCTTGGTCCTCACTCCATCCCCGTTTCTTCCCAAGTCCTCTTGTCCCCCTCTCAAATTTCCCTCTTTATCCAGTTCTTGGTCCCCCTCTGGCCTTTTCCCTCTCCTTCCCCCATCCCGTTTTCACCCCTACCCTCTTCACATCCTTCCTTCCTCCAGCCCCTGCTCCCCTTTCCCCCTTTTCCCTGTTTGCTCTTTGTCAGCCTGTTCTCCATCCCTCAGCCTGCCTCTAATTTCTGATTAATATGTTCTTAGCCAAGGAAAAGGGAGAGCGAGAGAGAGAAAGGGAGCGGGAGAGAAAAGAAGGAATCTTCTAAATAAATCATTTAGTCATGTGAGGAGCTAATCTCCAAGTGACGGCCTGTGTTTATCTAGTTTTTAGCAGTGCATGTTAAATAGTGATATGGGACTAATTTTTTTTTCCGCTGGAGCTGCTGTGAAGGGATTTTTAACTTCATTTCCCAGAAAGAAAAATGGTGAAAGCAGAGATAAGGCCCCTGAGCAGCTCTTCCCCTGAACCAGCAGCCAGTGCAATTAAACAGGACGCCACTGAAAGGGCAGCCGAGCCCACGCTGCCAATTACTGATGCCTTCCCCCATGCCAGGCTCTGGCGTGCTGGGATCAGCATCCTTGGCACACCCTGGACCACTCCACGCTGCCCTGGCATCCCCCTTGTGCCCTCTGCCACCTGCGTGGCCTTGGACTTGGCGCTTGGCACAAGGCTCTGCTCTCCCGGGGCTCTGCAGGACACACGGAAATCGCTGCTGAGCCTTGGGGCGGATTGGGGCTGGGTTAGAGACAAGTTGGGTAAAGGAAACCTCTGGTCTTGCAACAAGGTGGGCAAATATTGCCACTGGAAAGCGTCCAAACCCCAAGCATTTGCATTTTTCTGGGGATTAATAATTGTTTTCCACTCTGCGCTGGACCCCTGGACAAAGCTGGCCTGAATTTTGAGCTCTTTTGGGACCCTCCCCCTCAAGAGATGAGCAGACACAGTATTTTTTTAATCTATGTATTATTCCCTGACTATTTTTTCCCCCTTTTCTCATTCCTGTCCCCCTTTCCCTCCTGGCTGGCTGAACAATCTCACCTTCCCAGGCTCACAAAACCCTGCTGTGATCCCTTACAAGCCCCTCATCCTCTGGCTCATTTTCCAGAGAGGCAAAATGGTTCCCTTTTGGTTCCATCTCCCTCTTTGCAGCAGCTGCTCCCTGGTCCCAGCCTGGTGCTTCACAGCCCCTTCCCATTTTCCTGCCTCCTTCTGAGTGGAAAAAGTCACGGAATCCCAGAATCGTGGAATGATTTGCATTGGAAGGGACCTTAAAGGGACCTGATTTGCATTGGAAGGGACCATCTTGTTCCACCCCATGGAACAAGGACACCTTCCACTATCCCAGGTTGCTCCAAGCCCTGTCCTTGAACACTTCCAGGGATGGGACACCTCCAACTCTTGGGTGACAATTTCTGTCTCTGGTAGATAAGGAAGGGAGACGGCAGTGAGACCCCAGGGCAGAGGGTGGGGGGATGGAGGGGAGGACAAACAGTGGGGAAAGGAAGGTGGAATCCATCCCCACATCAGCTTCTTCTAGAAGACATGACCTGCTCCCAGCAGCTTCTCCAGACATTCCCAGATGCTCCCTGGGCAATTGGAGGAAAATATTGAAATATATATAATTATTTTTAACTCTCCAGGCAGCTCACATGATAAGGGGCTTTCCCCTGGAGCCCAGAGAAGCCCCCTGGGAGCCACCCAGCCCTTGTCCCTGGCTGCCTTTGCAGCCTCCTGGGGTGGGTGGATAATGAGTGGGCAGGAGAGGCAGCTAATTCCCGATGAGAGCTTGTGGGGGGAGCACGCCAGCGATTGCAATTAAGCCCTGAGCATTAAAGCCCTGGTAATAAGGGGCTGGGCTGAGGGGAGGCAGAGCAGTAATTTAAATGATGGCCAGCTCAAATATGGAACGTCTGAATGCTCTCTCCGAGAGATTTATATGAGCACGGGCCTACCTCGCTCATTTATTTCGTTAACGAGCTCCTCGTTGGTGTCTCTGCCTGTGGGAGATGGGTGGAAAGAGGGATGTGGGATCCGTGGTGGGATCGTCCCTGTGTGTGCATCCTGCTGAGCCCTGGAAGCTCGGTGTGCCCCACCGAGGCTTGGGCAGTGCTTCCCATCCTCGAACTTGAGGATGCTGAGGAATTTCCCCCATCCTCTGCAGCTCCTTGGTGCAACCAGAGCCCAAATCTGTGAGGTGATGGAGGGTTTGGGGCTGGGGGCATCCAGGGGCACTGCGGGGGTGTGGGCAACTCCTCTTTGGTGTGGCGTCACCCTGACTGTGGCCAACAGCTTCCCATCCTGGGGGGATCCATGGGGAGAAAGCTGGATTGGCGCAGGAAGCAGGAAAATGGAAAAGGTTTGTGATGCACCAGGGTAAGGGTGGGAGTGGGACCACTTGCTGGAAGGAAGGACCAAACCAAAGACCTCTGGAAAATGAGCCAGAGGATGAGGAGGTTGCAAGTGATCACAGCGAGATCTGTTCAGTGGGATAAAGCAACGAGGAAAGCTGAAATTCTTTGGGAGTGCAAATCCTCCTCATCCCCCCGTGGCAGGGATGGAAAGCTAAAGGGAAGCATGGACCCCCCAAACACTGGAATGGGAATATTTTGCACAGAAAAAAAAGGGCCAGTGCCCAACCCCTCCCTGGCCTCAGTGGCTCAGCCACCCCTGGGGACACGGCAGCCTGGGGACCCCTCCCATGCCACCCCCTGGCACCTCCCGGCTGCTCCCCCTCCGGAGCGTCCCTCGGGCGGGTGGCTGGGAACAGCTGTCGGAGAGCTGAGATCTAATGGCTGCCTGGAGAGCAGTTAGTGGATAATTAATATTTGCAGCACAGAGCTGTGATTGCTCTACATCTTCCTGCTGACAGCAGTGTGGGGAGGGAGCCTGCTCTGGCCGGGCTGGGAGGGATCCCAAGTGCAGGGCCTGGAGCCCTGGAAGCAAGCAGGGAGCTCGACCAGTCCCTTCACCCAAAATACTTGGAGGTCCTCGTCTGAGCGTGGGAGATGGAGCATAAAAAACCCCTGGATGCAGCAAAAGGGCATCACAACGTGGCTGTGGAGCCAGTGGGGCTCCACCCCTGGATCCAGTGGCAGTACCAAGGACAACCTGCCCTGGAAAATGCCCTCGGGGACATTTGGGGGTGTGCAAATGCTCCCACCCTTCACTCTTTTCATTTGTTTGTCTTTGCAGAGAAAGTCCAAGTAGAAAAGTGTCTCTGAGCTCCCTTGGAAAAAACCAGCTCTGCTCCCTGCCCTGGGGATAGGCAGGATGGGGCTGCTCGGTGTGCCCCAAACCCTTGGGATGGGCAGGAGGAACACCCAGCCCTGCCTGGCACAGGGAAGGACAGTGGGAGACGCAGGACAACAAAATCAGAAGCGAGGAGAGAGGGGGGACAAGTGCTGCGCCAGGGGGATGAGCAGACCGGGCACGAGGCCACCCAGAAGAGGCTCCGAAACTCCAGGGGACATTTGGGAAGGCAAAACCCGAATGCTTGGCCCCGGGACAGGCCCAGCCAGGCTTTGACCTTGGGCTGAGCTCCCGGCTGAGCCTGGAGCGCTCCCGCCTGCCAGCCCTGGCAAATCCCTCCTGGGCTGCGAGGAAAAGGGAGGCTCCAGCCAAGGCACAGCTCCGGGCATCCCCATCCCGGTCAGCTCCTGAGGGAGCCGCATCCTGAGCACAGAGCCCTCCCAGCTGGGAAAACAAAGGAAGCGAGGCAAAGGCAGAAAGAAAAGGCTCCGTGCAGCAGGCAGGGACTCAGTTATCCTTCTTTATTAGCGTTGTTTCCCGAGGTTTTTTTTTGGCGAGGAGCAAATCCAGCGGTCCCTGGCTGCGAGCGGGTTTGCTGCAGCTCGTGGCACGCAGTTAATTCCCTGAACTGTTTAATTGAACAGCTCCGAGCGTGCAGACAGAACACCGGCACTTGGCTCTTCCGAGAGCGGCCTCGGGACCCAGCCAAAAAAAGGGAAAACGCAAACACCGTGCTTGGGAGAGGCTCAGATCCCGCTCAGTTCCTGCTCCCTCTGCCGGCAGCAGCTCCTGGGGCTGTGGAACACACGGAGCGTGGCGAAGTAAGACGTAGATGGACCGCACAGAGAAGGATCCCACTGCCCTCGGAGGGTGTTTGGTGAGGAGCATCCCCCTCAGCCGGGCCTTTCCCTGGCTGCTTTGAGGGGCTGGGAGGGTAAACGCAGCTGGTGCTCCAGCCCCAACCCTATCCTTATCTCCATCCCCATCCCCAACTCCATCCCTGTCCCCATCTCCATCTTCATCTCCATCCCATCCCATCCCCTTCCCCATCCCCATCCCCATCCCCATCCCCATCCCCATCCCCATCCCCATCCCCATCCCCATCCCCATCCCCATCCCCATCCCCATCCCCATCCCCATCCCCATCCCCATCCCCATCCCATCCCCATCCCCATCCCATCCCCAACTCCATCCCCATCCCATCCCCATCCCCATCCCCATCCCCATCCCCATCCCCATCCCCATCCCCATCCCCATCCCCATCCCATCCCCCTTCCACGAGGATTTCGGGGTTGTGTCTCTTTGGCAGAGCACCAGGAGCTGCATCAGGCTCCACCACCTGGGAAGATGCAGGAGGCCGTGGGAACCCTTTCCAAACCCAGTTCCAGCCCTGGGAAAGGGGAAAGGGGGAGAAAGCCCTCGCTCTGGGGTGAGGGTAGCACCGTGTGACCCTACAGATGTGTTGCCCATCAGGATGCAGCTCAACAATGTGATCCTTCAGGATAATGTGATCCTTCAGGCCAACATCCAACGCAGCCTTGACCCCAAACCCCTCGGCAGCCTTTCCTCTGGGGGCAGGATGGGAGCAGGGGGTGCCCCCACACCCAGGCCCCCCTCCCTGTGCCGTGCCCCAGCCGGACCAGTGGAAAAGGAGACCGCTTGTGCCGCGGCTGCCCGGATTAACCAATCCTATAAATAGTGGGGCGGCCGCGGTGGCACCACCCCAGCCCCGCGCCTGCCAGGGGCCGCCTCGGCTCCCTCTTGATCCGCCCGCCTCCGGTATTATCCCTCCAATTTCTGCCGCAAAGCCCGGAGTGCCTGGGCTGGCGCACGCGGGAGTTCACACCTAGAGAACAGAGCCTTATCTCGGCGCCGTGTGCAGGACAAGGCTGTTTTACTCCTCCCTCCATAACCCTCTTAGACTTAATCCCGTCTTTAATGCCGCTTGGAAGGGGGCTTTGAGCGGCTGTGCAGCCTAACTGGCTCTGACCTCTCCGGCTGCTCTCTCATGCCCATTTGGAGAACTCCGACTTTCAAAGCGATAACAGCAGCCCGGTAAATCCTCGCTGGGGAGCTAAAGCGATTGTCACACTTAGGGGAAGTTTACTCGCCAAGCAAACTTGGAGCAGCTTCCCGGCCCCGGTGGAGCGGTGTGGGGGGTGCCCGAGGGGCGGGGTGAGGGTGGAGGCACCCAGTGGGTTTTGGTGATGACGGTCCCCGTTTTAGTTTTGTCGGTGTGGATTTGGGATGAAGCGCTTGAGGGAGGATTTCTGGTGGCTTTCATCCACCTGGGAAGCAGGATGGGGGCTCCCAGCTCTCCGAACGCACCCGTGATGCTCTTCCCTCATGGATTCCCCCAAAATAATGCAGCTGTGGGCTCTAAGACACCTTGCTGTTGTCCATCCCACAAATCACACCCCGTTTTCCACTATTCCCATCCACCCCACAGCGCAGGAGCCACCGTCCCGACGCTCATCCTGGAATAAAGGCCCTCCCCGTGCAGCCCCGTGAGGTCCCCGGCAGCGCTGGGAATCGACACCTTTTTGTTCCGCTTTAAATTAATCAAACCCAGAGTCCCTATATTAATACTGTGGTGGGAATTAAAATCATGCAACGCATTAAAGATGTAATTTAAAATTAATAACTCATAATTATTTATCATGGCGTATCAGCTGGGCTATGAATTTTCTCTTCTCACCCGGCATTCATTTCCTTCCCTTCCCTCCTTCCTGTGCCTCTAATAGCTGCCGGACCATTATGGATATCTGCGAGGGGTTTTTGGGGAGATGCTGAACTTAAGATGTAACATTCCCAAATTTTTATTTTTCTTCCCCCCTCCCTGGTATTCCTTTGGGTTGGTGGGAGAAGCTTCTCTGTGGTGAGGAGGAGGAGGATGCTGAGCCTGGGGGTGCTGCCTCCTAAATTGGGGTCCGGCTTTTGCCGTGTGCTGATGACTTTGACTGAGCCAGCTGTGCTTGGCCATGCAAAGCCCAGGAAAGGCCTTGGAATGGTGAGGAATTTCCATCTCCACCCTGCTTTGGACCACCAGGGGCTTCCTGTGGCCCTTCCCCACCGCTTGTCCAAGGGGGAATTACAGATGAAGAGCAAGATGGGTCCATCCCTCTGGCCATCCTTCACCCTGCTCCTGTTCCCCCAGCAGCCAGAAGGGACAACTCAGCCATTTTCTAGGGAAAACGTGGAAAAAGCAGCGGTGAAATCAAGGTGGGAGGAAGAGAGCGAAGCCCAGCATCCCTGCAGGTCCTGCACTTCCCTGCCTCCCTCAGCGAGCTGTGCCTGAATCAAATCCCAAGCAGCGCCTGGTGGAAGCTCACAGGAGGGGAAAAAAAGAGGCAGGAGCGGCTCTGTCTCTTTAAAAATAAATAAATAGATAAAGACTAAAAAAAATGCAATAAGTATATGCAAATGTGTTGAGCCGAACATCGCTGTCTGTGAAACAGATGAGGGAGAAAGTGCTTGAAGCTAGAGAGGAATGAGGCAGCCAGCGCTGACCTCGGGGTTAATAATTTTTACTTCTCCATCTCATTCCGTCCATAAAAAAAAATACGAGGGGGGAAGGAGGGAGGGAGGGAGGAGGCGGCGCGGGAGGGAGGGGAGGGCTGGGAGCCGGATGCTGAGGGGAGCCAGCGGCACCCGGAGCTCGTCCCGCCCCGTGGGAGCCGCGGGGGCCGCGGGAGAGGGGCTGGGGCCGTGCGGGGCTGAGGGAGGCGTGTGCAGCTCCTCACAAGGCACAGAAAGCATCGCAGATGCAGGCTGCAGCTCTCCTCCGGCGAGGATGGGAACGGAACAGCGCAGTGAACACCCCAAACCTGGTGACTTTCCAAAGCCCTGATGGGGCAGCTCCTGTGAGGGCGCTGGCGGCTGGTGGGTGATGATGGAGGGAAAACGCTGCTGCTTCACTCAACACGGCGCTTCTACAGGCTGGCAAAACCTCTGCTTTCCCTCAGATCCCTGATCCTTGATGGAAAACCCACCCAGTGCCAAAATTCCAGCAGCAGCAGCGGCAGCATCCTGCATCCCATAGCGCTGCTGGACTCCCCTGTGCTGCACCCAAGGGTGGCTTCAAAAATGGGTGCACCAAAGAGGATAAAACTTGGATGGTTTTACGTGTAAATATTTCTTACCCCTCCGGTGCTCCATCAGACAGTTTGGCTGTTCTCCAAATGAAGCCCTAAATTGTTCTGGGATGCTGGAAAGATGCAGCCACAGCCCAGTGCCTGGGGCGGTGTCCCCACTCTGCTGACCCGCAGCTGACCCAGAGTATTGACCAGAGCAGCATTCCTGGTTCCTTTGCAAACCACGCTGGGTTTTGGCTACAAGAATCCCCAAATCCCTCCCTGGGTGTGGGAGCTCCTCAGGTGTGTCCAGTGATTCCCACATCCCCAGGTGTTTGGAAGCACACACTCGTTTTTCCTGCTTTTCCCCTCTTAACATAGGACCCTCTTCCTCAAACACTGAATAAAGGAAGAGTCCCTTCATACCCCAAATAACCCCAAACCATCCCGTGCTGCAGCAGGAGATGGGGGACCCAGCACTGGAGCAAATCCTGCTGTGCTGCGCCCACAGCCCTTCAAACACGGGGCAGATCCTGTGGGAAGGCTGAGCCCCACAGGGCTGTGGTGTGCCCAGGGTCTCACTGGCTTTTTTGGGTCCTCCCAAACCCCAGCCCTTCTCCTCTGCAGTGTTCTCCACACTCCGTGTCCCCACTATTCCTGCTGGGATGAGATAACGGGAGCAAGGGGATCAACACCGCCAGTGCCCGGGGCATCCATCACCCTCCTCACCCCTGGGGGAGCTGGTGCTCCCTGGGGGAGGATTGCAGGGAAGAACCCCAGCTCTGCTCAGCCCTGGGCAAGCCCCAGGAGCTGCCTTTTCCCAAGGCAGGATCTCAGTGGAAGGACGGAGCCCGGCCCCTCCTGAGCTGGGCAGTTGGCATGGCCGAAATCAGCAGCAGGGCCGGAGCCTTGGCAGGAGAGCTGCAGTTCGGCTCTCACTCGGCTGCCCCAGCTCTGCAGCCGCCTCCCCGCGTGGTCACCCTCAGATCTCCTCGCCCGCCTGCTGAGGGCAGCGCCCTCGCTCCACCCGGCAGCCTGTGCAAGCCTGCATCCCTGCCTGCATCCTTCCATCCCTCCCTGCATCCCTCCCTGCATCCCTCCCTGCATCCCTCCCTTCATCCTTCCATCCCTGCCTGCATCCCTCCCTGCATCCTTCCATCCCTCCCTGCATCCCTCCCTGCGTCCTTCCATCCCTCCCTGCATCCCTCCCTGCATCCCTCCCTGCATCCTTCCATCCCTCCCTGCATCCCTCCCTGCATCCTTCCATCCCTCCCTGCATCCCTCCCTGCATCCTTCCATCCCTCCCTGCATCCTTCCATCCCTCCCTGCATCCCTCCCTGCGTCCTTCCATCCCTCCCTGCATCCCTCCCTGCATCCCTCCCTGCATCCTTCCATCCCTCCCTGCATCCCTCCCTGCATCCTTCCATCCCTCCCTGCATCCTTCCATCCCTCCCTCCCTGCATCCTTCCATCCCTCCCTCCCTGCCTCCCCCCCTGCATCCCTGCCTGCATCCCTGCCTGAATTCCTGCCTGCATCCTTCCCCCCATTCCTCCTTGTGCAAGCCTGCTTCCCACCTCGCATCCCTCCCTGTATCCTTCCTCATACAAGCCTGCATCCCACCCTGAATCCTTTTTGCAAGCCTGGTTCCAACCCTGCATCCTTCCCTGCTTCCCTCCTCGCATCCCTCCCTGCCTCCCTTCCTGCCTCTGACCCCACATCCCTCTCCAAGCAAGCCTGAGCATCCCCTCCTGAGGAACCAACCCCCTTCTCCCGCCGTTTTGCGTCCTCCCAAAGCTCCCCCTGAGCCAGCCCAGCACCCCCAGAGCACACCCCCGGCCCGGCCCGTCCCGTTGTGCCGAGCCCGTGACCCCGTGGCCGTCACCGCGGCGTCGCTGCCGGGGCCACGCCGGGGAAGCGCCTCCTCCCCCCCACGCTCGGGCGCTAAATGGAAGCGGCAGATCGATCCCGAGTGTGCCAAACTGACACGGAGCCTCATTAGGGGTTAGTTTTCATCCTCCTGCTCCCTGGCAGCCTTCACATTATCCCATAAAATTTATTTACTATTTCATGAATACATAAGCAGCAGGCAAACGCCGGCTTTTTATATATTTACACTGTATATATTTCACGGGAGAGTTATGTGTGTCTCTGAGGCAGAGTGGAGGGAGCGAGAGGGGAGCAGGAGCAGAAGGAGAAAGCAGCTGTGAGGGAAGAAGCAGGAAAGCAAAGCCGTGGGGGAGGATGGGGATGGAGCACGCCCAGCCAGGGCGGGAGAGGCGGCCCGAGGCAGGAGCAGCTCGGAGCAGCCCGAGCTGCAGCCCAGGCCACAGCTGGGAGCCCCAGGGGCTGGGGATGGATGGGGGCTGGGGATGGATGAGGAGCTGGGGTGCAGGGTCTGGGTTGGGGGACTTGGGAACCATGCACTGAGGTTGCTGGGGAACCTCCCCCTGGCACCATCCAAAATCCCCCAAATCCCATTTATCCCAGCAGCAGAGGGGGACTTCCCCTTGTCCCTGCTGTGCAGCATCACCCCACAGCGATTCCCAAACCAGCCCCGAGGTCACGGTGAGGAGCTTCTGCCTGGCTGCGATCACAGGGAAGGCCAGCAGCTGCCACCTTGGGCATGATCCCCCAACCCCTGGCAGCCCTGGCCGGAGGGGCTGCAGTCTCCTCCAGCAGCGACTCCCACCTGTCCCTAAACACACTCAGGAATCGCTTAATTCTGAGGGTATTAAAGCCCTGTAGCTGTGGAGTCACCCGTGGTTTGCCTGGGGACAGTGGGGAGAAGGAAGGAGCAGCAGAAAGGGGACTCCGTTCACGCAGCTCTGGCCTGGCAGTGTTACCTACTCCCTTCAAACCCAGCAGAGCTGCTTCCATTAACCCCATAAATTACAAGGGGCTTGTTTGCGATCTCGTTTGTTCTCCCCTCGTTCAGCCTGGCTTGAGGAGGAAGATCCCTCACCCTCCTCACATGGTTTGGGATGTTGCAGTTGCTGGTTGCCAGCACCAGAGAAAAATAGTTCAGAGAGGGGAAACCAACGTTTCTTGGGGTCTGGAGTTGGTCTGGGCTTCTGAGCAATAAACTTGGAGGCGCTGAGCTGCATTAATCACTAAGGCAGCTGGAATATGTGGATTTATATGGTGCAGGGAAGGCTCAGGGTCACAGCAGCGTGTGTCAGCACCCATCACACTGCAGGGGTGGCTTCAGGCTGAACCCCCATCCTGTGTCCCTGGAAACGCCCCCCCGCCCAGCCAGGAGCTGCTTTCCATGGCCACTCAGTGCTCCCAGAAGCAGAATGCCACCCTGGTTCCCATCACTCACAAGAGCACAGCTCCATCCCAGCAGGACTTAGAGGAAAACACCAGGAGCACCAAGCGATAGGTGGGATCCACATGAGCCCCTTCCCTCCGGCTCAGATTCTGGTTTGATTCCCTGTTCTGCACGAGGACTCCTCTCCCTGCAGGAATGGTGGGTGCCTGGCCCAGCACTGCTCCTGCAGCTCCGTTCGGTGAAGGCATCCGAGGATCTGCTCCCTCCAGGCACCAGCCTGCATCCCAAAAGCACAGGAGCACCACGTTTTAAGACCTCTGCGTTTCCAGACCCCTCAGCATTGCGGGAGTTTGGCTGACATTTGGTCAGAAGGGGACAGAGGGAAAGGGACAGGCCCCATCCCTTGGGAATGCAGCCAGAGAAGAGCAAAAATCCCCATTTCCAGAGCGGATGCAAGGGGGAAGAAAAAAAAGAGAAACCCATCGTGCTAGTGTTCATTTTAACTGTTCAGCCACTTGTAGCCTGATGCCATCAGAGGAAATGAGGAGGTAAGAGGCACTCGAATGGTGCGTGCGAGAGGAGATGGGAACAGAGACAAAACAAGAGCTGGGAGACAGAAGGAAACACTGCGGCTTCCAAGGGAATCGAGGAGCCGGAGCAAAGCTGCCTTCCCGAGCTCCCACTTCCCAGGGCTCCACAAAGTTGTCAGCAAGCCCTGGAAAACTCCCTTTAAAAGGCTGCGTGGCCCGCCCTGTGCCATGGCGATTGTGACACCCTGGTCCCCGTGTGGCTGCTGCGGGCCGAATCCTGCCGCTTCTCCCCGCTTCCATAGCATCCCTGAGCTGCCGGTGCTCGCTGCCAGCGCTGTGCCCGGCCGGTGATGGACGAGGGGAGCTGACACAGCCGCCACCGTCCCCGCGAACGCCGCTCGAAACCTCCTGGAGCGCGGCCATTCGTACCCCGTGATGGATGCGGCGATCAAGGGGAGCGGCCGCGGCTCCTGCCACCCCCTCCGTGCGCCGGGAGTGGGTGTAAATTTGGCAGAACAGCTTCACTAAGCTCTGGTTGTTTATTATCCGGGGCTCGCTGGCGCTGCTGCATCCCCAGCTCGGCCCCGCGCACGGGGAAAAGCGGGTGGGGGATGCTCAGGGACATTCCTCACCTGGAGGAGGGCTGGGAAGCACGGCCCGGCAGCAGAGCGTGGCTATCCAAGCACTCCTTGCCTCCTACGGGGTTCTTTGGAGGTCTCCTGTCACCCTGAGCAGACAGAACCGCCCTCCGTGCCACCCTTCCAGGTCCCCATCCCCTCTGGCACAGAGGCAGCAGGGGCAGAGATTCTCTGCAGGATTCGGGGCTTGGTGCCGCTGCCAGCGGCGGGGCCTCACCCCCCCACCCCAAACCACCCCAAATCCCCCTCCTCGCGCGCACAGCTGCCTCGGCAGCACCTGGCACGGATCCATGCCCCGATTTCCCTCGGAGAAGTGAAGGGATTTCTGCTCTCGAGCTGCGACACAATCGCACAAACGGGTTTGCTTTGCCAGACACCAACTTTGTTCTCGCTTCCCACCGCGCATCACCTTCCCCCAGCCCGCCGCATGCCCGCGTCGATCACCAGGACACCAGGATCGGGTGTGCGGCTCTTCCAGCACCACCCAGCCCGAACCTGGGCTCCCTGCCTGAATATTCATGAGCCGAAGGGCTGGAGCAAAAGGCACGCACAGCTGGGCAGCAAACAGGGCTGGGACGGGGAGATGGTCCAGGAAGAAAGGGGAAAACAGGAGGAATTGCAGCGCCGAGGGGGCAGAGGGTGGGTGAACCGAGAGGCACCGAGTGGCCGGGGCTGCTGCTGGCGAGGGGTGGCGGAGGAGGCCCGGCCCCGTCTGCGCCCCGTGTCCCGCTGTCCCTCGTCCCGGTGTCCCGCTGTCCCTCGTCCCGCTGTCCCTCGTCCCGGTGTCCCGCTGTCCCTCGTCCTGCTGTCTCTCATCCCGGTGTCCCGCTGTCCCTCGTCCCGCTGTCCCTCGTCCCGGCGCTCCCTGGCAGGGACGTGCTCCTGCCAGGCTGCAGAGCTATCGGTGCCATTTGCCTCTGCCCCAGAGGCGCTTTGGTGATGGAAGATGCCTGCGTTAGCACAAGGGGAAGCAGCAAATGTCTAGCGAGAAAGAAAATATTTAAAAATAAAAAAGAAATCAGGCGAGTTCAGGAGGTGGATTCTGCAGCGGCTGGGGTGTGGGGAGGGTTAAGCACAGGTTTGCTTTGGGAAATGGGCACCTGGAAGCGAGACACCGGGAGCAGAAGGGCTTCAGTCAGGGAGAGGAGCTGCTCCCCTTGGTGCCGGAGTGTCCCTGGTGTCTGTCACCGCCTCCCTCACTCCTGCCACCAGCCAGAGCCGCGGCTGTGAGGAGCCACACAAAGGGGGAAGAGGGCTCTCCCTCCTCGGGAGATGTCACAGGCCACGAGGAGCTCACAGCCTTTAGCGCCTCAGGGATGGTGCAGACACAGAGCTGCTGCCAGTCACTGGCCCCAGCAGCAGCCCCTGGCTCCCTGCTTTGCTCAAAGCCTTCCCAGAAGCAGAGCTGGGCCCTCTCATCTCTGCCAGGGAGGCTGGCAGATTGGGGGCTCAGAAATCATGGAATGGTTTGGGTTGGAAGGGACCCTAAAGCTCATCCCATTCCACCTGTCCCAGGCTGCTCCAAGCCCCAATGTCCAGCCTGGCCTTGGGCACTGCCAGGGATCCAGGGGCAGCCACAGCTGCTCTGGGCACCCTGTGCCAGGGCCTGCCCACCCTCCCAGGGAACAATTCCTTCCCAAGATCCCATCCAGCCCTGCCCTCTGGCAGTGTGGGGCCATTCCCCCATGTCCTTTATCAGCAGTTCCTCTCCCGTTTTCTCCAGTGAAAACCAGGGAACAGCACCATCCCTCAGCCACCCGTGACCCTTCCCAAAGATCAGCTTTTCCTAAGGCCACCACACCCAGCAGCTCCCCTTTCCATTGCCAGGAGGTTTGTGATAAAAACAAAGGCACTGACCTTCCCAGCTCCCTGCACAGGTATTTTCCCAGTGGGAAAATCCTCTCCACACCCAGCCAGGTGCTGCAGGCCTCAGCTGAGGTGCAAACACAGCTTTTCCCCCCTCTTTAAGGCAGGGAAAAGGGAGAAGCTGGTGCCAGGGAGGTGGCAAGGGCAGCCTTTCCCACAGAAGGATGCTCCAGTCCTGGGTGGGTATTTCAAACATCAACCTGAAAAGCTGAAAGGAAATAAAGAGATGCTCCCAGGAGTGCCGGAGTGGCTGCTGTGACACTCCTGCTGGAACATTAATATTTGCCAAAAATAATTTGTCTTTAATCAGACACAGCCATATATTGAGTTTTATGTCCGTTCTGGATCACTCTTTATTACCTTGGGCCGCTTCAGCTCTTTGATGCTCTGCCAGGGATCAGCATCCAGGAGGACGCAGGAGCTGGGGCAGGCGGCACCCAGGGAGCGTCCCCAGGGCCGCTCTGTGCAGGGCGAGCCCCAAAGCAAAGCGCTGCTGGAGAACAACAACAACCACAACAAAGAGCGGTTCTGCCTTTCTGTGGAGCGGCTCAGAGCTGGGGCTGGCTCAGGTGGAGGCCGCAGTTAATTCACAGCTGATCTGGAGCAAACCCCGTCAGTTTTTCCTCCTGACCCCACCCACGAGTGGCGCGTTCTGTCCATGCAGCGCTGCAGGACACCTTCCCAGGCGATGACAAGCCCGTTCCTGCCATGGGTTTGCACTTCCAGCTCGTGCCAATTAACGAGGTGTCACTGACAGCAGCCCGGGCCGGCCCCGCACGGCCCCTCCTGCCCACACCTCACCCGCCTGCGAGGCTCAGCCAGCCCCTCTCCCCAAATGGGGGTGCCCAAATCTCAAAGGATGGGCTGGAGGAGGAAAATCCAGCCCCAAACCCCAAGTTCCAACCCTCTGGCTCCGCTGCCCGGGTTCCTGCCAGGGGAGAGGCTCCAAAGCTGAGCACAGCACCTTTAATTCAAATGCTGCTCCAGCACAGTGAGGAGCAGCCCTGCTCTGCCCTGGAAGCTGGCGGGACCTCGCCCACGGAGTCTCCTGCTTCAAACCCATTTCCAGAGGCAGAGCTGTGAAAGGAGGGCTCCAGCTGAGCGGGTTCCTGTGGTCCTGCCTGACCCCCCTGCAGCCCTGAGCTGGGCTGGCTCTGCAGCCACACACGAGCACAGGAGCAGCGATTTTGGGCTGGCAGAGCCCCCAGCCTGCTGGGGTGCTCCGGGGAGCAGCCCCAACCCGGGTGAGAGCCGAGCTGCTCCCTGAAGGAAAACCTTCCCACCACCCCAAATGTAACATCTGTCAATAAACTGACAGACACAGCCCAGCGCAGCGCCCCAGAGCTGCCTGGAGACACCACAGGTGATTTTACAATCATGGAGATACCCAGCAAAACCACCCAGAGGTGGCCAGGAGCCTCTTCCAGCCCCCAAGCCCAGCCCTGTGCCTCCCTCACCCAAAAACATGTGCACACCCAGAACCTGCATCACTCAAGGCTTCCCCTCCCGCCCAGCTCATCCTCCAGACACGCAGAGAGTCCATCTGAGCTGAAAGACCACCAGAAGTGGGGAATTCTACAGCAGAGCTCAGAGCTTGCAAGACAGGGCCAGGCTGGAGGGGCTTGGAGCACCCTGCTCTGGTGGAAGGTGTCCCACCATGGGGGCTGGAATGGGATGAGCTCCAAGGTCCCTCCCAACCCAAACCTTTCAGGCTCCCCTTGGTTGAATTGTTCCCCCAGCCCCACAGCTGAATGTACAGGGTGGTCACAGGCACAAAACAAAACTCAGAATATTCATGGCCAAGGCTCCCGCCCAGAGCAGTCGGGAGAGGTTTGTTGAATACATTCAGATAATTAATACATACAAGAACATTGCAATTCCCCTCCTTGCTGGTCCACAAACAGAAAGGAGCTAAATTCATTAGATTAATATTTGTTGAGACTTATTAGTTTAGCTCTAATTTCATGATCAGATGGCATTTCCAGGGAGTTGAAAAGCAAGCTCTAAAGATTCAAGGGATCTAAACCATGGCATTAAAGAGCAAGGAATTTTGGTATTTTCCAGGAAAAGAGCCCGTGCCCAGTTGCTGGTTTGCTTCTAACACCGTTCTCCCTGCAGCTGGGCAATCTGGCACTTCTGCTCCTCACTCAGTCTCAGCCCGGGGCTCAGGCTTGGTGCTATGACAGCAAACAAACAGCTTCTCCAGCTGCCCAGCCTCCCCAGAACGGGGTGGCCTCCTGGCCCTGGTGGTTGCCACCACCCATGAGACCTCAGAAGAGGGTCCAGATGCCTTAAAGTCATTGTCTACCTGAACGGGGCAATGACAGCCGGGCTGACTGGGGTGGTGTCCCCACCAGCACCAGAGTGACCCCAACCCCTTTGTGCTGCAGCCACGCAGAGACCTTGCCCCGAGATGAGGCTGCCCTGCATCCCATTACCTGGAGCCCTCACCCCACAAACCCAGCAGCTGTGGTTTGGGCCTGACAGGAACATAAACCACGGTTGCCGACCCTGGCTCTGGCTGCGCCGCTCCATGCGTGAAGTCCTGCGAGCCCCCAGAGCCAGGGGGATGTATTTCATCCCAAAGAAAGCTTTGTACAGCACAAAAGGGCTTCACTGTGTGCACCAGGGAGCTGGAAGGAGCAAGGAGTGCTCAGGTTGTCCAGCAAAATTCCTGCCCGCAAGCAGCTCTGGATGCCGGAGAATTTCCCGGGCCGTGGTCTGGAGGTGGTGGGGAAAAGCTGGACACGTTCCGGAGGCAGGCTGGGGAAGGGCACTCCCCTTGGAGGTGACCCCGCGCTTCATTCCCTGCTCCTGAAGGAAACTTTCAGGGAGGCAGAGCTGGCGCTGAGGCGCTGTTATCTCCATCGGAGCACTGGAAAGGCCGAGGCTCTCGGCTGGCGGAAGCCACGGCAGAGCTTTGGTGGCTTTGCCCCGGCTGGGGAGACCCCAAAGCTCAGGGGACACTGCCGAGGTGCCAGGTCCAGGTGCCAGGTCTACTGCCGGGGCTCAGAGGCACCGTCCTCCTCCCGTGCCGTGTTTGCTGCGGCCGGGAGCTCCCCCTCGTCCCGGCCGGAGGGGTCAGCGCCGGCCGGGGCAGATCCGTGCCGGGGTGACCCCTCGGGCCGGTCCCCGCGCTGGCAGCTGCCGGGTGGGTGACCCCCGCGGGTCCCCGCGCTGACAAAAGGCCTATCTTCTCTCCGCCTAAATGATTTAAATTCTAATCAAACATCATTTATAGCACATCTCGGAGCCGTCTCCCGGGAGCTGGTCCCACGTGAGCCGTTGCCAGGGCAACCGGGGGGTCTCATTTCAGAAATGTCAGATTGCATTATTGTCTTCACACTTCTCTGATAACCCGGTGTCTCTCCCTCTCCTGCCACCACCCCCCTCCCCGCCAGCCCCCCGCCCTGCCCCGAGGAAATCACCGGCTCCGTTTCATTCCCTGCCCTGCCAGCACCACCCTCCCAGCGCGGCGTCCCCGCGGGCTCTGCTGCCGGCTCCCTGCTTGTCTGCGATGGGAGGGAAAAGCAGCGCTGGGTTTGTGTTGACCATGCTGGGATGTGGAGCTGCACGGGGCTCCTTGCTGGCTCCCAAAAAATTAAGGACGGAAGGGGTGGACAGAGCTCAGAGCAAGATTTTGGTCTGTCCAGGTGAGCTCCGCTCCCCTGCAGCCGTCACCGGGCATCTCCCGGCTCATCCAGAGCAGGATCCAGCCCTGAGGGGATGCTGCAGCTCCTCCTGCCACGGCAGGGTGAGCACCAGGGCCCAGCCAGGTGAGGGCTGGTCCCATGGGCACCTGCTGGAGCACGGCTGCTCCTCTGGTCCTTGGTTTTCCCTTCCCCCCTTCCAGGGGAAGCTGTCCCTGTCCAGGGCAGGGGGGGTGGAATCACCTGGTCTTTAGGGTCCCTTCCAACTCAAACACAAACTCCAGCTTCTCCTCATTCCCACATCTTCTGGAGCCAGAGCTGAGCTGCTCTGGCCCCCTCCACGACTCCAAGGATCCCCCCAGAGGTCCTCCTTTCCAGGTCCCAAAGGCCAGCCTGGAGCAGTGACACCACTGCTGAACCTTCAGTGAGGTCCTGCACTGCCCTGAGATGTCCAACCCAGCAGAGCCAGGGCTGGCACAGCTGCTGGGAATGACATCCCGGGGGAAACCAGCCCTGGCAAAGCTGTGGCCAGGAACCTGTGATGGTCCTGTGACCCCAGGGACAAACTGAGGTGTTTTTATGATTTTTCTGCCACAGCTTAGGGGAGCTGGGTGCTTAAACTGGGCCTGGTGTTGTGTTTCAGGCTGTTCTCTCCAGGAGCTGTCCCTGCTCGTCTCCCACACCATCCCCACAGCCCCAGTCCTGCTATTTTTAATGCTGTGTCCTGCTGGAGGGTGACAGAGCAGTGGTGGTGGCATCCCCACGGTCCCCAGGCACCGTCACGAGCCCACATGTGCTGTCCCACGTCCCTCCATCGCTCCCTCCATCCATCTGCCTGATCAACCCCTGATGAACCTCCCAACTCTGTCTCTTCCCAAAGAATAAACCAGCCCTGGCCCAGGCGGTTAATATTTAACTGAATAAGGGCCATAAATATGGAAAATGGGACTTTTAATTAAATAAGCAGCTTTTAAAAGGGCCCTTGGGCCGAAGAGGCTTTTGTTTAAATATGATTGATTTGACACGTCCTTTCCCTCCTGCTTTCTCCCACTCACTCCCTCTCCTGCTCGGTGCAGGGATGGGAGGGAGGCTGCAGCATGGTCCTGCTGCAGGACCCTCCTCCTGCCTGCTCCCAGCCAGGCTGCAGCCCCCAAAAACCTGCCCACAGCCTCGGGCACACAGCCCCGGGAGGGTGGGAGCACTGGGATGGGCACCAAGCATGACCAGCTCACTCCAACTCATCTGATTGTGAGCTCTAACTGGGAGCAGAAGGTTTTCCCTGGCTGCTGAGCCACCCTGGGCCACCCCAGCTGCTGAACCCAGGGATACTGGTGATACCTTGCACTCCCCGGGGCAGGATGTGGCCCCCATCACACAACTCTGTGCTTTCCCCATGGTGGGTCCCTTACAGAGGTGATGGAAGGGAAACTGAGGCAGGGAGCAGGGAAAAACTGAGGGGAAGGGACTTCTCCCAGTGCTTTGGGGCTGGATTCAGCCCCCCTCCAAAATCTCCTCACGCACACATGGAGTAAAACCAGGTCTTAATAACTCTGCTGTTCCCTGACATTTGGGCATTGCCTGCTGGACTAATTCCTCCTTCCTAACCCAGGCACGAGGGGAGCAGGGGGTTCATGGAGTGCCAGGGGCTCTGGCATGTTTCCAGACCTGGTGAAACCCCGGGGAGGTGTTGGGGTGCAGGCGGCCCTGCCCAGAGCAGCCCTGTCACCCCTGAGCAGGCTGAGCGATGGTGGTGGCCCCTGCGGCTCCCCTGGCTGCTGGGAGCATCGTCCGGCCTGGCTCTGTGAGAAACAGGAGTGGGGTGAAGTCATGGCAGGCTGAGGGTCAGGAATCACCAGGAAAAGATGGGAAAAGGACCACGGGATGGACCAGAGCTGCAGGGGAGGATGCAGTGCCCATCCCTGGCTCCAGTGGGGCCAGAGAAGCTGGGAGAGGGCACAAAGGATGTCCCCAGAACGGAATGGCCTCGGGCTGAGGGACCAGGAGAAGAGGCAGCCCAGCGAGGGTCGCTCTCAGCTGGTTCCTCCTGAGCGTTTTCCCCCCGTTTGCCCCCACGCATGGCCCAGGCCCTGGGCTGCCTTCCCTCTGCGCTGCCCTGGCAGGTGTCAGCTGAGAACTCAGTTAATTACCTCCACAAACAACTCGGGGCAAGCAAAGCACTCCCTGGGCCCAGACCTGTTGCTTCGATGGGATTTCACGAGTGAAGATGTGAAAATGGGGGAAAAAAGAGGAAAGCACTAATTTGGAAAAGAGCAGCTAAGGGTTCACATCACTGTGGGCATCCTTGGGTGTGAAAATGCCCAGCACGAGGTGCCCAGAGCCAGACTGTGCTGCTGAGGGACCTCGTCCCACGGAAATGTCACTGAAACCCCCTCAGGCTGGGTGGGTCCAGTGCTTGAGCTTCTCCCTGGGGCTGAGCACCCTCCGAGGTGACACAGCTCAGGGATGTGTCCAAGTCTGCTCGTGCTGGGGTCCCCAGAGGTCTCTGGGACCAGTGTCCAGCAGCGGTGGCACAGGGAGAGCTGCTGGCACTGCTGGACACTTGCAGGCACCCTGGAGTGACTCCAGCTCCTAATCCTTCAAACCCCTCACTAAACTTCTTCTATTTCCCCTTTAAAGCACCCAAGCACTGCCTGGATGAGTTGGTGACAAGCTGCCCCCTCCCAAGGCTCCTCTCCTCCCAACCCCCTCTGATACCCCCGGTTTTGGGTGCCCATTCCCAGGCACTGCAGGGGCCTCATTTTTCTCCCTCTGAAATCTGGGCACGTCTCAGCCCTGGTGTGCGGCTTTTGAGCAGCGAAACACCCACGAATCCTGGTGTTCCCTTCGTCCTTGGTGCTTAAACCTTTTCCCAGCCCTTCCCTCTGGGTGCCAGGGACATTTTTGGGAAGGGAAGCTTGGGAGATGGAGCCTGGGGACAACCCTGGGCAGGGGTTTCTCAGCTCTGCTCATCTCCTGCTGGAGCCCCCTGAGGGTTTTAAGACAGTTTGAAAAGCAAATCCTAAACCTATCCCAGCTTGCATCCAGCTGGAGATGGCAGAAATCCACAGCCCACAGGCTGGGAAGGGGTGTCCTGGACGTCCCTGAGCTGCTGAGTCCCTCACACGGGCTGTGCCTCCCTGCCCGGCCCTCAGCAGCTCGAGGGCATCACTCTGAGCCCCGCTGACCTCGAAGGTGCTGATGCCGAGGGCTCCCAAAATCTCCCACCCCAAACCCCGAGCCAGCCCGGTTGAAGTGCTCAACCCTGATGGAATCAGGGGCACTTTCATGGATTCAGGCTCAAATTAACCTCGGTGAGAAACCAGCGTGGCCAGAGGCAGCGTGCAGGGGGTCTGATGCCACCAGCACGGGGCTGCTCGGGGGGCTCGAGGCGAAAGGCAGAGCTCCTCCTGGCAGTGCTGAGATATTTATTTAGTTCTTTTTAAAGAAAAAAGCAAAAGGGGGAGAAGGGGGTAAAAAAAGGCCCCGTGTTTGCAGCCAACACGTGTAATCTGTTGCAGCCCTTGTCAGACAAAACAGTTTTGCCGTAAGACAGCGATTCCCAGAGGGGAAAGGGGCGAAGTGAAAATACTTTATCAGCTGCCTACATATGTAAAGCAGTACCCTGGTTGAAAAGCAAAGCCTCTTTCCCTTTGAAAGCTGGGAAGGGAGAGACGGGAGGCGACTGCCTGGGAGCGGGGACAGAAGTGACACAGGCACAAAGCCCAGCACAGCAAACCCCAGGCCTCCCTCCTAAAATGCTCTTATCTCCCTATCGGCCCCAAAAACTACCTGGCTGTGGAGAAGGAACAAAGCCAAACAAAGCCCAGACGTGGCTCGGTTTGGCAAACTTAAAATAGGGTTTTTAATGTACAGAATGTGGTTTTTAATGTACAGAAGTGATTTAATTCAGACGTTAAGAGTGGGTTCTGTCGGAGTCCCCGGGTCAGCAGAGAAGTGTCCATTGCACCAGGCTCCTCTTCCCCCAGGTTGGGCTGAGATGAAGGCAACCACATCCCTGCCTGGATTTAAGAAGTGATGCCCAGGAGCTGCCAGCAGAAAAGAGTTTCCTTCCTCTCTGAATTTAAAGCCTGTTTCAAAGGCTGGGAATTCCGGGACCTGGACACACGGCATAAATCAGCCCTTGGGCTCACAGGACGAGTGGACTCTGCTGGCAACAAGTGGGCTGGCTCCTCATGGAGGCTTCTCCTGCTCCATCCATCAGCCAGAGACCTGAGAAGATGGGGAAAAAACAAAATTAATTCCATGTAGCTACTCCCTCAGCAAGGCAGCGAGGGGTCACGAGCTGGGCTGGGGGGACACCGACCTGGAGGGAGATGCCCAGGGGGGCTGAGATCCATGGATACGGATGCACAGAGGCAGGAGGGAGGTAAGAAATGGGATGGGGGAGGAAGAGGAGCAAAGAAAGGAGGGAAGGAGGAGAAGGGCGGGCGGGGGGAGAGGGAAGGAGCCCGCGCGTGCCCATCTGGGCGATGCATCACATTGAAATTGTCCCGCATTAAAAATTCACCAGCCAGTGAATTTTCAAGGGATTTGTAGTAATTAGATGACAAAATGCTGGCAAATCTCAGGCTTGCCAAAGATGTTACTCAGGGGTCAAAGACTCGACACTTTTGGCTGGGTAATTTGTAAGTGTCAATCACACTCAGCCATCAGAGGGAAACGGGAGATCCAGCGGCTGCATCCTAACGAAGTCCAAGGCTCTGCCTGCTGTGCCCCCTCCCGCCGCCCCCGGGCCTGCAGACCCCCAGCTGACACCGCACTGGGGCGATTTGGTTCCTCATTTTTTAACTTAAAATCAGAAACTTCAAGGTCTGGTTTTTCAGCAGGGATCCCTGGCGGGAGGAGCTCCCGCTCTGCGCTGCAGTGCCTGGGGTGATGAGCTGCCCTGTTCATCCTGCTGGGGGCAGAACGGGCTGCGACCCCCGGGTGATGCCTCTGCAGCCCTGCACCGGTTCTGCCACGGGGCTGGGATTGCTCCTGGGACAGCCCAGGATGGGACACTCCACCCTCCTGCTTCCTGGGGCTGACACACTGGGCTGAGCTCGGCTGAAAATGGAATTAAAGCAGCTCCTGCCCATAATCTGCCCGTTCCTGCCTCCCCAGTGGGTGTCACGGAGACCTTGGAGCCACCAGAGCCACCCCATGGGTTGTCTCTGCCTGTGCTGGCACTGTTGAAAAGCCCAGGTTACTTTAGATCCAGCAGGACACTCCCAGCCCTGTGCTGAACCCCAGCTCACCCCACACCCACCCAGAGCGTGGGGGAGAAATTAAAAGGTTTTTTATGTCATCAGTTTAAAACCAGACCTCAATACACAAAAATTAATGCTTTGCCCAAAACACCAGGAGAGATCCCTGCCCCAGCCAGGTGTGAAGGCTCCAGTGTGGGCTCAGCCTTGCTGAAGCTGAGGTTAAGCCCAGGCTTTGCTGCCAGGTTTTGTGGGCAGAGGATGGCTCTGAGGGGATGGCTGCCTACCCAAGATCTCTCCTTGGAGTGATTTTTGCTTTTTGTGGTCTGGTTTCTAAGCTGATGAAGTAGAAAAGCTCTGGACTTCTCAGGGGGAAGGC
Organism: Aphelocoma coerulescens; assembly: GCF_041296385.1. Classification (NCBI taxonomy): domain Eukaryota; kingdom Metazoa; phylum Chordata; class Aves; order Passeriformes; family Corvidae; genus Aphelocoma; species Aphelocoma coerulescens. The sequence continues at coordinate 14,960,564 of NC_091029.1, read as the reverse complement.
TGCCAACAGGGGCTACAAATCTCCAAAAAGATTTGGGGTCACCACATGTGTGAGAGGCAGGAGCCTGCTTTTCTCTCCACCTCTCATGCCTTATAAAGCTGTCCTGGTTACCCCTGCTGAATCCCAGCTCGTTTTGGGCTGTGGGGGATGATTTAAGCTGTGGGGAAGGCACGAGGAGGTGCCACCCATCAACTCTGAGGTGCTGAGGAATCGAACAGCACCCATCACACCCCAAGGGAAAGCACTGCCCATCCCAAAGCCTCTTCCCACCTAAAGAAGCCAAGTCATGGGGAAAAGGAAGCTGAAGGAGGTTTGTTGGCCCCATCCCTCCCAGGGTGCTGGGAGCATCCTTAATCCAGTGGTGTGGGGATGGGAGAGATGGGGAAAGGGTGGGAGAGGGCAGGAGGGGAATCGCCTTTGGACAGAGCTGCTGTGGTTTGGTTGACTCCAGAGTCATTCCTTGCTGCAGGACTGGGAGAGCTGGAAAGGGAGCCCAGCAGCAGCGTGGGGCTCCCCAGCTGCCCCATAGAGGGGAGCTGAGGGGACCAGGAATGTGGCTGGAGGCCCCTCCTCAATTTCAAAAGTCATTTAGCAGCTGTGAACACCTTGCAGGGGCAGCCTTCCTCCAGCTCCCCACCAGCAGCACTTCCAGCTCCTACTCCACGTACTCCAGTAGCCCAGAGCATGGGCTGAGGTCTGCAGAGGGGCTTCTCCATGGTTTTGTCTTCACTTGCTCTAACAGGGCCTTCAGGTGCTGCTGGAGGAGCATTTGCTGGGAAGCAGCAGGGAAGGGCTCTGTCACTGCTCTGTGCTGTGCTGGGCACTTGGCAGCCATTCCCTGCTCACAGGGGTGTCCATGGGATGTTTCCTCCCCGTCAGATAAAGCCCCCCAGCCCCACCCCACTGCACCTGAACACAGCTCCCACCACAGCCCTGCTCGCTCCTGCAGGAGAAAATTAACCAGAAAACGCCAAATTTTAGTGAATGTGAAGAAAACCTTTCCCCCCAGATCACCTCTCCTGACACACACCAGAGCCCCCATCACCCTCCCAGCAGCTCTGCTAAACCCCGAGCTGGGGATGATGTCACACGTGGGGACACGGCGACACTGGCTCTGTACCCCCTGGCCCACCACGCTCCTGGGGCTGGAACAGAGAGACAAACCTAATTACATGGCACTAATTGTGGCCTGTGGAACACAAGGACCGTGCTCCTGCAGGTCCCAGGGGAGGTGAGGCACTCCCTTCTCCAGGGTCCTTCCCATCTCCCTGCTCCTGTGCTGGCATCACTTCCCGTTGTCACCGGTTCAGGCGACACCGCGCACGCCCCCTCAGCCAACGCCTGCTCCTGCTCTCTCTGCCTCCCTTCCCAGCTCCAGTTTGGGGTGAAAGCCTCCCTTATTAGCCAGTCTGGATCCCTATTTACTGTGAGTTACTGAGCCTGATTATTATTCATGGCTGGCAAAGGCTGAGCTCTCAAGCCCGGCCATGCAAAGATTTCTCTTCCTCTCCAATGCATGTATTTAGGGAAAACAGGAAGCAGAGTGCCTCAGCCAGGGAAGCTGCACGCTGCCTCCTCCTTCTCCTGCTCTATTTCCTGCTGAGGAAGGTGATGGTGGCTGCTGGAATGTGGTGGTGGACGCTGGAATGTGGTGCCAAACACTGGTGGAGCTGTGAGCCAGGGTAAAGTCCAGATGTGTTGGAAAATTGGTCTCTTCCAACTCAGCTTCTTCTGGGATTCTGTGATTAAGGAGAAGCTCCCCCAATCTCCAGCCAGCATCCAAGCCAACTCTCTCAATTTGCATTTGCAAATTCTTCCTGAAGTCCAACTTGGACCTCCCTCTGGAGATTCCAGGGCCCCTGGAGTGAGCAGCAGGCAGGACACAGGGGATGTGAGACCTTCCTGCAGCCCCGGCAAAGGGTGTGTGAGTCGCATTCACGATGCTTGCTTGGCCCCTGGGAGGAAGCCCAGGCAAGGTGGGACTAAAGGGATGAGAAGAGCTGGAATTCATGAGCTGTAGGCAGGGGCAGTGCAGTGGTGATGAAAAGAAACCACCAAGAGCTCAGAGATGCTGCCTGCCCATCCCTGCCAGCTCTCCTGCCTCCTCCCCTGGGATAGGGAGGAAAACACAGACTGGTCAGGAGTTTTCCAAAGGGAACGAGTCACTTTGGGCACTCACAGGGCACCGTGGCACAGCAGAGGGGCTGGCAGTGCCCAGCAAACCCAGGATCCCATGAGATCCTCCGTGCCCTGCCTTGCTTTGCCGGCCGTCCCTGTAAGGAGATAAAAGCCCACACAGGCCTCTGGCAACAGGCAGCAGTGAGGGAGAGCTGCTTCTACATTAAAACCCCTTAACCCTCCCATTCAGTGAAAAAGCTGCATTTGAATAATATCCTAATCCAATTGCAGAGCTGGCCCTGGGGAGGTGGATCTGGAGGGTGCCTGGGGAGCAGCTGCAGCCGCTGCAGCTCCGGCTCTCGTCCAGCTCGCCGGGGTCTCACCCTGGATGGAGCTGTCACAGCCTGACAGAAACCCAGGGACAGAGTGCTTCAGCCTGGGCTCTGCAGGCCCCACAGGGACCCTGTGCCGCACCCCAGCAGGCAGAACTGAGTGTAAAGCACTGCTTTCAGCTCTCTGGTGGGGAGAGCAGGAGCTGAGCACAGCCCAGACACCCCAGAGCCCAGCTGGGCTGGCTGAACCCCAGCTCCTGTCTGCAGGGCCAGGGCTGATGAGTGACTCAGGCTTGGAGCTGCTCATCCTCTCTGCCACCAGCACAGCCTGGGGACAGCCAGACTCCCACCCCAAAAGGGACACCCAGATGGGCATCACCCCCTCCCTGTGCCCAGCTCTGCCCAGGGCAGCTGAGGGGTGACAGGCACACCCGGTGACACCGACCCTGGGGTGTCAAGAGCCAGAAAAGGAGGGGGACAGGGCTGCAGCTGATCCCAGTCCAGTTACAACAATCAGTGTGCAATCATCAGGTATGGACAAAACCTTCCTGAGTAACAGAAAAGAAACTCTTCCCCCTCCCAAACCAAACAAGAGCATTGCAGCAGCACTGCCAAGGTTAAGGACCAGAGGGAGGCTGTTCCCAGCTTTACGTGGACAGGTAAGAGAGTTTGTGTTATTTTATCATTAGGATTGTTTCAGATCGGGGGGAAAAACCCCAGGCAGTGGGGAGTGCTGAGTTTCTGCAGAGCTACTGAAGGGATTGTTTTAATTCAGGGTAATTAGCAGGTGTGTGCTCGTTCTCAGAGAATTGCTGCTGTAATTTTAGGGGTGCAACGTGTGGGATTCTCAATATGTAACCAAGAAAGGGGGCAGGAATTAACTCCAACTGTTCTCCAGAGCTGGGATCAGCACTTACATAATTAATGTCCAGGCACACATGTATCTGTACACACATACACAGCCCCCCCCGCTCACATCAAACAGATTTCCTTGATACCAAATTGCCTGAAAAATTAACCAATGTCAAACTGCTCCACAAGATAAGTATCATTAAGGGAAAAAGAAAATCTTCATTATGTTTGAAGGTACAGGGGAAAAAAAAAACCCTCATGAATGTTTTCCAGCCTGTTCCCAGCCTGGGAAATAACATGTTTTAAAACATATCAAAGGGTTAAATTAATTTTCATTAAAATTTAAATTTGAGAAGGCTCCCTCTCTTCTTTCCTCCCTCCTCCCCCTTTGAACGTTTGACTGGCAACCATTTCATATTTCAATCTCGGCAGAACAAATTGAATTAGATGTTGAAACCAAACTCTGCTCTGTTCTCTAAAGCCTACATGCTCTGCTTGTGCTAATCCTTTTCGTCGCCGCTGCAGACCTCAGAGACACTCAGCAAGAAACCTGCCCTGCCACAAAAGACAATGAAGGGAAAGAGGGGAAAAAAAAAAAAAAAAACAGGATAAAAAAAACCCCACAGGAAAATCCAAGCCCAACCTGCAGCACTGCAGAGCTTTGCTGAAACCATGAGCTGGGTGATGCTGGAGGGGACCCTGCCCAGCTGCTCTGTCCCCTGTGCTGGGCCTGGGCTGGTCCTCCAGAGCCAGGGTGGTAAAACATCCCTGCTAAATCAGACTTTATCTCAGCCAAGGCTGAAGTTCCCCCTGCAGTGACCCCCAGGTGCTGAGCTGTGCCAGTGCTGGGGCAGGTGGGGAATGCCACTCACCAATGCCAAGCAAGAAAAGGGGGATGGAGCTCGTCACCACTTCAGGTGACACTGCCACCCCCTCTGGCAGCGCTGCTTCCACACCCACACCCGTGCCTCTGTCCCCACCTGCTGCAGGGCTGCTCTGCTCCACAGGACGAGGGTTTTACACCACAGCCCTGAGACATCCCAAATGGGTATCCCTGAATTCTGCTCTGTCCCCCGAGCCAGCCCTGCCAGGTCCTGGCAGGAGTGGCTGGTGTTGGGTCTGGGAAGCCTCTCCGTGGCAGCAGCAGGGCTCTGGAGCTGCAGCACAGTTTGGGGCAGCAGCAAGGGGTGTCACAGCTCAGGTCCCCCAGCAGGAGCTCAGCCTGCCCGTGGGACTGCACCCAGGGCTGTGCAGCCTCAGGCCCAGCAGTGCTGAGCCCTGTTTTGGGGATGGACACGTCTGTGAGCACAGGGCTGGGCTCTGAGCAGCGCCGTGGGTCCTGTCCCTCCTCGGGCTGGAGAACGGGCTCACAGCACACACATCTGGGGGCATCAGAGCTGCTCCAAAGGGACAGATGTGATCCCAAAGCCCTGGCACTGCATGGAGCAGGCAGGGATGGATCAATGCAGCTCAGATGCTGTGGCTGGTGAACAGGATTCCTATCAGACATCCAGGCTTTCCACCATGGCCACAAACACACACAAGGGACACCACGAGCCCATCTCACCCCTCTTGAACCCACACAGGGTGAGCTCGGGGCTCTCAAAGAGATGTGAGGGGCTGCAGGGCTGCAGGGTTTGACCTCAGGGAGACATTTCATCCTGGCTCCCTCCTGCTGTCCCATATTTTCCAGCCTTGAGATGCCACTCCAAGGCACACCAAGGAGAAGCGATGCCAGCCAGGCCTCACAGACCTTGGGGTGAGGTGCCTTTGGAGGGAGAGAAGCCATGGAGGTTTTGGTGCTGGCAGGGAAAAGGCCTTTGCCAAACTGTCCGTGACATGGTGGCAGCTGCAGGGTGGTGTCCAAACGGGCACTTTGATTTTTTGGCAGCCCAGCTGTTGTCCCCCAGCCACAGGGAGGGACAGTTCACACCCTGACAGCGATTCCCCCGTGGGGATGCCAACAGCCAAGGGAGCTCACAGAGCACACCCAGGGCAGGCCCCCACCTCAGCACGGGGCCCAAACCGAGCCCAGATCCGGGCTGGAACCACTGGGACCACAGCCATGAGCCTGTGGGGTGATGGAAGAGAGGCAAAGGGTGGGATCCCTTCCTGGAGGCTGCTGAGCCTTTGGAATTGCACCTTCTCCTGCCTCTGGCGCTACTGACCCTGCAGCAAGCCAGGGCATTGTGACCCTTAAGGCCAGCTGTGCCCAGCCCGGCCCCACTACCCACCTCACCAGACCCCAGGCAGCTGTTAGATGTCCTCATCTTTGTTATCTTCCTCCTCTTCCAGGTGCTCCATGATTTCATTCAAAACCTCCGATCGTTTCTTCTTCTTCGGGGAGTCTGTCCAGGCCCGGGTGGGGGCGAAGGGGGGAAGAAGAAAAGCAAAAATCACAACCTGGACCCACACACAAGTGCCTGGGAGGGGCTGAGGGGGCTGGAGGCAGCAGGACACCCTTCCAGGTGAAGGCATCATCTACTCCTCCTCCCCAGGCAGGTCCTGGCAGGAGCTGGGATTCCAACACCTCCCACCCGTGCTTCAGTTTGGGAGCAAACAGCACCCAAACAGTGCTGGTGATGCCAGCCCTTCCTGTCGACCCCAATTCGCTGTGGAATTCACAAGTTCGCTGTGGAAAAGTGGCTGCAGGACTAACCAGGGGTTCATTCAGGCTCTTGGCAGGACACAGCCCCACCAAGATCCGCACTGAGACCATCCCATTGCAGCAGCCCAGCCCTCATCCCTCACGCTGGGCGGTGATGTCCCTGCTTTGGTCCTCGTGCCCCACACCACAGCACCACACACCTCATGCCCTGTGACTCCCGTGGGACACAGCACCGTGCACACACCCTTCCCAATGGATGCAGGACAGGGGGGAACCCTGCCAGCACCTGACGGAGCGTCCTGACCCAGCACCGAGGTGACAAAGCCATTTGGTCCCTGCTCTGAGGCTGGCACCCTCCTTTACGCTGGGCAGGCAGTGCCCTCCCGGCAGAGCCGTGGCACAGCCCCCTCTCCCCCCCGGCTCCCCAGCAGCACATGGAGAACAGCTGTTTAAATCCTGCTTTCAGACATCAAAAGCCTCGCCGGGTTTCTCAAACAAACAAACGTACCATAGGACTAAAGAAAAGGTGTAAAATAAATAAATGGAACAAGCTGTGCATTTTCTTTTAGTATTACAGCTGCTGCGGGAGATAAACAACAAGTAAATGTCACAAAACATCAATACAGAAGAAATTAACCTGACAAAAGCTCATATCCCCCCCCTCCGCCTCCCCCCAACTCCCAACAATTTTGCATTTCTGGAGTTCCCATCTAATGATTTTATTTTTCAATTAATTCCTTGACAGCGAGCCAGAACCTGCCTCCCTTCTCCCTGGGGGCTGTGGGGATGGGCAGCGGGATGAGGGTGCTGAAGGACCCGCTGCCCTCCCAGCACCCACCCCACTGAGCTCAGGGGAGCTCAGGGGGACGCAAGGTGCCACCCCAAGACCCTGCAGCAGCTCTTCCCAGTTCGGTCACACAAAGGCACAAGGGATAACCCACCCTGGAGGAAGGTGCCAGCTCAGCAGTTCTCCCTCTCCTTTACTCTGTTCCCAGCTCCTGCTTTGGAATGGCATCAAACACGGTCTGATCTCCCGAATCCACTGTAGGAGCTGTGTCCTGCACCTGGCACCCCTTCCCAACCAGACCCTGGATGCCCCGCACGGAGATCCCGCAACGATGAGGCTGCACAGCCGAGGAAGAGCTGGATATGGGATGCTGTGCACAGGGAGCATCCCTCAGCAGAGCGGGACCTGCCGTGGCATGGGCAGGGGGCTGGCAGGGAAAATCCCCCCCTGCACCCCCAGATTCACCAGCTCGGCCACGGGGGGCACCAGGAGCATCCCACTCTTGCCTGACAAGGGGAAAATAAAAACCCAGGAGGGCGGGGAAGCGAATTGGGAATTGGTTCGACTTCCGTTCTGCTGCTCCAAGCTGGTTAAGGTTTGCCCGCTAACGATCCCATTTGCTTCCTTTAAACAATGGGCAAAGCCGGCGGGGGTGGGCCGGGAGGGGGATTACCACGGGATTAGAACGTGGCAGGGTTGCGGATGCCACGCTAATCCTGCAGGGTTTTACTCTCCGGCTCCGGCATGTGTTTGCATTAGTTACAGATGCTCTCGGAAAAAAAAAAAATATTAAAAAAAAAAAAAGGAAAGGAGAAAGGAGAAAAAAGGGAGCCCAGGGGCTGGGAGGTGAGGGAGAAGGAAAGCGGGGGGTCTGCGGCCAAAAGCAGGAGCGATGTGACAAAGGTGATGGCAGCAGGGAAGACTTTCCCACCCCGCCAGGAGGACCAGCACCGTGCCTCCCCTGGCAAACCCTGCTGCCAGCAGCAACTGCAAATAACCGGGGAGGAGCCACAGCGGGGCTCGGCCGCCTCACCGCCACCCACAGCCCCTCACGACTGAACCCCCTCCTCACACACCTCCCTCCCTATAACCCCCCCGCAAGCCGCTCCTCGCCCTCCCGGCGTGGCGAAATTCCCCATCTGTCAATTTAATTCTTTGATCGATGGCGAGGAGCAGGACGAGCGGCCCGGCACAGCTGGCTGCCCACGTTAGCCCCGGCAGGGCGCACGAACACGAGTCGATGGCAATTTAGAGCGATTGGGAGCCAGCGCCGGCCCCGCACGGCCCCGGCCCCCGGAGGCAGCGCAGCGCGCAGGGCGGGGCGAGTGCTCGCCCAGCCGCCCCCAGCTCGCCGCTCCTCCAGCCACCCGGGCAGGAACGGGGCTGCGGCTGCTCCAGGCCTTCGGGGAGCCGCGGTTCCGTGCTTTGGGGATGCGGGAGAAGCGCAGGGGCGAGCCTGGAGCGCTCCTCCTGCACAGGGCACAGATGCACGGCTGCCCCCGCCCCAGGGCTGGCAAATGCAGCTGCAGGGCAGCGGCGTGCCTTGGTCACAGAGCCAGAACAGCCACCCTGCCGCTTTCAATGGCATCAGCGACCCTTGTTTTCCAAAGGGAGGATCCCCTGCCCGAGCCGGGGCCAAGATGCTGCTGCTGGCAGGGTTTGTCACCTGTCCCTGCCCTGCTGCGGCATTCGCCACAACGCTGCTCCAGCTTAGGGGCTGCTCTAGAGGATCCAGCTACAACTGCGGCCAACCTTCCCCTGGCTTCTCTTTCTCATTTTAAGAGTCACTAAATTTATCCTGAGCAGCATCAAAGCCTCCCCTGTCCCTGTCCCAGCTCTCGGGCTCTGCAGCCACCTTGCAGCAGTGGGTTCCCCAAATGAAAAGTGGGGTGCAAACAAAACTCAAGGTGGTTTTTTTTCTCTCATGTAAGACCCTCCTGCCCCAGGATGAAGAGCAGATACTCTCAGAAATGAGCAAAAAGCCTTAAACCTTGCCCAGACTGTGCTGGGAGCCGGCACAGAGTGCAGGGCCAAGGTCCCAGGCCTCAGGGCTGGGCTGTGGCTTCACTCCTGACAGAACTACTGAACCCACCCGTGGCAGTCAGTGACCACTCCTGGGCTCCTTGCTTCCCCCTGGAACATTACAAAGCCTCAGAACAAGCCATAAAGAACGACCTGAAAACTACACAAAATGGGAAGGAAGCCTATTCCATTTTATTGCATCTATTAGACCTATTGAAAAGATGGCTCAGAAGTGGCTTGATTGCCATGACAAACGCCTGCATGGAGAAAAGATTTGGGAGAGCAGACCTCTCCTTCATAAATAACAGCGGAGACCTGGAACTGGGAGCCCAATCTCTCTAAATGGCCTCTGGAAATAAGGTGCATAATTGTAGCAGAGAGCAGTCAGTGGTAGGACACATCTGTCACAGCCCAGGTCGGGACTTGGAAATACAGTGACAAAGATGATGGGGCTGACACTGGGGCTGGGGACACCACAGACCTCGGTCTTGATTGTTTCCTGAGCCTTGAAGACCCCAAATTATCTTTTCTTTCCCATTCCCAGCTTGGTCCCCAGAGGGGCCTGGCCACTGGGGCCTGCAAAGCTGTGGGAAGACCCTCACAGTTCACCTGCCCTGTGCTGGGAGAGGAGAACTCATGGGACAGCCACAAACAGCACGGGGCTGTCTGAGCTGCTCCTGTGCCTTGTGGGGAGAGGAGGAGAGTGGGGAAATGGGTATCAGTAAGAAAAAGCCTGGTTTCTGGTCTGTGTCACCAGTGAGAAGAGATGCGTGGTCCCAGCCTGGCTGTTGGGTGCTGTGTGTGCTCTGCGTCCTCTCCATCCCTGCTCCGTGTGGGAAAACCGGCCTCCAGCTATGCCAGGGAGGAAAGCCGAAGGAGCATCCCCCTTCCAGGGGGCTGAAGGCAGAGTGCTGGCAGCCTTTTTTCCCCCCTCTCTATCACTATCACCCTCTGCACACCCACAGAAGGGACAGGGGGCAGCTCCCTCCTCACCTGGCAGCCACGTTCCTGTGAGCAAGCACGACGTGTCCCCGCTGCAGTGCTGGGTTCTGGGTGGGCACATCCCCCCTCAGCCCTGCCAGCACCCAACTGCAGCTTCCCCCGCCTGCAACAACCGGCCCCGTGCTATTTCAGGAGCAGGTGGATCACTGGATCAGTCAGGATCACTGAACAACCGGGATGTGCGGCTCCTGCCAAAGCCCCGGGCCACGGGCACGTGCTGATGGAGAGGATGCAGGAGGAAGAGCATTGATCTCCAGCTTAGCCCTGCAGCCCAGGGGAGCCCTTCCTACATAAATATTTGCCAAGCAATGCATTTGTGCCTGTCGATGGCTGTCGATAGGAGCCTGCAGTGCTGTCATCTGCGGAGCTGTCACTCCCAGCAGCCTGAGCCAAGCAGCCCCTTCTGCATCCCAACCCATCGCCACACGATTTGTCCTTCTGAACCCGTGTGCTGCCTGCACAGAGCCTGGCCCCAGCTCGGGAGCACGCAGGGGAGGGAGCCAAGGCGCTGTGGCTGGCAGGTGGCACACGCAGAGTTAACAGCTCCCAGGCAGAGCTGTCAGACAAAGCCCTGGCCTGGCTGCCTCCTGCCTCCCCCTCGCATCCTCAGGCTCCAGCATCTACCTGCCAGCCTGCAGCGCGTGCCAGGCGGGGCAGTGCCAGGCGGGGCAGTGCCAGGGCAGCAGGAGTTACCGTGGAAGTGCTCGGCGGTTCTGCGGCGCAGGGCCTCCAGCGTCTCCTCCGTGTCTGCCCACTCCAGCACCAGCCTGCGGCCGTACAGGTGAGTGCTGTGGCACAGGGCGTTGAAGGCTTTCTGCAGAATCAAAACAAGAAAAAAAATATTAAAGGAGAAAATAAGAACAGGCTCATGGGAGGAAAGGCAAAATTGTCCCTCCCTCTGCCCTGGAGCGGAAAGGCCACCAGAGAACATCCTGCTCTGAGTGCTCTGCTCTGATGGGGCAGGATCCATCTCCATCAGAGGCTTTGACTCGGTCATTTATCTTCTCTGTGCTTGCAGCAGAGCAAATTCCCATCACCCTTCCTGCAGGCTGCTGCTCATGGGGGAGCGGGCTGGAATCAGCACCCTAAGCTGGGAATGCTGCAGCCTCTGGAGCCTTGGAGCAGCACTGGGTGGGTCAACAGCAAACCACGACCCTCATGGGCAACCTCACAACCCTCTAGCACCCTGCTCTGCTGGAACACAGGAAAGCACAGCTCAGGTGTGAGAGAAGCTCCTTTCTGCTCTGGAAGCAAGTTGGAAAACTGCCTTCCTCCTGCCAACTGTTTGGTGACTTGGCCATGGTGGCAGCAAATGTGGCAGAGCAGAAGCCAACCCAGAAGTCCTCTGCTCTTTGTGCCTGTGGTGGTTTGCTGTGATGCAGAAATCCAGGTTTCCTCGTGTCAGATCCTGTTTGATAACACCCATACAGCTGTAATCTCTGTGTGATGTTGACTACAAACGTGCCAGCCAGCCCAGAGCTCAGGTGGCTTTTTCTGTCTGCAGGCAACCAGCAGGGACATCCAGAAAACAGTGGCTCAGTCCAGACAAGCTTGATTTTGCCTTTGTTTCCCACAGGATTTCAAGGAAATTCAGGACTGAGCAGGATTGGGCCCACGGTGCAAATACACAAACACGCTGGCCAAAGATTTTTATCCCCAGGGGCCCACAAAGTGCTCCACAGGAAAGGCTGGGCACAGGCAGAGAGAAATGCCCAAAATGCTCTTTTAAGAACCCCAGCTAAGCCTCTGGGCAGAGGGACTTGTCCTGCTTTGCTGCCCGCAGCTGCTCCTCAGGACGCTCCTGGAACTGCTGGGCTCCAGCACATAAAAACACATAAAAACCCCTCATTTCAGTAACCAGCACCCAGCAACCTGAGTGTTCCTCTCCTCCCAAAGTCCTGTCACTCACAGAACCCTCATGTGCTATAAAACAGACGAGGAGCACCAGCTTCTCCTGCTCCATGGCCTGGGTGGAATTCCCACTATGCCACCACCCCCAGCTCCTGGGGTGATCCCAGCAGGGCAGAGTGCCCCCTTTTCCAGGGCACATTCCTCCTGGAAGGGCTGCAAGCTACAGCTGATTTTATTTGCTGCTGCTGCTGCTGTGTTTTCAAGGCCTATCTCCCAATTAGCAGAGCAATGTGTTGGCTTAAACAAACACCCTGGGGGAGGGAGTTGTAAGGGCTGTTTGCATTGGCACCAGGAGCCTTTTGCAAAGCCTGGCACACAACCCACAGCTCTAAACACTGCATTTCCTTTGTTAATTCCTAGTTCTGAATTTCTCCTTCCCACAGCAGCAGGAAGAGGAAGGTTGGGTGACAGCACACAGCCCATCCGCGCTCCACAGGTCACGGAGGAGGGCAGACCACGATGAGCGTGGCACTTGGTGGGCTCTGCTCCTCTGAGCCACTTCTCTGCCACCACCACCTCCTCATGGGATTGCCACCCTCTGGTTTTGCTGGCAGCCCTGAAGGAGCAACAGGGAAGGCAGATGCTGCCATCAAGTTGTGTTGTGTGCAAGTAACCTGCTGGGTGAGGCACATCTGCCACCAGCTTGGTGACATTGGCCCTTCCTGGCCAAACACATCCCCAAAAGGAGCTGGTTTGCACCCAGGATGAAGGAGAGCTCCAGCCTGGATTGGGATCTCTGCTCCCTGTCTTCCAGCTGGGAATGCAGAAGAGAAGCTGCACACTTCAGGTGACAATCACAAGGATGTCACTTCTTTGGAAACGAGCTAAAAGACAAAACATAGCTCTTCACTGCTCTGAGAGGAATTAAGACTTTTTCGGGGGAAAAAAAAAGACTATGATGATGTCAGTGATGATTTAAAAGACCAAGGGATGAAGGGGAGAAATGCCCTCCCCATACATCCACACTGCTGGAAATCTTCCAGGGAGAGGAAGAAATCTGCCACTGCTGCTATTGCAAATGAAAAGACAGGTATGGAAAAAATATTTTCATTAGGTGACAAGTACGGAATGAGGAGAAGCAGGCTGGCTTTCACAGAAAGCAGGAGCTATTTTTGGGGTGCAGCTCCTCTACCTGAGCATCTGCCTTCCCAGGACGCCTCTTTGGAGGAACAAAGGGGCTGGAGGTTTGTGGAATTGTATCCAAATGAGGGATAAAGGGAGGTCTGGTGTCTGCCCATCCAAGGAAGAGACTCCCCACAGAAGACCTCCAATTGCCAGGGCTTCACATCCTCCAACACCTTTAAGGGGCCACAAAAAGCTCCTTCTTAAATGCCCAAACCCGATTCTGATGAAACGGCTGCATTTGGTAACCCAGCCTCTGCCAGGCCACACCGAAGCCTGAAGATCCCTGGCAAATCTTCTCCCGGGCCTTATTTGCTTTCCAGATGCTTCAGGGGTTGCATGAAAAGCCTGTGGACTTCTCCTCCTGGAGAATAGGATGTGAGCATGCTTAAAGATGCCATTTCTGGGCATTTTTTGCGAAGTTTGGTTCAAGCTGAATGTTATGGCTCAGCGTGGTGGGAAAAAGCGGGGAGAGGAAAGGGAGAGGCTGGAACAGCAGCTTAAAAGCATCTGTGGGATTCAGAAAGGGAATTTCCAAGTGAAGAGGTGGCTGATAAACCCCCATGAAGGCCAGGCTGCTGGGATGAGGCAGCCAGAGCTCTGGGGCAGAGCCTGCTGAGCCGGGAAGGCCGGGAGCGGCGTCTGTCAGCCCCGGGTGTGACAGCTCCAGCCCCGGCCGCTGCGCTCATCTGAGGACAGCGCTGCTCTGCCTCCAGATTCCCCCTTGCCCTATTAAATACTCACGCCAAAGAGCCTCCAGGCTGGAATCATTAGAGGGACAAAGGGTCAACAACATTAGGAGATTGATAAATATCCCTCCCTCGCAAGAGCCAGTCCCAGCTGAGGATGCTCTCCGCGATGCCAGCTGCACGCAAGGATTTTTCCTTCTGTGTGTGTGCATTTTGAAAGCGTTGGCTGCCTCTCCCAAATGGGCAATTTCTATTTGGAGACCAGATGTATTTTTATATCAACAGGGGAGAAAAGTGGGAGCTCAGCTTCCAGTTAATAGTTCAAAAATAAAAACAATTCTGCACAGGGAACGTCAGGAGATGGTGAGCGCTTCCTTGGCTGGAGTTAATTTGCTTTTGCCAGTGGGTCTGAGTTCCAGGGGCGGCTGAGAAGATCAAACCAAGCCTGATGGGGCAGATCTGCAGGCACAGCCTCGGGGAGATGGGAGGGGGAGCCCCCCATCTCTGTGCTGGCTGTGGAAAATCTCCATGTGCGCTCCCACAGCAGCCATGGTTGTTCAGAGAAAAAGACAAACAGGGGAGGTCACAGGCTTTAAATGCCCAACAAAGCCAGCCTAACTATTCTATTACAAACCCATCATGTTTTATAAGATGCTTATAAGCAATTTCCAGATTACCACTCTGAGCAAAAGCGTCACTGCCAGTCAGAGCTATTCAGCTCAGAGGTCTCCAGGCCCACTCCCCTCCTCTCTCATTTCACTCAGCAATAAACTCTAAGCCAATTATGAGCGTGTTTACAATATTCAGGATCCTATTCATCAATACACCGTGCATCCTTTTCCAGACGGCCAATGGAGTGTACTTGATGTGCCACTTGTGAGACAATTAAATCCCTCAAAGAGACGAGGGTGGAAAAAAAAGATGAAGAAGGAAGAAGAGCTGCTTTGCTGGGAAAGAAGAAAACCCCGCTGAGAGCTCTTCCACAGGGCAGCTCTCTCCCTGCACGCTCCCCTCCGTGAGCTTGGGGAGCGGTGCCCTGATCCAGAGCCCTGTCTGGCTCTCTCCCCTCACCAGAGATGGGCTCCTGTCACTGAGATTCCCATTTGTCCAGTGCAGCTGCAATCAGTCCCTGAGGGATGGAAAGGGACGGGAGGCAAACACTGAGCCTGTACCTGTTTCCCCCAGAAAGCAGCAGAAAAGTGGGTGCTGCCTCACAGCCCCCACAGCCAGGTCCCTCTGTGCACCTTTCCATCAAAAGCCTCAAGTCTCCCTGAGAAAAGATTAATTCAAACCCCAGGAACAAAGCTTGAACGACCGTGGAGTGAAGCAGAGGTGAAAGCAAAGCTGCTTTGAGCAGAGCCACGGGCACAGCTCGAGGTACAGGGAGAGGAACCAGGCTCCTGGGGGGATCCCTGCACCCCCAGCTGACCCCCAGGGGGAGGAGGGAAGCTGAGCACAGGGAAGTTTGAATTAGGATCAATACAGGACTAACAAAGAAACTCCATGTACTGTGTTATACAGGAGGTCAGGCTGGAAGGGATGATCTAATAGTCCCTTGTGATCCTGGATCAATGAATGCTGTCTAAAAACATAAACATAGGCTCTGGCTGGCTCCCCCTCCTCTCTTCATCTGTGCTCACAGCCTTGAAAATCTGGAGTTTGGGGGGGGTCACGTGGTACCTTTCCTTCAGCAGTAACATCGTGGGTGTTGTGCTTACAACCACTCCCTTCCAGACCCTGCACAGCTCACCAGGAACCAGCAGCAGGATGGAATGCACCCTGCTCCAGAACCTCTGGCAAAGGGTAAGAGCAGGATACTGTCAGGCTGCAATCCCCTTGCTTCTGCTAAAAGCATGGAACTTAAATATACAGGAAAGCTTCCAAAAATAAATGAACTGGGCCAAGTCATAACTACTGCTCCTCTGGTACAGTCACTGGGAAAGCACCAGGGCAGCCCCTGCTCCCAGGGCGCTCTCGAACCACACAGAACTGGTGAACACGAGCCTTGCCCAGGTTACAAACTAGGAAACAGCCACCATACCCAAAACTGCCCTGATGTCAAGGTGGTGGTGGAGGTGGGACATGCACAGAGGTTTCCTGGTGTGTTAATGTTGGGTTAAAACCATCCTGTCTCACCTTGCTGCTGACAAACCTGAAAAAGAAGCTCCTGTCCTTCTGTATTACAAGAAATTTGAGTTATTTTACCAGTTGCACCAAAATTATCCCCATTATGGCTTGGGTTGTGGGTTTTGTTGCTGCCCACACAGCCTGAGTGCAGCTTTCCTGGGGAACAGCACCAGCCTGTCCCAAATCGGGGGGGACAGAGCCCCCTTCCCCCCCGGCTGGGGCAGTGCCAGCAGGGCAGCAGCACAGCTCACCTTGGCATCCTGCTTGGTGACGAAATCCACGAAGCCAAAGCCCCGGTGGGATCCCGTTCCTGCCATTTTCTTGGGCAGCCGGACGGTCTTGAGCTCTCCAAAGGTGCTGTGAATCCAAGGAAAAGCAGAGACAGCGTGAGGTGAAGGGAAGAACCAGCCCTTTCCCACAAACCTCGGCAGTGCCCGCTGCAGACCCACACTGAGTGGGTCTCTCCCAGCAGGGGAATCTTGCTCCAGGTGTCCTGCAGCCACTCTGCCTCCCTGCAAGCCCCATTTCCCAAGCAAATACCACCAGCTAAAACCTCAGCTTGGATTTCAAGGATCGCTCTGGATATAAACCTTAACAAGACAAAAACCTTCTTCAGTGTAACTGCTTTGCTTCTCCTGCCCTCAGGAGATCCAGCCAGAATGCCAGGCCCTGCTCAGGGCAGGCAAAGAGCATCTCCAGGTTACCAGGGCCGCTCCAAATCCCACCCAAACAGATTTATTTGCACCTTTAAAGAGGGGCTGGAGTGCACAGGATACAGGCAGGACACAGAGCGTGGCCCCACAGGGAATTGCTGTTTCAAGAATAGCTCCTCCATCCCCAGAGGTGTCACCCCTCCCCTCCAGGGATCCTGGGCATTTTTTATGACTGGATTTCCTCGCTCTAACCCTCCAGCCTGTCCCCTCCTGCAGCCTCTGGGCTGGAATAAACTGGTTTTATTTAAGCTTTCTGGATGCACAAAGGAAAACAGGAGAATGCAGCAGACTACAACAAACTCCATATCCAACAGCATTTCAGGCAAGTTTTGGAGTTTTCAGTGGAATGGGGAGGTAAGGGGGTTCCTGTCCCAGAGAAGGAACTTGTGGCTGGAGCACCAAAGCACACAGCCATCCCACTTTGCCCAAAAAGCCTCGAAGCAGACCCAAAGGCAGCATGTGGCAGCCACCCCTCTCCAGTGCCATCCCCTGGAGGAATTCCAGGACAAAGCCGACGCTTCCCCTGCTGCCGAGCTCCCGCTTCCCCTTCTCCTCCCCTCCCCTCCCACCCATTTATCTAACACATATGCACAAACTGCAGGCAATAAATATTTAACGTGGCCCAGGTCTGAAGAGATGTGTTATTTTATTTGAAAATCTCCACACAGGCGTGCATACACAAAAGGAGCCTGGGATACGGCGGTGCCAAAGAGCACCCGGGAATAAACACAGTAAAGGCCATAAACGCTCTCGTGAAATGATATAAGCTAAATCCTGGGAGTTAACCTGCTGCACTGGCAGCATGACCAGGCATTCATCCACCCAATTTCCTTAGGCAACGTGGTGTGTAAATGCACCATTATGAAGCTTCGAAATGAATCCGCACGTCTCGCGCTCGGTGCTTTCCCTCCCGCTCTCCCTCCTGCCCCCTCCGAGCTGGAGCTCCGCAAACAAACAAACAAACGCGAGCGCAGGAGAGGGAGCAGCCTCAGCTGGGGGCAACGCTCACAGCCAGGAGCAGCAGGAGCACCCTGTGGCTTCCAGAGGTCCTCCTGCAAGGGTGGGGGTGACAGGGACTGCCAAGGTCCCTGGAGCATCTCAAAGGCCGCAGTCGGGTGAAGGGAGAGGCAGCGAGAGCTCCCCAGCCATGGAGGTGCCCACCTAGCCAGGAAAAATAGGAGGCAGGAGCCATGGGCATGCTCCAGTATCTTTACCTCTCTCTCTCTCCATGAAAAATATCCAGGGCATTGCCTGGGGCAGCAGAGTACCTGCTGAAGGAACAGGAACAGAGCATTTGCTCCAGGGGAGGGCTCAGACAGCGCTCAGTCCATGCACTGGAACACCAACGTGGCCTTTGGACACCAAGAGCCAGCACACAGGATGGGCCAAGAGATGCCCACAGGAGCAGGATGGCTCTGGATCCAGGGTGCCAGGGAAGCTGTGCTGACCCACAGCGGCCACGACAGAGCTGGGAGAAAGTGGCTCTTCCTTCCTCCCCAGCCACCCACACTGGGAGAGGTGTGGAGGCAGTGGAGACCTGATCCAGATCCAGAGCAGAACTGGCCACCAGCTTTTCCTGGGCAGTGGGAGCCAGCAGGGGCTTCCAGAGGGATGGATCCAGGGGTGAGAGGACAGGGCTGACCCCGGTGGGGCCGCGCAGTGGAGCAGAGTCCCCCCCACTGCGGCGCTAATTAGAAACCACAACACAGCAATTACCAGCCCAGGAGCTGCGAATGAAGCGCAGAGCTCCGGCCTTTAATGTTCTCCTCTCCGGTGCCAGGCACAGACTCACACCTCTCTTTTCCAATTATTGCTTCTGGAGCTGGGGGGAGAGAGGGGCAGAGGCAGAAGGAAACCCAATTACCCCCCGCCGTGCCAGGCTCCCGTGCCCAGGGAAGCCAGAGGGAAGCCAGGTGCTGACGCGCTCGCTCCCACTCCAGCTGCACCCAGGCTCCAGCAGGGCCATCCATGGGTTGGGCAAAGGCACGGGAGCGGGGATGGGAGGAGGAAAAGGAGGGAGCACCTCACCCCAGTGACACTGGAGGAGAGTAACAAGGGAGGGGAGAAAGCAGCTTTTCCGTAAGATCCCACTGAGCTGTCCGAAATGGGCTCCCAAGGCTGGCAAGGCTCTGGAGGCGGGGGGAGCACAGCAAGTCATGGCTGGTGTTGCTGCCAGCTCCTTCCCCTTCCAGCACAGATGGAGAGAAAAAACCCACAGGCGCCCCAGGGTGGGGGTTCCCCTGGGTGCTGGTGCCTCTCTCCTCTCAAACTGGGCACAGATCAGAGACCCTGCTGCCAGCACGGAGCACGGCACCAGGCCAGGTTCACAGGGACGTTTCCTGCATCAGTGAGGGTGTAACCAGAGTGGCTTCTGGATTTACACTCACCCACCCATCCACGCCTTCTCCAAGTGCTCCTGAGCCCCTGCACCGGGCCTGAGGGACCTGGTGGCTGTGGGAGCAAAGCCCTTTCAATCTCGAGACACTGACTTGTTTGCAGTCAGCCTGGCTTAACTTTGCACAAGACTTAACCTCAGTCCCTGTGAGCCCACCAGGTCCCCGTGCCCAGCCTGGGGCTGGATTTCTGGCAGGACAGCCCCGCAGCTCCTGATGGCACCACACCAGGATGGGATTTCACCGGTAATGAACGTGGCCAAGGTGTGCAGCAGTCCCAAATCTCTTGTGAAACCCCCCTGCCCATACAGCTACTCACAATGAATACAGGAAGGTTTGGGGGGGCCAAAAGCAAAGAATTTTGCTACAGAGGCAGCAGGACTGCAGAGCCCCTGGTGACCTGCCACGCACACGGCTGCTCCAGCCCCTCCCGGCTTCCTGCCCATAGATCCATGAAAAATGGTGTCCAACAGCTATTCTCTGAAATGCCAAGAGGAATCAGGACCAGGAGGGTAGGGCAGAGGTGTGGGTGGGTGTGGAGGACGTGGCTGTGCCCGGGCTCCCCTGGCCCTGCCTGCCTGGCAGATCTGTCCTCATGCCTCGCTCTCCCAGGCCTGGCACGGCTTCCTGCTGCTGGCTGGGAGGGATGACAGCCTCGACAAACACTGCAACTCCTCTTTCCTAAACGAGAACCTTTGTTTTGTGCCCATCCAGATTTGCTGGGAAACCAGAAAAAGCCTGTGCTGGCCCTGGCTGAGCCACAATGCACAGGGCTGCAGAACAGACAGTCACAAGCTGACACGTCACCCATTCCAAGCTCGGCAGGAACACAGGGTGCATCCCAGAGGTGCCAAAGGGACATCCCCTCCCTCCCACCACGAGAGGAGCAGCATTTCTCCATGGCATTGCTGGCTATCAGCTGCTCTCCTGCTGCTTTGGCAGCTCTTCCAGCTGCCATCCTGCTCCCCTGGCTGAACACAGGGAGGAGAAGGAGATTTCTGCTCCTCACTGCAAGCTGGCTGCAGGTCAGAGGAACATCACTCCTTGGGCTTGTAATGACATCCTTCTGGCATGGGCCAGCTGGGAGGCAAGTCCTTTGCCTGCTAATTATAGGCTAGGATATTGCTATTAAACAGCACATTCCAGCTCAGGGACAACACACAGCTCATGTGGCTTTGCCTGCTCACCAGAAGGTGCCTGCACAGCCACTGGACACAGGAACATGGGGATACAGGTGGGCTCCAGAAAACCTCTTCCCTCCCCTTCCTTCTTCCCTGGTGTCCAGAAAACCCCACAGCCTCAGGCAGCCCTGATGGCCACTCGTTCACGGGACAGGTACCTCTGGATCAGGGCAAACGTGGAATCAGAGTGGTTTGGTTGGAAGAAACCTTAAAGCCCATCCAGTTCCTCCTCCTGCCACAGCTTCCACTGTCCCAGGCTGCTCCAAGCCCCATCCAGCCTGGCCTTGGACACTGCCAGGGATGCAGGGGCAGCGACAGCTGCTCTGGGCACCCTGTGCCAGGGCCTGCCCACCCTCCCAGGGAACAGTTTCTTCCAAAGAATTTCTTCCTAGTAAACATCTCTCCAGTTGGGAAGTGTTCCCTCCATTTCAACGCCTTCCTCGTCCCAAAGAGCAGCATTTAAACTGCCAGATCCTCGGGACAGGCCCTGTCCATCCCTGACGGATATTTTCAAGCCCCAAACACACAGATGTGTTCATCACTGATCTTGGTGCACCCCAAGCCCTGAGATGATCAAGGACTCTTGGGCTGCCAAGTTCTGAGGGGGAAAGCACAACTGACACCATGAATGTGGCCACTGCCAAAACCACAGAACATCTTGGAAAACAGCCACAAAAATCACCCTCAGTGTTCTGCAGATGTGCACAGAGAGCCCACTGCACAGAGCTGTCCTCAATCCCCCTCTCTGGCTTATATTCCTTCAAGAAAAACTAAACAGCAAAACCATGTTGAAAAACTGACGATGAAAACCTTTACCAAGGCTGCCAACCTTCTCCTGGGTTGCCATGTACTGCCACCACCTCCTCCTCCTCTCCTCGCCGCCTTCCCATCCCGAGCCCTGCCCCAATCCCCCCTCGTGGCTGCGGGCAGCCCCAGGCCGGAGCTCAGGCGGCTGAGCCGGCAGCGTGCCCGCTCATCCCAAACGGCTCCGGGCAGGGATGGCGAGCCCAAAAGAGACACAAGTCCTGCCCTGCCCTCCCTGCACAGCCTCAGCCCCGGGAGCAGGCTGCAGCCACATGGAATTCACTCAGTCCCTTTGCAGTGCTCCTCTTCATTTTATTCTTTGTCCCCCCTCGCCCCCAAACAGGACCTTCCCTGTCCCCAAAAACGATGGCCCTGCCCATCTCTGCCTCTGCACCCATTCGCTGATGATAAGGGGGAGGGAAAAAAATACAATGATGGTCCTTTTTTTCCTTTCTTCCTCCTTGAGGAAGGCAGAACCCTGGCAAATGGTTTTGCCCCTGGGCTGAGCCATGGCCAGTTCCACCCCCTGCATGAGGGAGTTAATGGAATACGCAGCAGAAGGGCCCTCCCGCCTCCCGCTCCAGGACTTCAGCTGACTCCAGGACGGCTAATCCCATTACAAGAAAATAACGTGGATAATTCAAGCTAATGAAATCGTTACAAGAATGTGGACAGCCAGGGGTGGACATTCAGAGCCAATTTAACACTCCTTGGTGTTGTTATCCCCAGCACAGGAAATATCTGAAAGGAGGAGGGGAAAGGAAAGGAGGGAGGAAAAAAGCCTTCCTCTCTCTTGTTAGCTTAAATCCTGTTAGAGAGTTCAGGAACTAATCTGGCACCCATCTCCCCTATTACCCATTATCATCATCATCATCAATAATGTCTCCTTCACCTCTGCAAATCAGCAAATGAAGACACAGAAGGACCAGGTGGGAGGGAAATCTCTGGATTCTGGAGCCAAGCCAAACTGCGGCTCCCTCCAGCTCTGGTGGAGCCAGGGCTGCAGGGATTTGGCAGCAGAGCAGGGGTCCCAGTGTCCCCCCAGCCCAGGGCTGAAGTGACAGCAGGAAGCAGGTCCCTGGTGCAAAGCTGATCCCTCATTCTCTGTCCTGCTGGATGATCACAGCACGTGTGACATCCGTGTGACGAGCCAGCGGGACACGGGACAGCCACGGCTGCGCTGCCTTTACTCCACAGAGCCACAGCTTCTCCAGCTTCCTCTCCTCTTTGCCCAGGAGCAGCCTCTTTGTCTGGAGGCCCCTTGATCTGCTGCTGCAGCACAACTGGGTTTTGCTTTATGTGATTCCTCTTTTTCCGTGCCAGCCTTGTGCTGCCGCCTGCTCCAAGCCACAGCTCCCTGCTCAAGCCCAGCTTTCTGGGGAAGACCTGTCCTTATTGCTGCCAGAGCCTCCTGGGGCAGGTCCAAAGCCAGGCTCCCTGGAATAACAGTGCTGCAAATGGAGGAAGCCCATGAGATCCACCAGGGAACAGTCCCAGGAAGCTGGGCCACCTTTTGGACTGCCCTCGCTCCCTCAGTGCCTGGGGAAATCTCCAAGTTCAGCTCCTCCCGGATTTATCAAGTTTTGGCACGGATCTTCAAAGATTACTTAGACACCCAACACCACAACTACTGCACATGCCAGGGACTGTGTGGACATGGATGTGCTTCTCCCAAGGAGCTGGGAATTTACCCACGAATCCCATTTTTAGTGGACAGAGGCAGCAGGATCAGGAACACAACAGCTTTGGCCCCACAGAAGGAGGCAGCCTGGAGATCTTCCCTCTCCTCAAGGTGCTGGAGCAGGAGGCAGCGGCTGCTTCCCGTGGCTTAACTGGCTTGTTTAAAAACACAGCAAAACATTTTATCCCTCCTCGATTTATTTTCCTTAACAGTTGCTTATGAGGGACCTTATCAAAAGCGTTCTGAAATTCCAAGTAAATTAGTCATTAGGCAGGTTTTCAGAACAGTAATTAGGCCACTCCATGCCCCTGATGTATTATTTACCTGAGAAGATCTACATAATTAGGGCTCTTCTTTATAACTGGTATTACACACACTAAATTCTCCTCCAGTCTATCGTGTAATTACGCAATTAGGCCTCACGCTAAACAGAAACCAATCCTGAAAACCAAGCAGAAAGAAGAAAAAAACCCAACCCCACAACAGTAATTATTATTTTTTAAAATCCTCCATCAGCAGCACAGCAGCAAGTCTTAAATTTTAATATCCCTCCACTTAAGTCATTCCTAACCAGGTGCTGCAGCCAGGTTTGGTTTCTTAATTTTGCCGTGTTTAATCCACCATCGGCAGAGAATGATTTAAAGGCTGGTGGGAAAAGGGGCCTTTCCCTTCCCTGGATTTGCTGCGCTGGCAGGAGCAGCATCGTGCCCCTGCAGCCTCTCCCTCTGCAGCTCCTCAGCCCCCTGCTCCTCCCAGCCCACGAGGATTTTCCCTGGCTCCTGGGGCAGCCAGGTACCGCTGCTGTGGTGTGACTGTCACAGCCATTCCGCCCTCCAGAGCCAGCGACCACGCTGGAATTTTAGAATTTTAGCGTGGAAGAAAGGAATGAGAGCCCTGCAGCAGGAGAAGGGATGTGCAGAGCCCCACCCAGCAGCCTCACACGCCTTTAGGATGCAGGGATGGACACGGTCAGCTCCAGATTCGTTCCCATTTTTCTCCTGGTCCCACTGCAAAGTGAGATCCCGGGATGGCCCTTCCCACCCGTGCCTGCCCCTGCTCTGTTTCCTGCTCCTTGCTGATGGAAGAGCCTGCACCACTTGGGTGGGAAGTATTTTTTAATCCACTTCTTGCCATAAACCTGTTTTAGAGTCAGTGCCACAAAGGAAAAGCACCCAGGCCTCACTGACACCTCCTGGAGAGGACACCTGCCTATTATCCACATTTATTGCCATGCTTTAAAGACAACGATGGTTCAGTTTGCTTAAAGCAGGGACAGGCTTCCTCCTGAAATCTTACCCCTCAGGGTTCACAATTTCCAGTTCCCAAGGCACAGGGGAAGGTGCAGAGCTGGCACAGGGAACACCACAAGCTTTAGGAAGCCCCAGGTTTAAGCAGTGCTGCTGAACTTGAACACTGACATGAGCTCGGGAGTTCAAAGCCACCCCAAAAGAGTTTGAGCTGGTGGCTCAGAGGATTTAAAGATAACTGGTGGATGTGTGATGGAAGATGTCATCCCAAACCAGGATGGAGGTGGAAAACCCACTTTAATATTATTCAGGTCTTGTTGCTACTTCTCTCAGGCCACCTTACAGAGCTCTGAGCTGGTTCTGGTCATAGCAAGGCTCTCGTCCCCTGTGCTGTCATGGGCCAGCCCTTCCTGGGCTCTGCCACTCTCAAATTCCCTATCCAACACCTTCCTTCTTAATCCTACTGTAATTACTATATATATTATAATTAATACTATATATATTATATATATAGTATATATATAGATTTTTTTTTTTTCTGGGGGAGACAAAAGGCACCCAAGTCTGGTGGAGAAAGGAGCAGCTCTATCAGGACATCTTCCCCCACACCACCTCCCTGCACCACACCAGGAGCAAAGCACGCTCCCCTGGCAGCTGTCCCTGAGGTGCACAAAGGCATAAACCCTACATCCCAACCCTCCTGAAACCTCAGTCCTCACACAGCCTTCAACAAGAGCCCCCCCAAAGCCCTTCTCAGAGCTTGCACTCCTAAGCCACAATTCTCCCAGCACGCAGCACCTTGTGGGACCACGGCTTAGGAGCCACCAAGTCACTGCCCTGACCACCAGAGGGTCAGGATTTCAAAGGAACCTGCAGCTCCAACAGTGCTCAGATTTGGGGATTTATCTCTCCTGGGCTCTTTTGAAAATCCTGATCAGAGCGCAGCTCTGGTCCAAAAAAATAAGTTATGCTAAAAATAGCGCTCGCAGGAGGGTCTGGTGCAAATCTCTGCTGCTGGAGGGTTCTCGTGAGCCAGCTCCTCTCAAAGACAAGAGGAAATCTGTACAACTGGCAAAGCAGGAAACACAGAAGGAACCCAAAGGTGTAGCCAGAGCATCCTCTGGAGAAGGCAGCCTTGCTGTTAAGATACCAGCTGCATCAACAACCCCAAAAATATAAAAGTAAATCTCATATTCAACTGTAGAACCTCCTGCACTGAGCTGGAGAATAAATATAGAAGCAAAGAGGTATTTATAGGCACACAGCTATTTTAACACAGCTCTGCATTAAAGAGAATCCTTATTTAAGTCTTGCCCCTGCAAAGCTGCAGGATGACTTAGAAAAATAACCTGATTAATTATTTCCATCAGGAGAACAGAGAAACACGGAGGGAAGATCAAGTGCACACGAGGAGTGCAGTGGGAACGTGGGAGCTGCTGTGGTGACTCAAACACAACGAGGGTGCTGAGCTCTCCTGGGCCCAGGCTTGTCCCCGAGAGCCCAGGCTGGCCACATGCACCATCTGCCGGGGGGCAGAACAGGGCAAAGCACTACAAGCAGGCACAGAACAGCTCCTTGGTGAGGCAGGCTGGCAGCCACCACGCTCCAGAGCCAGCAGAACATCCCATTTCCTCCTGCTGCTGGAGAAGCCCTGTGAGCAGAGGTGTATTTCCACTGCTACCAGTCCAATTTGCCCATCCTGTCCCCAAAACTGGGGGTGTGGCTGTCACCCAAGCAACCACAGTGGCTCTCTTCCTGCTCCCTTTGGTCACCCCTGCCCTGACCACAGCAGCTGCTAGAGCTCAGAGGCA
This sequence comes from Aphelocoma coerulescens, assembly GCF_041296385.1. Lineage (NCBI taxonomy): Eukaryota > Metazoa > Chordata > Aves > Passeriformes > Corvidae > Aphelocoma > Aphelocoma coerulescens. The sequence continues at coordinate 14,935,164 of NC_091029.1, read as the reverse complement.
GCTGGGATTTGTCTTCACAGGTCACCTGGAAAAGTCCCAGAAGACAGCAGGACAGGGAGTGAGCGATTGGTGCCAGCACCATCTGAGCCACCATGGGATTCAGTGATGATGTTCCCAGTCCATTTCAAGGAAAGCTCATTGCTCTGCACCCACTCAGAAAGTGCTGGATGAAGAGGACAGAGATTTCACAGGATCACTGAATGGTTTGGGTTGGAAGAGACCTCTGGGAATCACCTTGTCCCCTGCCAAGAGCTCCAAGAAGTGTGGCCATGATGAGAGAAGAGAGGAAGGGATCATCCTGCCTTTACAACCCACAGAACAATGCAAGCACACACCTGGAAAGAAGGTGGGACGAGCTCTAGGGGCAAGAATAATAAAACTGGCAGGGGACAGAGCAGAACGGCTGCCACGGCGAGCGAGCTCCAGCCAGGACGGGCTCAGGAACGCTGAGCTCCTGGGGGAGCTGTCAGAGTCCCAGCTGAGGGCAGGAAGGCCCTGCAGAGGCGACAGCTCTGGCAGATGCAGCGAGCAAGCAGCAGAAAAGGGGGAGAAACCAGGCAGGAGGCAAAGGCAGCTCGGGGTCTGTGCGGGCAGAGCCGGGCTGTGCTTGCTGCTGTTTAAAAACAGAGGCAAGCGGTCAAAAAGCAACTTTTAAGCTGAGCACAGGTAGGGTAGGGCAGGGCAGGCTGGCAGCTCCCCTCCCTCCCTGCTGCAGCAGACCCAATTTCATGGGGTTTTTGCCCAAGCAGCGGGGTGGAAAATGATCACTGGCGCTCCACAGCTCCCCCCGCAAGGTGAGCGGCCCCAGCCCCACCTGGGTGGGTACCTGGGTGAGGAAAGAGGCCACCAGTGAGCTTCCCTGAGGGCAACTGTGGAGGGGATGAGGGGCACCCACGCTCCCCCCAGCCCCGTCACCCTCCCGGCTGCTGACGGGAGAGACGGCGCAGTCCTGCGTGACAGCGTGAAATTAATATGATTTTGGGGGAAGTTGGCAGTGAGTAATGAGCAGCTGAAACACCTCGTCCCCACCCCCTCACCCCCCCCCCCCGAGACTCTTTTAACCCTTCAGCTACTGGAATGGGATCAAAGAGTGGGGAGAGCAAGAGCTGGGTTAAAGTGAAGCAGAGAGGGGCCACGGAGCCCACCTGGAACTGGATTTACAGGTGAATTTTGGCACAGATCAATGGTGCTGCTTGTGAGCAGGCCCAGCCTGCTGAGATGCAGAGACTGGCCTTCCTGGGCTTGGAAAAGTCAACATTGCTCCTTTTCCAGATGAGGTTTCATAAAGAGGATGCCAAAAAAAGAGAAAAAGATGAGGGGTGAAGAGGGCCCAGACCTGTCCAAACACCCCTGGGCAAGTCCCAGAGATCACTGTGAGGGCACAGTCTGGTGTGCACAGACCACTGATGGGCAGCAGGACAAGAAGTGGCTTTCCCAGCTTCCCTGGTGTCTCATAAATGGGAATGTGGGCAGAAAAAACATCCCATCTTCACAGGCAGCTGATGATGGATGCCCGGTAAGGGTCAGTCCCACAACAGCCCCTTCCTGAGAGGACAACGCTCCTCCTGTCCTTAATTGCAGCAAATTTAAGATCTCCTGTCCTCTGCCAGATGCCTGGAAGTGCTCAGGACACTGCTGGGGGAGGAGAGAAGAGAGGTGAGAAGACAGATGGTCATCCTGCTGTGCCTTCCCTCGATTTCTTCAGGAAGAACAAGGTGCAGACAGAAATGCTGCTGGCACAGTTCAAAGGCCTGGGGCACAGGGACTGCCTCAGGGGAGGCGAGGGACTGGGATGGAAGGGCCTTAATTGCAATCACATCCCAAGGCTGAGAATCCACTGGATTGGGAGAGGGAGAAAGGCTGCAGCAGGCTCGAGGTTAAAAAAATAATGATGCAAACAGAGATGCAAATAAAGGACACGATGTCAGCGTGAGGAGAAAGCTGTGATTCATTAGAGGCTTGTTCAGGACCTTCTCGTGAAGTGAGACTGGAAAATACCCACACAAGTGAAAGACAGGGGGGTGGAGGGATCAACAGCACCGTGAAGGAGCAGGAGCTAAGAAATCCAACAGACAGAGGAATTTTAAGAGCAAGGAGATAATCATCCTGACTGTGCCTTGATGAAAGGCTGAGACACAAGCTCAGAAGTTAGTCCAGCATAATTTCAACATTCCAGATTCTGCAATGCCCCAGCTGCCAGCCCCCAAAGGGCCAAATTCTGGGAATGAACAAGAACTGGCTACAATATAAGGCAAGAAAATAGCATATTTTTCCTTTCTTACGCACCTCCTGTTCTTAATTCAGACAAAAAGCGACCTTATAACACTAAGAACCCTGAGTGGGATATTTCCAGGAGACAGCACAGGCAGGCTTTGGCTTTGCTCCCTATGGAGAAGCAGCTGCCCACAGATGACATTTTTTTGCACTGAAAAAATGGCAAAAACCCCAAAGCAGAAGCCCAGAGTGGCATTTGAACATGACATTCCAAAAGCAGCCCCATCCCCACCTCACTCCACCTCCCTGAGCCCCTCCACGCTGCTGAGCAGCAGAATTTGTGTGGAAAACTAATTAAAGTTCCCTTGGGAAGCTCAGCTGGGTACCCTGGAGAGAGGTGCTGTGGCAGGAGAAGGGAGGAAGCAGCCCAGACATTCCCTTCATCTGCACAGGACAAGCCCAGGCTTTGGGAGGGCAGAAAAGGGACCTGGAGCTGTGGAGTACACAGAGAGCAGAAAAGGGGAAAGAAATAAATACAAAAATAAGGGATGTAATGAATATTCAAACCTGGGAAAGGGATGTGCTGAAAAAAAAAAAATCTTCCTTCTGCTCTTGGGAAGAGCCACCTTTTAAAGCAACCTTGCTGAGATAACAGAGTTAAACATTTCCTTATCTGTGTTAAACACCTTTATGATTCAAACTGCAAACCAGCACTGAACACCCCTCTCCCTCCCTCTCCCCCAGCCCGTGGCTCGCTTTGGAGAGCGGCCAAATTAAAGTGGCCACTTCCATTTCTGGGCTCTGAGCATGAACCCGATTCTGCCACGTTTGGGTTTCCAGTACGCAAGGAGAAGGCTTGAAAAGGGGGAAAAAAAGAAAAAACCCAGATCAATTGATGCTGTTTGAGACAGTAAGAGAAATAAAGCAGCCCAGCAGATCCCTGTATGCCCACCTGGAGCTCATGAGGCTGGTGCCCATTCCTGCAAGCTGCTTCCCAAGGAGCTCCCATGCCCTGTGTTCTCCTGTGCAGCATCCCCTGGCACTGCAGCTCGGGCATGGAAACGCACCAGGACTGGGAAAGGGCTGCAAGGATGCACCTGGGATCAGCTGGGCAGGAGATCCAGGGCACAGTCCAAAGGTGTGGGAGAGCAGAGGGCACGGGGTGGCTCAGGGGGGCACCCTGTGCCAGGGCCTGCCCATCCTCCCAGGGAACAATTCCTTCCCAATATCCCATCCATCCCTGCCCTCTGGCAGTGGGAAGCCATTCCCTGTGTCCTGTCACTCCAGGTCTTGTCCCCAGTCCCTCTCCAGCTCTCCTGGAGCCCCTTTAGGCCCTGCAAGGGGCCTCCAGCCCTTCCATCAACTTTGTGGCTTCCTCTGGACTTGCTGCAGCAGCTCCACCTCTGCCTCGTGCTCCCCTTGCAAACCAAAGACACCCTAAAAGCCCCAGTGGGGCCAAGCTCTTCAGCCTGGACAGAGGGAGCCTGTTTTCCAAAAAGGAAACTAAACACATCCAAAAGATGCTGTTTTGGCAAGAACCTTCAAAGAACGTGGGTGGACAGGGCCCCACAGCCAGGGGGTGGCAGGGACAGAGGCACCCCAGGGTGCCTCAATCCAGAGGAAGAGCCTGGGGAGGGCTTTGGAGAGCTCATGGACACACTTATTTCCTGGAGATGATGATTTTGTAATCCCACTCACCACAAACCCAACTCAGAGGCATCCTTACAGCTGGCATTGCACATCTGAGCACGGAACCACGCTCTGGCTCCTGCTGCCTGTGCTGTTTGTGACACCCTGGTCACAAACACCTGGCTTGGGTGCCTCCAAGCAAGGGACACATTCCACAGTCTTCAGGAGAAGCCAGGAAGGTGGGATCCAAGCCCTGGTGGCCGGGTGCAGGGTGCCCAGCTGCTTCCCCAGGGGCTTTCTGCTCCTCCAAGACTCATTTTTGGGCCCTGGGACAGCAGAGGTGTCAGCACTGCAGAGGAGCTCAGTGATCCCCTGCTGCACCTGGTCCTTCTGCTGCTCCACCACAGCAGCAGCTCTGTCCTGGCTCGGTTGGCTCCTCCTGGCTTCTCCCACACGGCACCCAGCACCTGCAGCCCCTGTCCCACCCCCAGCAGCCCCTCACACCTCAGGGAGGTGCTCACTGTGACCTTTGCCACCATCCCCAAGCCCTTGGGCTGTCTGACTGCAGGGGGACGGCGCGGAAACCAAATTCAAGCAGCAGCAATCAATTTTGAGCAATTTCTAGCACAACATCCAAGGCTTTAGAAGTGGAACCCAGCAACCCTGACAGCACTGGGACGTTCTGTTTGCATGGAATGCTCTAATTAACTCTGCCCAGCACTCACTTAACAAACTCACGTTTCCCCTCGATTTTTTTTCCTTCTGTGTCTTTCACCAGCACAGATTTTCCACATCTTCAACAGGGGAAGGAGAAATTGTCTCCAGTCATGTAGACTCCATTACTGGGAGAAAGGTGTGAACAGCAAGCACGTCTGGCAGACGGATTCATTATCCCACCGTGTCCTTTATAATGGGAAATGAAAAGCCCATTCTGGTAACTACACTTTATTATAATAGGTCAGGAGAAGTGAAAGGCATCATCTTATAAAATTAACTTCATAAAGACTGCTTCAAAAAAAAAAAAAAATCTCTGCCAGTTTATCCACTGCATCTCCCTGCAGAGATTTTTTTTGTCTCCCAGAAGGGGCTGACTCCCAAGTCTTGTCCCACTTCACTTTTCCCCTCCAGCCGAGGGAACGGCTCTTTTTCCTCCTAATCACGCCCAGGTGCTTGCTTTGCCAGGTGCAGTAACTGCCACGTCTTTGTCAAGGCAGAGAAAACAGTCAGCAAAGGAGTTAAAACTAGAAGAGAGCCACCCCCAAAGGCATCTGCAGAAGCAGAGTTACATTCCCTGTAGCAAAGTCATACATAAGCTGTTCTCTGCTCTGCAATACCTTCAGCTGCTTCCTTAGTCAAACTAAAGCCCAGGCTCCCAGCTGACGATAACTTTGGGATCCAAGAGCTTTGTGCAGCCTGTCTGACTGCAGCTCCTGCAGGCAGAGGCAGGGGACAGCCAGAGGGACGATGCAACACCTCCCACAGCCAGCACTGGCACCTGACTGCCCCTGCCCAGCTGGCAGGGGAGGGCTGAACTAACAACTGCTGCAAATTCCAGAGAAACCAAAGGGAAACCCAAAGTGGTAAGTTCCCAGATATATTCTGCAAAGAAGGGAAGAAACAACTTCACCCCCCGGACACACAACTCCAACAACTGCATCCTGTACCCTGCCAAGCTCTGAGCACACCCTGGGCTGTGCCTGTCCCTCAGCTTGCCTTGGATTGGGCAGGAATCTTTTAAGAAGTGCTTCTCTAAGCTTTATCATTCCCCTTTTGAGGCAAATGAAACACACAGCTCCTCAAAACATTATAAAGCACCTGCAAAACAGCCTGATCCTCAATATTCACGGAGTTGGTGCACACAGCTGAGGAGGATGGAAGGGGAGGCTCTGAAACAAAGAGTTAATTGGTACTGCCAATGAAGGCTGCGTGGATCTCATGTGATAGATTCTTAAAGGAGCCCAATTTTCAGAAATTGCCAGGCTCCAATCTGTGAAAGTGTGGCCTTTCACAGATCTCCAATTCAGCTTGCCAGGTCTAGAGTTCCTTTTGAAAAAAAGAAAAAAGTCTTGCCATAAAAGCCCCACAATTTGGGAGCAAAAATTAGCAGCCTTCATGGGATAGCAATCCCTTTGTCTCTCCTCCCCTGACTGTGGCTCTTTGGGAAGAACTGAGCACCATTTACCTTTTGTTATTCTTCCAGGTAGTAAAGAGAAGAGTAGAATCTAATCAAGAACAAAAATGGGTGAAAAAAACACACCCACAAAAGCTAAATCTTCACACCTCGCCCAAAGGCGGCCCCTATAATGGAACAGCATTTCTCCCTCCGAAGAAGATAACACCTATCTCAAAAGAAAAAGATAAATAAATCCCTCGAGGGTGCAAGAGAGGCCAGAACCTCCAGGAGAACGTGGCAGGACACGCTCTGAACCGGTGTCACACCCAGCAAAGCCACTGGGGTGGGACGTGGGCAGCACCTGAGGCTTGTGGAGCTCTGCTGCAACAGGATTACTGTGCAGGCAGAGGAGCTGCTGAGCAGAGCACCCCTGACTCCCCTCAAACACCATAATTAAGCACCAGCACCTTTCTCCAAGCCAAGAAACAGAATTTGGTGTCCCCAGATTCCAAAATTAAGAAGTTCCTCCAGGCTGTAGGAACACAGGCAATGGTGCAAGGCAAGGCTGAGCATTTCAGCGATGGATCCAAGAAAGCAATATCCAAAAGTGTAAAATCAGCCAGGCCAGGGATTCCCTGAACTGCCAGAGCTGAGCAGCCTGAAAAAATCCACTATTCAGAACACCCAGCTCCTTGTTTTGCTGTTCCAGTGTCACCACCTTCTGCGGGGCCATCTGAGAGGGGGACAGAGCTCCTTGGCAAAGCTCAAAACACAGAAAGATTTGTTTGGGGGAAAAACCAAATATATATATACACATATAAAGTGTAATAGGTATTTTTGGAAATGATAGTGGCATAATCTGTGTATTTTTCTGGGTAATACATACATAGAGACTGTGTGGATATATACAGTGTGTGTATGCATAGTATAAATATACACATATATATAAATTAATACTTATTTGCTTTAAAATTAATACTTATTTACTTTAATATTTATTTTTCTCCTGCTGCAAGGTGGAAGGTGGCTCTGGAGCAGGTGAAACAATAGGGAAGATGCTCATCCTGTAAAACCTGGGCCCTGGGGCTGTTGCCCTGTGTGGTGATGCCTGGCTGAGTGGCCTGGCTGTCCCCAGGCTGGCTGTCCCTTGCTGTCCCCAGGCTGGCTGTCCTGGGCAGGCTAAGAGTGCCCCCTGCAGCCCTGCCAGCCCTTCCACTGCCAAAGGATTGTTGGCCATCCCCAAGAAATCCCCAACAAAAGACAAACTAAGACAGGTTCCTAAACGCAGAGAGAGCCTGAAGCCGCGGAGCAGAGGCAGCTGATTTACAGGCACACACAAAGCAGTGCAGGAGGGTGAAGTGTGAGGCAGGGCTCTGTTGTGCCTGGTTCTGGCTGCTCCAGAGCAACGCAGGGATGGCAGGAGTGAAAGGAACATGCCCCCCCATACTGCTGGCTTTTGTTTTGAGGATAAACCCCCGATTTCTGCACATCCCAGGTGAAGGAAAGGGATACTCCGAGAGCGCTGTGACCAGCTGGAAGCTGCACACTCCCTGCAGTATCAATCAGATGTTCCTCTGCCCCTCCTCTCCACAGCTCTGAGGTGCCAGACAAGACAGGAGGGAAAAACCCACACCAAAAACCCCCCACAGTCTCTGTGCTTGTGATGTACAAAACCTCCCAGCGCCTTGAACTTCACCTTAGGCCCAGCTTTGCTGGCTTGAGCTTTACGAGGGTCACGTCTGCAGTTCAGAGTTAAATCAGTTCACTTTTAAATCAGCACAGCCCCACATGCTAAGGAAAGTCAGCGTGGGGCCTGGAAGCCCAGGGGTTCTGCCTGAATCCCTCAGGGCAGAACTGAACCAAAAGCATCCAAGCTGCACAGCACAAGAAAAACCTTTTGCTCTTCCAGAGGCATTTTTTTGTTGTGACCATCACCACACCCCTGCCCGAGAGCCACGGCGTGGTTTGCCCTGAGTGAAATCCCCAGAATTCGGCCCAAATGAGCATTGTAACAGAGAGATTCCCTCACACCCTGCAAGGGATCAGCTGCCAACCACACAGGAACCACATCTCTACACGAACAAAGGAGGCAGAACTCCATGAAACCAGAAAACACAAACAAATCACTGCCAGGGGTTTTTTACTGCATGGTCTGGGCAGGTTTCAAAGGGTTAAGCAACACCTCAAGTTTCCCCTTTGGAAAGAAATGCCCCAGCTGGGACAAAAGCACCCAGCTTGTGCCAGGACAGGCCCACAGAGGCCACACCCAACGCAGCACCCAGTGGCTGGCAGCTGGAAAAATCCCTCCTGCAAGCCAAGAGCAGAGCAGGGAGCACGGCCTGGGACAGCGAGCAAACCCTCCTTGTCCTGGGAGCAGCAAAGATGGTGCTCCTTTCACAAAGTTCCACTCATTTTTCAGGATACAACAAAATCCCAGCACAAAAGGCTGAGGACACGCAGAGGTGATCCCAAAATCCCTGCCCAATGCTCAGCACTACCCCCCTCAAGTGTTTCTTGTCAGAGAGGGCACTCCAGGCACCAAAACTCCACGTCCTGACAGGTATGGGGTAACATCCCACTGAATGTGTGAGGCACAAGTAATGGAACATCCACAGAGGGGAAAGCAAAGTGGAAATGCTCCCTCTGGACTGCAGAGCACCAGGAATGCTGCTGCACACCTTCCAGGAGGCGGGAGGGAAGAACATCCAAGGCTAAATCATTTACTCTACAGGGATGTCCAAGCTGTACTGATGGGCCAGAATTTCCATACTGGTGTAACTTCCCAAGCCATTTGTCCCCCACACTCAGTAAAATCCTTGTTTTCTTCCACAAGGACAAAAAACCTCACAATATTTACAACCTGAGAAAGGCCCCGCATGAAAATCACACCAGCTCCACCCCAGGGCAAGCCACAGACCCACCAAAGCTCTTTCCTACCTGAAGAGTTCCCGGATTTCCCTGACAGTGGCCTGGAAGGGGATGTTCCGGACCAGGATCTTGGAAGTTTTCTGCTTCCTAGCAGTCTGTTTCCTCCGGGCTGGTTTCACAGCAGGCCTGGAAGCCAACAGGAAGGGCAGGTAAAGACCACAGAGCAGCAGAATCCCTTTGAACTGTGGCTCCCTCAGGACTTGGATAAATGAGGCACCAGCTCACATTGGCATCCTTGGTTGTGACAGTGGAAATGCCACACAGGCCACCAAAAGGACCAAATTCCAGTGATTCAAATCCTACATCTGAAAATGAAATAGTGACTCTTGCTCCAACGGAGCTCCTGCTCTCACATTTGCCACTAACTCATGTTTTGTTGCCCTTTAATCGTCAGGAGAATGCACTAATGAATATATTTTTATATATATTAGCTTAATGTAAGCTAACTTTGATTCTTTTTCTTCCTGGCTTATAAAACATCAAATGATATTTTGTAATGAAGTATTAATTTTTTTTTTTTACCTCTGGAGTTGTATTGCATTTGGACAAGGTCAGAATTTACCTAACACAAAAGACATCAGCTTATTCCATAAAGCAGAGCACTTCCCATTGTGGGCTGGATACCTGCTGAAGGGATTTTCCAAATCAAACTGGATAAAAACGGTTTAGGAAAGAATTGAAATACAAAGTGCAGACACGGGGAGCTGTCAGACTGCTCGTGGGCCCCAGGAACCAGGTTTTCAAACAAATTTTGACATTTAACAGATATCACCTCCAGCAGGGTTTCCAAAGTGTCTAAAGGACAGTGTTCAGGTGCCAACATTCAAATATCTGGATTAATTTGCAACTCTGCAGTTAGGATATTCTGTGCTGAGTAAGAACTAGGAAGCAATCCCTAAAAACCAAGGCTAATCCCAAGTACATTCACCCACAAGTAACCATCTCCTCTGTGCCTGATTGCCCAGGCAAAAGGAGCTAAATCCAAACTTTATCAAGCAAGAAACTGTTTTTGTTTGGATTTGATCAGAATATTATTCTTAAGCTCCTGTTCTCTCAGATGAACAGGTAAAAACTTCGCTACCCAGAGAAAATTTGTCTCCAAGAACTTTTCAAAGCCCCTGGAACTGGCAGTGCTGCCTGAACTGCCACCAAAGCAGAGGCTTTTTCCTTGAGCAGGGAAGAAACTCTGCCTGTTTCTAACTTTGGGCTCAGTTTTGGGGCCCTGCTCCAGGCTCATTCCTCGTTTCTCTTCTCCTTTCAAGCACAGCTGAGTAAAGCACAGCCAAGGCTGATGTGCTCAACAGCTGGAGCACTGCTGGGCACATTCCTCGGGGTGCAGATGTAGGAGAAGAAGGGAAGAAGCCCCCAAGGGTTACTGCAGCTGAAGTGTTGCAGAGGTGGGAGGGGAGCCTCACCTGACAGCTCTCTCTGAGAGCTTCACCTCCAGCTTGTGGCCATCCACAGTGCAGCCCTGGGAGTCCAAACAAAGGAAGAGGAAAAGAGACATAATTAACAGAAATAAACATACAGAAGAATTAGAAGTCAAAGCAGCACTAAATAAACATTAATCAGTAATTGTTCTGTGAGGGGGGATCCAGGTCTCTGCCCCCTGCAAGGGGCACCTGGTGGGAAACCTCATTAAAACCCAACCCTTGTACATCTCCTGGGATTTCCACATTGGCTCAGCACTAGGAAACACCTCTCCATGGTCTTGTCCATTTACAAACCCTCTTCCCTCATAAACCTGGCCCATTTTAGAGGCTTCTGCACCTGCCCAGTGCAGCTCACAGCACTGACACCCTCAGCTACACCCCCACCTGCCAGGTTCATCCAAGCCTCTGGACAGAATTCCGGGCTGGCGAGGCTGGTGCTCACCTGGAGCCGGCGCAGGGCTTTCTGGGCACTCTCTGGCTTCTTGTACTCCACAAAGCCAAAGCCCATGGACAGCAAGGTGCCTGTCAGAAGAGAAAGCAGTTGAGAAAGCAGTGACGACGTAAGATAGAAAAACAAACCAGGAGCAAGCACTGATTGCCAAACCTGGGGGGACAAAAGCTGAATATCCCATAGAAAGGGCCGGCCTGGCCACGGCTGGACTTGGATGCTCCTCAGGAGCACCCCTGGCTGAGTTTTTTGAGCAAGGCACTGCTCTGGACCAGCCAGTTTTGGTGCTGATAAGGTAACAGATGCTGCACACAAAACTGATTTTTTGCTTTGCATCATCTCAGTGCCACTTCCTTAAAGAAAACACCGAGTCCTGCAAAGCAGCTGCTGGGCACAGACAGGGGAAGTGATCCCACTGTGGGGACAAACCTCCCACGAGGTGCAGTGGGCTGCTGCCACTTCCACAGCCAGGGAGAGACATCCCCCTTCCTCTCCCTGCTCAGCAAAGGTCTGCAGCACCTGCGGTCACACCACAGCCCTGAGGAACACACTGACTGACACAGGATTAACAGTGAGGGGACAAACCAACACCCCATGCTCAGCTTCAGAACCCCAGTGGTGGCAGAGTGTAGAGATGTCCCAGTGCCCACAGGGATCAGGTGGTGTGGGATCAGCCCATGCTCAGTGGTGCTGCCTGGTCAGACCCACCAGCAGAACTGAAGAATTCACGTTATTTCTTTATGTCTCAGTGGATCTGAGGTTTTAAGTGTCCCATGGAAGAGGATGGGGAAAAATCAAATTCAAGGGGAAATGCCACGAAGCTGTGGAGCTCCCAGAGAAGCCACAGCCCCTCCAGCCAGCGCTCACCTGGATCCAGCTCCTCAGGAAGCGAGAGCAGCCAGCACAGCAGGCACAGCCACTCCTCCCTGCAGCCTGGGGGGCTCCGGGCTGGCAGGGAGAAGGCAAACCAAGCCCACTCAGCTCAGCTCTCAGCCAGGCCTCCTCAAGGATCCAGCTGTTCCCAGGATAGTGCAGGGTTTAATCACCGCGGGGCACCGGCTCCCATCAGCCTGCACCCCGCTCTCTGCTGTGATCCTGGAGGAGTCTGGCTTCTCCATCTCACAGCCTGCACCCCGCTCTCTGCTGTGATCCTGGAGGAGTTTGGCTTCTCCATCTCACAGCCTGCACCCCGCTCTCTGCTGTGATCCTGGAGGAGTTTGGCTTCTGCATCTCAAGATCCACATCTCCACAAATCCCACAACTGAGCTTAACCTGGCAGGCCAAACCCCGGGGTAAGATTTGGTTTGCACCCATTTTGACAGGAACACTTCTGGGAGCACTGAGGATTTTGCCAGCAGGAACACAAATGCTCAGCCAGATGAATGCTGAAGCAATGCCACACCTGAGCCCTCAGCAACCAGCCAAGGGAAGGAATTGAACAGCAGGATCTAGAGTACCTGCTTTGTCTTTCTTCTTGGATATTGTGCAGCTCTTCAGGGCTCCCACTTTGGAAAACGTCTGCAAGGAATTTGAACACGTGACTCAGTTCCCTTTGTCACAGGCTTGCAACTCAACTGACAGCGTGGCCCTCTTCCCCCAGCACACACCTGACAGGCAGTGCAGCTGAGCCTTTTCCCATTAAATTATTTCTGTACAAATACACACACAGTTTTAAAGATACCAAGACACACATTCCCAGAAATCCTCCACCATTTCCTAGAACCAGTGCAGAGATCTGAGACAGCTCTGCAGGAACACTCTGGATTACGAGATGCCCTCAGCCAGGGAGAGACCTTGAGGGCGGGCAACTCCTGTAACGTCCCTAGAACACAGCTCTTCCCAAAAGTGGGGGCTAGAGGGGAGCAAACTATTTATTTGACTCCCTTGTAAAGACAGAAAAAGAGGGGACAAGTCCCAGCCCTCCTCTGGACAGCCACTTGTCCACAGCTGAACCAGAGTCTCTACAGAGTCCCACAGGTCCAGGATTCTCGGGCCATGGGATGTGGCATTTTACACAGCTACAAGAAGTGCCAGAGATGGGAAATTCCAGCTGCTTTTCCTTATTTTGGTGTTAACACCCCACCCTGGGGTCTGCCACGCTCCCTCCCAAGTGCTCTGTGAGGTGAAGCAGCACAAGGCAGCTCAATGTCAGCAGGAGCTGAGGTGAGAAGCCCGTTCTGAAACCATTGTTTGTTGATTCCCTGCCTCACACACGGAGCAGCGGCAGAGCTGCAGCAGGGCCTGTCCCAAGGAGGAGCTTTACAGAAAACACGGGAAATCAGGAATGTTGGAAGACTTCTTACTGCCTCCACCTGTCTCTAGGTGGAATTAAACCACACCAAAACAGTTCCAGATGCATTTGTCTTAACTGACACCTGGAGTGAGGCTCCCAGTCCAACCCAGTGCTCTCTCATCTCCCACCAGGTCACACTGGCTGCAGCCAAACTCCTTTAAACGCCATGTCCTTATTGCTCACCTCCTTCAGGGTGTCTTCTGTGGTGGCAAAGTTCAGGTTTTTGATGAACAAGGTACACCCAGGAATATTTTCTTCTTCCTCCTCCTCCTCTTCCTCCTCCTCTTCCCTCGCTGCTGCTTCCTCTGAGTCTTTTACAACTTCACCTGAAACAAGAAGAATAAACCCAACTTTGTAAGATGCAACACAGCCAAACTTTGGGGGAGCTGCCCACTGAAATTTTGGGGGAGCCCATGGGATGGGGAGAAAGGTGGTGTTCTTAGGGAGGGCAGAGCAGTCCTCACAGCAGGAAGTCACCCAGACAAAACATATCCTGGGCCGAGAAACACAGACAGAGACCCCCAGCACATCAGCCAAAGTCCTTACCTGCTCCCAGCCCTGCTCCATCCTCCTCTTCTGCAACCCCGGCTTTGTTTTTCTGAGGGGCTGGGCTGAGGAAAACACCCATGGGAGCCCACTCCAGATACAATGGCACAGAATGGAACTGGGAAGAGAAGACAGGGGAGAAATGAGCAGTGAAGGGCAAGGCCTGGAGGAAAAACTCTGCTCTCAGCACCATTTTCACCTCAGAAATGGGAAACAGCAGTGGAAAAGCTGAGCAACCTTTTCAGCTGCCTAAACTCTGTCACAAAAGGATCCAGCCTCACACAGACCACAGCCTGCCACGGGTCACTGCTGGATGCTGAAGGGGAAAAGAAACCCTCCAGGTGTGTCACAGGCCCCTTCTCCAGCATCCTCTGCAGGCTGAGCCCTGCTCTGCTGCACCAGGAGCTCCCTAAATCCAAAGGGCAGAGGCTGGAGCATCAGTGGCTCTGGGATAACACTTCCCACACTCCCTGTGCCCCTCAGGCTCAGAGCAGCCCTTCTGCAGCTTCCCACCTTGGAGTAGGCCAGCCTGGTGAAGGCTTGCTTGGCCTCTGTTGGCTCCAGGAACTCCACGATGGCCGTGATCCCTCCCTCCGGCAGCAGCACCCGGCCCAGGCCGCCGTGTTTGCCAAAGACCTCCTCCAGCTCCGCGGTGCTCGTGCCGGCCGGGAGGTTCTTCACCAGGATCACCGTCCTGCTCCTCTCTCCAGCAGCCTGACACAGCCAGCAGGGAAAGAAAGGGAATATGGGATGTTAAAGAGCAAACCCAGCAATTTTCTAACAGATTTCAGATCCAACACGCTGTGCTCTCCCCCTCTGTCACCCCTTTCCAGGATCCAAAAGGTCCAACAGCCATTTAGGAAACACTCCCTGTGAGATGCACATCCCAGTTCCACAGATGCTCAGGGATGGAGGTTTCAGCTGCAGACCCACCCTGGTGTGGGCACAGGGCTCCTTCCCTGCCTCCAGCAAGCTGACCAGCACCCTGAAGCCATCATATCATGGATTTCACCCATCCCGAGGGCAACTGCATTTTCAAATGGATACAACAACTCCTAACTCATCAGGGAGGGGTCAATCCTGCAGCATGCTGAGGATTTAATTACCAATTTCCAAGAGAGTTGAGAACACCAAGACTAGAAGAGGCAGATCCCCACTGATGCCTCCAGCAAGGCCTCTCACCTGGCTGAAGGAATCCAGGCTGACTCCATTTTCCACGAGGAAGCGGCGGATTTCCTGGACCAGCTCCGTTTCTCCCAGAGCCACTCTCACTGCCATGCTGTCTTTACTCTCCTGCAGGAAAGAATTCAGTCACCTGCTGCTCCCAGAAGCACATGATGCAAAGGGAACGTGGCAGGCAGCTGGAGGGTAAAATGCTCCAGCTCCTCTGGAGCCGCTGGAAGTTTTGCTGTTGGAATCCAAACGCATCCCAAAGCAAAACAAAGGTTCCAGGAAGGATCTGAGCTTTTGGGTGTAAATTCCCACCAACCTGTAGTTATGTAGGAATGCAAAATTCAGGCACAGGAAAGCAGAGAGGGAAGGAAGGCTGGGGACCAGGGGGTCAATGGGCTCAGACCCCACAGAGGAGCTGCAGCACCACAGCCTGTGCAGTGCTCATGGATGCACCAAAGCTTTTGCTGCACAAGACCAGGAAGGCCCTGGCCACAAAGAAACAGGCAGGGAAGCGATGTCCCACCCCAGCTGGTCCATCAGAACCCAACTCACAGCATCCAGCACTTGGCTTTTGGGAGCGTTGTACTTCTGAGCCATGGCATCAGCCACGGCGCTGGTCCCCACAAACAGCGTGTTCCAGTTGTGGGAGCTGCCAAGAGAAAACACAGCCAGGTCAGTCCTGCAGCCCTTTCTGCTGCTGGGGCCTCTCTAGGCAATGGCCCTGGGAAAAAGCAGCTCTGAGCACCACCATGAGCAGGCAGGGTGAAGAGGGAGGGAAGGAGGGTGGAACATCCTTAGGGAAGGGACAGGGAGATACAACTGGAGAGCAAAGAGAAAGCAGTGCAGGCAGCTGAGGTCTGCTTCCCCAGAGCTGACCAGTCACAGCTCTGCAGCTGCAGTTCAGGTGCTGGCCCAGAGGAACACACCTTTCCAACTGGTCTCCTAAACCCACAAACCCCCTGTGAGCAAGGTTGCACCCCTTTCCCTTCAAGACATAAAGTATCAGATATTCTTTCAGACTGACTTGTCACACAGCAAGAAAAAGCTGCTACAAGGTCTAGAAATACAGGTGGACAAGCAGAGGAGAAAGGCCCAACTGATCTGAAACCATCCCCCTGAAGAATTACAGGATCAGGCTAACTTTTATTAGAGAAGGAACTCCTACACACACAAAGCCATTCCAGCCCTGTTGCTCCCAGTTTCCACTGCTCACTGAACTACTGCAGCTCCTTGGGCAGAGGAGTCAGGGAGGCAAGAGAGGAAGGAAACAGAGCTGCCCAGCAAATGCTTTATCGACTTTGGGAATCTCTGCAGCCCCTGTGAAGACCCCAGATGCATTCCTGCCACGTCCTGCAAATCTGACAGCTTGTGCCCTACCTGGCACTGCTGGCTTTGTCCTTGGCCTCCTTGCGCTTTTTGTAGGAGGAAGAATCTTCTGCATCTCCATCTTCCACTTTTTCCTTTCTGATCGTGGAGGGTAAGAGATGCATCATTCTGCCCTGCAAGACAGGAAGGAGAGATCCAGCAGCTCTGGAATAATGCACAGATGTCCACAAACTAAGCAGAGCGGAGGAAGTTTCCTGGCACCTTTCCTAGTCAGAGAGCCTTGGCCAAAGGAGGGAATTTTCCTTCCCAAAGGAGACACAACTGCAAGGCCAAGTGGCCACACAGTGTGAGACAGACTCAGGGTTTTGGTGTCTGCAGAGCTGTTCCAACCAAGCCACTCTACCCAAGGAACCTGCAGGAGAGCCTGAACCTTTTTAACAAAGCCCAGAAGAGAACTCTCAGCCACACTCCCAGCAAACATCCCCGCCAGCTGCAGTCCAAAGCTCAGGAAAAGCATCAGCTCCTGTACCTGGAACACCTGCCCATCCAGCTCTGCCAGGGCCTTCACAGCATGCTCAGGGATCATGTAGGTGATGAAAGCAAATCCTTTGGGTTTCTTGGTCAGTTTGTCTATAGGGAAGTGGATCTCCGAGAGGGGTCCTGCAGGAGGCAAGGCCTTGGTGGTCACAGATGGCCCTGCCCAGCCCTGAACTGGCACCGCCCAGACAACCAGGGCTGAGGGGAGCCAGGGAGGGCAGAGCAGCTCTGGATGAGTGGTGAGCCACCAGCCTGGGCCAGGAGCTGCAGAGGGACAAGGTGGGCCCAGCACAAGCACCCCAAGTCCAGGTGTGGCAGCTCGTGGGCTCTGACAGGTGACACAAACCAAGCAAGCTCTGAGCGTTTACCTTCAGTCAGGGATAAAGACTCCACAGCCTCACCCTCTCTGCCCCAGGACACCAAGATAACCTTAAATGTGTTTAATTTGGAGGTAGAAGAGGGAAACTTCAAATTTCCACTTGACATTCCAAACCTGGGGTGTATCTCAAGGATTCACCTCTGACCTGCAGGAAGCCTCCTGCCAAGCAGGCTCATGTTACCACACCAGGCAATAAAGATGATGGGAACTGGGCCATGTCCAAGAGATGTGGGACATGGAGTTGTCCATTCCCACCCAGCAGGAAAACCTCAGGACAAAGGAAAGACGTTGCCCTGCAAGTTCCAGTCCCACAGCCAACACTCACCGTACTTTGAAAAGATCTTCTCCAAGTCCTCCTCAGTGCTGGTGAAAGGCAGATTCCTGACAAAGAGTCTCCCTGATTCAGCCAAGTCCTCTTCTTCCTCATCATCCCTCAGCCTCCTTTGCCAGGGCTGGCTACCAGGTGTGGCTGGAACGGTTTCTTTTGGGGCGTTCCTGCACCGGGAAACCTCCACACAGTGCCCACCTGACCCCAAACACACACAGAGGGACGCTGGATGCTGCCCTAGGCCATGGGCAAACAGCATAAAACGTGCAAAGAGCCCAGGTTTAGAGCAGTGACACAATGACAGCCCCACAGGCTCTGAGCAGGACTCAAAAAGAAAGGGGAGGTGGGGGCTGCAGGAGCCAGTCTTCAGACAAGCCAGGGTGCCAACAACAGCCCCCTTTCCTTACAGAGCCCCAGCCTAGTCCAGGCAGCCATCCCCATTCTGCACACAGTACTTGCAAACAGCCACTCCAAGGGTTAGGCCAAGCCCAGGGCTCCAGCACAGCCTCACAGCACTGTCTTTACAAAGCTGGACTCACACAGGACTACTCTGATACCGACGAGGAGCACCCCGAGCACACGGCAGAACATGAGGGCCCCGCAGCACCGCTCCCATCACAGCCCCGGGTTTATCCCACGTGGGCTGAGGCCAGGAACAGCCCTCCCATCTGCCTGGGAAAACTCCCATCACAGGAGCTCCTTGTGCAGGGAGCACTCGAGCAGCTGAGCTCCCGCAGCCAGGAGGAACAAACAGCCCTTACCCAGGAATTCTTTTTTCCGCTTCAAGGCCCTTTGCATTTCTGCTTCACTCTTCAAGTCAACAAAGATGTAACCTTGGAGGAAGGGAAGGTTCAGCTGAGCACCATGTGGGGAACACACACAGCCACTAATTGGGTAATTATGGGTGAATTTGGCTTGCTTGAGTATAGATTCCTATAGATAAAGCATTCAGCTCCCATGAAGAGTTTCAACCCAGCCTGGAAATGGCCATGTCAGACTGGAAGGCTGCCTTTTCAAAGCTTATTCTCTGCACACAAATCTAAAAAGCCTGACTTAGCAGCTGGAGGAGGCTTTCACAGGTGCCTCCCAGAGCAAACAGAAGCTGCATCCGTTGTTGGACTGTTAAAGGGAAAGAGCACAGCAAAGCTGCTGCACACCCAGCCCATCAGGAGACCCAAAGGCTGCCCTGCAGCCCACAAACACAAATCAGCACAGTGCCCTGCTCTGCTGCAGCTATCCCAGAGGAACAGGCTTTTTCCTGGCACGCTTTGGGGTGTATAGAAAAGGTCTGGATGCAGATCAATAAAAAAAGGCTCCTGCTGCTACTCCTAAGGGAGCACAGCCAACATTACTGTGCCCAGGGCATCCTGTGGGCAGCAAGTAGGGCAGGAGAGCTGCAAAGTCACAGAAAGGTCTGGAAGAACCAGGCCATGAGCCAGGGATTTGGAATTGCAGACTAAAAGAGCAGAGGGGTGATCGAGAGGTCCCCTAACTCTCAGATCCAACCCCCCTCCACACACAGCTCTTACCTGAATTCTTCCCCTGGGCCTCTTTCCCCATCCTGATTGCCACTGGCTTCAGAGGGAAGAAGAATTCCCGAATTTTTTGCTGCAGGAAGAATTCGAATTGGTTGGGTAATTTCTCAGATACAGGAAGCAGCAAGTTGCAGACTTTGGTTTTTCTCTATGAAACACCCCGTGCAACAAACAGATCTCTGCACAAGGACAGTCCAAAAGCTCCCCTGACCACCCACACAACCCTCCAAACAGTGAAAGTGAAAAGTTTCTGCAAAAACCTTGCAGAGTTACACTCTGAGACCCCCCCCCCGACCCCGAGCCTCCCTCCCCAGCTGGGAAACCAAACTTGCCTCGGTGATGTTCGATGGAGCCCCACGCAGCTTCACTGTGAACCGAGTGCTGGCTGCCCCTGAGCTGCCCTGAGAGGGGAAAAAAGGCTGAATGAAGGAACAAAAATCACAGCACAACCAGCTGGGCTTGTCCAACAAACAGGAGGCTCAAGAGTGGGAGAGATTATCAAAAACTTTTGGCAACTGTGTGGGGCAGGAGGCGCCTGCTGAAGGTGCAAGGTTCAGCTGGGAGTGTCAAACCCTGGCACCAAAAACTGAGGTCTGGGGGACAGCATTTCCTGCAGACAGGGGAAAAAAGCCTCTGGAAAGGGCACTGGCAGCACTTAGCTGGAAGTGCCCCATCTCTGGGAATTTAGCCAGCCCCGAGGAGATTCAGCAAAATTTTTAAATGGGTCACACCAAGAATGCCAGGAAAGCTGGTACCCAGTGGGCCCTGCAGCCTTCCCAGGCTTCCAGCCCATCCCTGCAGGGGCTGACAGACACCTGCTATCATAAAGCTGCTGCTTTAGGGAGACAGAAGCCTAGTTCAGCTGTACCTCCAGTGTGGATCCTTTTTTCTTCTTCCCCATGGGTGTTTCTTGCTCTGTTTGTTGGGCTTTTGCCTTCCCCCTTTTCTCTGGGTGGGTTTCTTCAATGCCCAAATCCTCCTCGGTCCCACTTTCCTCGTCCTCCTCGCTCTCTGCTTCTTCCTCTGCACTGGATGAGGAGGAAGAATCCTCCACCACTTTAGATTTCAGGTAGTCCATATCTGAGAGCTCTTTGCTGGTAGCTGCCTTCTTCCCTCCTTTCTTTCCTGACAGAGAGGAGAGATCAGAGAAGTTTTTTCACACAGATGCTGCTGCTGCTGCTTTCCCCTCAGGCCAGGAAAAAGCTATAAACTGCCACAATCATGACCATCACCTCGCTCTCCTCTACCTTTTCCACAGGAAGGGCTTGAGAACAGCAGAGCAATTTCATCTCAGCACTTCCAGACTGACAGTCTGGACTTTCAAAGCAATGGCTCATGTTTAAACATGTTAGAAAGGGGTTTGAGGTACTCCAGGACAAAGTGCTTTGTCAAAATTTTAACTAAATACCCCCAGCAGACCTCAGAGAAGGGTTTCAAGTGTTTAGTTTGGACACGATCTCAGCTGCATTTGAGTGACCCAAAGAGATGAGGCCAGCAGGGAAAACACCACTCACTCCACCAGAGCAGCCCAAGGCAATCCCTTGGGCAGGGAGGGAGAAAAGCTCCAGTCCCACAGCCAGCCCTGCTGCAGGGACACTGCTAAAACACACACAGAGCCCGGACTTCTGAGTCCTCAGGATTAACCCTGTGCTCCAGCTCTCCTCACAGGAGCCAAGATCCTGAGCCCTGTCCCTTCCCATCAACCCTGCCAGGCCCAGATTCCAGAAATGTGCACCCAAGGCAGAGCAGACAAGTTCCCAGACACCCATCCACAGCTTCCTAAAGCAACAGAAACCACACCCAGCCCTGGAAAGCCTGGAGGTAAAGTGGCTGCAGGCAGGAAAGCACTTCAGGAAAGCTGCAGATGTTTGTCCTGGTACTCTTCCCCAAGGACACAGGGAAGGCACAAATGCCACCCCCTAATATCAGCCACTGCATTTCCCACACTTCCCCGAATTTGGGGAAACAACCACACCCCCCCAGCAGGCAGAAAGGTGAGGCCCCACCCTCCTGGTGAGGCTGAGCCCAATCCTGGCCCAGTCACCGTGACCAAGACAAGCAGAGGCTGACAGCTCCCTCGGGTACCTTTGATGTCCTCCTCATCTTCAGAGGGCCCATCCCCACCCTCACTCAGCTCCTCAGACTCATCTGAATCGAAGTTGAGGTAATCAGCTGCTGCTGGCTTTCCCTTCTTGGGCTCCTCTGCCAGAGTGTCATTAGCCCACGTGGCCACCTGGGACCGCTTCTGGTGAACCACCAAGAACTCCTGGAAAGTTTTATCTTCTTGCAGCTGTGAAAGACAAAAAGCAGACAAGCTGTGAAGGGAGACTCCCAGTGAGCCTGAAATCCAAGACAACACCTCATTTCCAGCAGGGTAAAACCAAAAATGCCTTAAGGGGAGCTCAGTTTACACTCCCAAGGAGATTAAAGTCTTCTCAAGGGGTCTTGTTCCTACTCTTTTTTTATAATTGGTGTTTAGAAAGTACTTTGAAGAGGAAAATAAAACAATAAAAAGAGAAAAAAGCCCCAGACAAGTCAAATGTGACAGAACTCACATGTGGGCAAGCCCCAGAACTGCAGAAACAGAACTGACCTGGATGCAGTGCGTGGTCACACAGGAAGAGGTGACCATTAAAAAACTGCACCCCCCTCTTGGGGTTGTTAAAATGACTTTTTACAGCAGAACTGGGCTGTCCCAGCCTGAATCCCCAGCATGGGAAGTAGGACAGGAAGGAACTACTCAGCAGCAAGAATGCAGGGACTGCAACCCAACCTCAACTCACCTCCTTTAAGTTACCCACTGGATCCTTCTTCTTTTTCTCCTTGGGGAAAAAAAAAGCCCAGAGAGGTTCATTAGAAGCACAGGCAATGCCAGGTGACCCAAGAGCAGAGATCCTAAGGCACCAAGGAGCAGCACCAGGACTCCAGCACCTGCTGTGCCAGCTGCTCTGTCCCCTTCTCCCCAGCCCAGGCCACCCTTCTCTGTCACAGACACACAGCAGAGCCTCCAGGGCTCAGGCAGGACTCACCTTCTTTGTGCCTGCAGGAGCTTCACTTGCCAAGGGCTTCTCAGGCTGCTTTTCTGAGGCAGGGGCCTTCTGAGAGTGCTTGCTCCAGGCTTTGGGCTTTGTAGGGTCACCAAAAGACTTGCACAGCTCCACCTGGAAGGAATCAGGACTGTAATTAAACACATGGTCACCAGTCGGTGCTGTAACTGTAACTGCTGGGTAACTCCACTCTGTTACAGCCCTGATGGGATGGAGACTGTGCTGGAGCAACTTTTTACACACCTTGGTTTTAAAGGCACAGAGCTGCACATGCAATCACCATGGGAAAGCTCAGAGAGGACACTCACAGAACCCCAGGATGGGCTGGAAGGGGCATTAAAGTCCCACCCCTGCCATGGGCAGGGACACCTCCCACTGTCCCAGGCTGCTCCCAGCCCCAATGTCCAGCCTGGCCTTGGGCACTGCCAGGGATCCAGGGGCAGCCACAGCTGGGCATCCTGTGCCAGGGCCTGCCCACCCTCCCAGGGAACAATTCCTTCCCAATACCCCATTCCTTAAGAATCTCAGGAAGATATTTTCAGAGATCAGCTCACTGTGACTCTGGAAGTGTCTATGAAGCTTTTGTTGAAGTGGTTCAGGGCTGCCTGAGCTTCGTCTTCAGACTTGTAGCCAATGAAGCCGAATTTCCGGAACCTGCCATCCTTGGTGTACTTCAGGCAGCAGTCAGTGAGTGTGCCAAAGGCAGCAAACAGCTTCCTGAAGCGGTCCTGCTTCATCTGGGAGAGGAGAGACAGGAAGTCAGCCCTGGAACTGACACAGAGATGCTCTGTGGACAAGCCCAAACCAAAATATTCTCCCTCAGAGGCTGTAGGAACCACGGTGTGTCACAGCAACAGTGATAAAAATGCCTCCTTCAGCCACCAAACCCCTTGATCTCCCCCCGAACCCACTGCATGGGGGTGGGGAACAGGGCGGGGTCCCGCCGGCACAGCAGCACCGAGAGCACAGCACCCGACCCCGGACAGCGAGCGGGGAACAGCGACCACAGCGAGAGCCGCTGCCCACCCTGAGGGGCTGCCACCTGCCCAGCCCATGCCCCCCGCTGCTTCCTGCACCCCAGGGCACCTTCCTGACTCCTCCAGGAGCTCTCCCACCATCCCCTCCCCGAGGTGTCCCCGTGTTCCCCATCCCAGGGCCACGACTCCTTATCCCCTCCTGGCGCCTTCCCCGGGACATCTCGCTGCTCCCCCTCCAAAACCTCATCCTCCCGCCACTTCAAAGCTTCTCTCCCGGGGGGTCTCCCGCTCTCCCCAGCACGCTCTTCCGTCCCTGCCCTGCATCCCGCTTCCCCCCGCAGCGCCCGTCAGACCCACCCTAGGCCCTGCACGCCCCTGCCCACCGGCCGACCCCGCCACCACGCCGCTGCCTCACCCCGTTGGGGAGATTCTTCACGATAAGCCGCGACATGGCTGCGACGGACACCGCGGAGGGAGCGCTCAGCGCCGCGCACGCCGCACCGCGGGCGCCGCCATCTTTGCTGGGTCACGTGGGCCGTGCGCGCCAGCGCGCATGCGCCGGCGGACCCGGATGTTGGGCCTTAGCAACGGGGCCTGCAGGGGCGGGGGCCGCGGGAGCATCACCGGGACACCGGGGACAGGGAGCGGCGGGGAGGGGAGGTGGGGCAGAACGAGGAGGGGCTGAGCACCCCTGGATTTGCCCGAGAGGCGCAGCTGCAGCTCCCCGGCCCGTCCGCGCTGCTCGGCGGGGCCGCAGGAGGGAGCTCCGCGCCCGCCGCTCCCGGCTCCGGGCGGCCGCGGAGCCAAAGTCCCTCGGGAAATGTCGGGTTTGCGAGGGAGGGATGGCGCAGAGTGGCTCGATGTCACGTCTAAAAGTCACGGAGGAGCGAGGAGGGAAGGGCGACAGAGGGTCTGGCCCAGGGAAACTGTGGATCCCTGGATGTACTCAGGGTGCCAGGCTGGACGGGGCTTGGAGCAACCTGGGACAGTGGAAAGTATCCCTGCCCATGGCAGGGGATGGGAACGGGATCCCTTCAAACCCAGACCATTCTGGGACTCTATGAATAAAAGCAGCTTCCCTCTCAGGCACGGCTACATAACCCCCAGCCAGAAGATGGTGTGTTGTGAGAGCTCCAAAGGATAAAAGAGAGCCAAAGTCACTGAATAAATAAAATCCCTTGGGGCCCTCTCCTACCTGAACATCCACCCACAGCTTCCTCATGAGGGGCAGCTCCGACTCGGCTGTGAGCAGGGACAGGAGCCGAGGGAGCAGCTGGAGCGGTGCCAGGGCAGGGTTAGGTTGGATATCAGGAAAAGGCTCTTCCCCCCCAGAGGGTGGCCAAGATGCTCCATGACCCTTGTGGGTCCCCTCCAGCTCGGGATAGTTGATGCTTCCATGACCCATTGCTGGAGGCTGAGCAGGACTGGGGGGAGCAGAACTGTTGTTCTTCAAGCATCTCCTCCTGCTCACAGCCCCTCAGCCCCGCTCTCACACGAGCCTGAAATCCGACTTCACGCCTTTATTCCCAGAGGAAGATGCTCAGGGCAGCTCTGAGCTTCAGCACAGCCCTCCCTCCTTCTCCCCACGGTTTAGAGTTACCTCAAGGATAACCTGGAGCAATTCCACCCCCTTGCACCATCTCCTGGTGCCCCTTTGGGGCTGGCGCAGCTGGCCGAGCCCTCCCCAAAGGCTGAAAGCAGCAGGGGGACAGGGCAGGAAGCTGTTTGGGGGAGGCAGCCCCAACCCAGCCCCATCACAGTGCCCTGGCAGGACTGGGGTGCAGCCCATGCTCTCCCCCCCGGGGAATGGCAAGGGAAACACATTTTCCAGGGAGAGAGAGCAGAAAACAGCCAGGCTCAGGGCACGGGAAGCAGGAGAGGGTGGGGTGCTCTGGGAATACCCTTAGTGCCCTGCTCAGCTCTCACTAGGGGCTCCCAGGGGAGATGCTCCTGTGTCCCTTCCCCTGCCCTTCCCCGGGGACTCTGTGAGGAGTCACGGCACGGGGACCCGGCTCCCTCCCCCCCTTGCCCTCTGCTCCTGCCTCCTCCTTGGCCGGGCTGTCAGGGCTGTCACTGGGGATGCAGGCTGGTACTGACAGGACCCTCACGCCATCACTAACGCATCCAGACCTTGCCCTTGTCACTCCTGTCCTCTCCAAGACACTTGTCCCCCATCTCCCTCCCCATGTCCCCCTCACCTGCTGCACACAGCAGCACCCAGCCCCTGACTGCTGAGAAAGGGACTGATCCTGCCTGCCTCTGGCCCTGCTGCTCTTTGTAGGGCCTCACCTCCCACCACAGCTGCACCTGGGGCTGCAATCTGCCTCCTCACTGCCTTTTCTGCCATTTGATTTTCCCCAGGTGGGAGCTTGGTCCCCCTGCTCAGGTGCTGCAGGTGTGAGCCCTAAGCATGGCTGGGATCAGAAAGAGCCTTTTCTCCCGGGGGGCTTGGGGGAGCAGAGCTTAGGTGAGACAGGGCCAGGTACCCCACTGACTCTTGATTCCAGTGTCCATGCAGGAACAGGTTTGGCAAAGCCCATGGAGATTTCAGCTCTGCTGAAATTGAAAACAGCTGATTGTATCCCTCCCCAGGTGCAAAGCCTCAGTACAGCAGCACAAGACTTGCACACGCTGACTTCAGATTTGATTTCCTTTGTGGCTTCTGCTCCTCCAGGTAGGTCAAGATTCTAAGTTTACAAACGTGAGACTGGGAGCATCTTTTTCTGGAGAACTGGGGATTTTAGGGGGATGAGAGAGGTAAGAGAGTTGCCCCTTCAGCAGGTGCTGAAGAAGAAAGAAGAAGGAAAGAAGGAAGAAGCGGCTGCAGAGCGTCTCTGCCCCTGGGCATGCGAGGGCAGGGGGCAGATGCAAAGGCTGCCGTGGTGTTTGGAGAGGTGCTTCTCTTGCTCTTTGTCCCCCATGGTGTCCAAAGGGGCACCAGAGGTTCCCCCGACTCGTCCAGGTGCCACGGCTGGCAGGCAGAGCTGTGACGCCGAGGCAGAGCAGCTGCTGTGCTGTGGTGTCCTGCCCCGGCCAGCCCTGGCACTGCCAGCCCTGCCGAGAAGGACGAGCGCAGCCCCGGGGTGCCCTTCATGCCTGTCGGATCGGGAGCGCCTCGGCCACCGCTGGACGCTGCTGGAGGTGAACGGGGAAGGTAAAAGATCCCTCTGAGCCGGGGTCACCTTGGCTGTGACAGGATCCCCCACACCAGGCAGCCTCTCTGGTGCTCACAGGACGCTGCTGAGCAGGTCTGGGGGCTCTGGGGGGATCTGAGTGTACCCACACCTTCCATGGCAGTAAGCACTGCAGGTGCTCAGCTTCCTTGGCACCCTTGAGTCCTTCTCTTTTCTTCCTGATATGGGAAATGAGCAGAATTCAGCCTCGGGGGGTTCCTGCAGAGGGCTGTCACCTGGCTGAGGACCTTCTCCTGACTGAATTAACCCACAGATACCAGCGAGGACAGGGATGAACAGGACCCAGCAACACTCACGGCCTGGTTTTGGTGTGCTGCCCCTGCTGCAGGGGGTAATGTTATTTTAATAACAGCACCATAGAAAATCCTGCCTGAACCTCCTTGGTCCTGCTGCTGGAGACATTAAATTTTGGGAGGGGAGATGGCCAGAGCTCCTTGTGTGAGCAAATTGTCCTGACAGTCCTGAAGGAGGTAAAAGGCTGCTTTTAATGACACAGCTGGTGCTTGGGAAGGCAGCGCCTGGGACACTTGTCCCTACAGTGCTGCACAGCGGCATGGGGCCAAGGGAGGAGGAGGAGGAAGAGAAATTGCCCTTCTGAAGAGCTTCATGCCTGGGACTCTGCCCAGCCTGGCCTGCCAGAGGCTCTGCCAGAGGGGCAGGATGCTGCAAGGATGCTGTCCTTGCCTGGGGGTGTGAGTGCTGCAGTGTCACTGTGGGCAGCACAGTTTGGCTGCCAACCACACCTCCCCTCACCTGAACCCGCTGCCTCGGCCGAGGGCACCGTCTGGAAGCGTGTGCCATGCTCCTGCTCTCTGCCCTCCTTTTACCTGCAGGTTGTCTGTGGAGATTGTGTCTTTCCAAGGCCTTGCAGCTGAACTGCAGCGCTGAGTGTCAGCAGATGGGAGAGAAGATGAGGATGAGGAAGGGCAGGAGGGATTTCCCCCATCACATCGGGCACAAACAAGCTGCTGATGCCAGCGTGACTTGCCATGGAGGAGGATTCACCAAGGGTTTGGAAATCCAGATAATCCAAGTGCTTTGCATTACAGCAGCCGGGGGACAGAGGTTAAATCCTGTCCCTGAGCAATAATTCATCTGCCAGAACACGTAATGGGACCACCCTTGCCCTGGAGAGCAGCCGCCACCAGAGCAGGTCTTGGACCTTCTCCTCTCCCTGTGAAGCAGCTGATGGTGGTGGCTGGCAGAGCTGAAGGAGATGATCCATGAGGTCAAATCCCTCCTGGCATCACTCTGCCCATCACAGCCCACATGCCTGCCTAGCAGAGCCTTCCGTGGTTCTCCAGAGGGGATGGGCTGGAGCTTGGCACTGAGCACACAGAACCTGCCAGGGCTGGAGTGGGGTTAGAGGAAAGGTCGATCCAGGCCCTCTCCTGACCCCATCTAAAGCTGGGGGAGATGCTGGCTGTGTTCTGCCACAGCTGCTGCTGTCACCCACCCAGAACACTGTTTCCTCCAGGTGACAGATAAGGTCCAGCTCCTTTTCCAAGCTGCCCCAAGCAGCTCTCCCTTCAGCCCTTGACAGGCTCCCCACCAGCCTTCCTGATGGGTGTGCATGGGACCCTCCATGAGGAGACCAGGGAGAGGGATTTTCCTGCTGCTGCCCCTTGCCCGCTCTCTCCTTCATCCATCACCCCTTCCACCGCCTCGAGTTTCCTTTATTTCTGTATTTTTGGGGGTGTGTGTGCAAATGGGCTCAGGGGAGGGTCCGGGCAACAGCTGCCTTTGATCAGCGCAACATGTGGGAGATGGAGCACTTCAGGAATGCCGACTCCTGATCAAAGGTGGGAACACAGTGACAGCCGGGACTTGGCAAAAACCCATCCCGGCTAATCCCTGCTGGGGAGCCGGGGGGTCGGCTCAGGGACCCACCCAGGCAGAGCCCGCAGCCCATCAGAGGGATGGACCCGTGCCCCGACAGGGTGAGGGAGCAGGGCTACTCCATCTGCGCCAGGGCTCTGCCCCAGGGCTCTGCCCCGAGCAGGGCGTCATCCTCTTTGCAACGAGAAATGGGATCCCCAGCTCTCCCTCGGTTCTCCATCATCCCTGCTCCCACACGCCGGCACCCTCCAAACCCTGCAGCTGCTCCCTGGAGAGGGAGCTGAGGGGAGAGAGGGGCAGTGATGCCCTGAGGCTTTCAGCGCCTCCAAAAAGATGGATGGAAAGGTCACTTGGGAGGAAAAGGGAAGACAAATCGGCCCCTCCCGACAGAGACCCGGGGTTTGGGGCCAGCGGGGACACAGCTCCCAGCCCCTGCCCCGTCCCAGGTGTGTGGGTGGCGGTTCAGGACAGCCCCGGTGCCAAGAATGTCCCGTGTCGCCTTCCCCCGCGGCCGCTCTTATCTCCCGCCGGGCTTTCTCCTGATAATCCCGGTGGGAAGCCTGTCTGGAGGAGCAGGTGGACTCGGGCAAGGCGTTTGTCAAGCTCAGCCCCCCTGAGCTACACCCAGCCCTTCTCCACCTCAACACTCGCCTCTTCCACCCTCATGGGTTTCACTCCAGCTCTTCCCAGCTTCAGCGAATACCCTCGGTTCCCAGCAGGAATAATCCCAAATAATCCCACCCCACGGGCCTGGTGCTTCCCGCACCCCTCCTCCTGCCAGGACACACCTTCCTCCTCCCCGTGGCTCTTGCGGCTTGGTCGAGGCTCCTCTGCCGTGGTAAAAAGGGAAGCTTTCAAAAAGGGCCGATAAGGGCGGCTCCCCCGGGGTCACCCCCTGTCCCCGGGCGGGGTCACGGGTCGCTTCCTCGCCGTGCGGGGCCTGATAACGAGTCCATCACGGCCGGGGGATGGAGACAGGAGTTATCAGCAAACCCTGGGAAAATAAAGACATGGAAATGCTCCTGCAGCAGGCTGGGAATCCGGCAGGGATGAGCCCTTTTTTGGGTGGATGGAGAGGCTGGGGTTTAACAGCTGGTGGAGGGGGCACAGCGGAAAGGGGCAGGGGAAATTGGGAAGCAGGGAGCAGCGGGAACAGAGTGGCAGCTGAGGGTCGGGATCCCGCGTGGCTCCGGAGTGGTGCCTCCACAGCCGGCTGAGGGCACGGGGAGAGGCTGCCGGGGCAAGGGGGATGGCTGAGTTCTGGCATCGTCTACATTGGAAAAACTCTCCAAGCTTATCAGGTCCAACCACATCCTTTAGTGCCGCATTCACCCATCTTTTAAATTCCTCCAGCTTTGGTGACTCTGCCACTGCCCTGAGCAGCCTCTGCCGGTGCTTGACAACTCTTTCCATGAAGAAATTTTCCTTAATATCTGACCTCAACCTCCTCCAGTGCAGCTTGAGGCTGTTTCCTCTCTGTCACATTACCTGGGAGAAGAGACCAACCTCCAGCTGGCTCCAGGCTCTGCTCAGGGAGCTGTGGAGAGCAGGAAGCTCCTCCTGAGACTCCTTTTCTCTGGGCTGAGCCCCACCAGGTGCAGGTGGCCCATTCCAGACCAGGACAGGCAGCAGGCAGGGAATGAATAGGGTGCCCCTGTGCCAGACCCACAGAATGTGGGGCTGGGGAGGTAATGGGTCTTCCCAGGGAACCTGAAGACCCCTTGGAAAGATTTCCCACAAAAATGAGGTCCCAGGAAGTGTAAATCAGGCAGGAGGGATGGAGTGATCAGCACTGCCACATCCCGACACAGTCATGTCATGCAAGTCCCAGCCCAAAGGGTTCACCTGCCAAAATATCCTACACAAACCATGACCCACAGCCCCCACTACAGCCAGGTCCTGCACCAGAGCAGGGAGGGAAACTGAGGCACGGGGAAAGCCTGGTGACACCACCTCCTCCCTGGACTATTTGTGTTCCAGCACGGGGGACAGCCCAAGGACCCTCACTTTTGTGGAGGTCATGGAAGTGGCCAGAGGCTTCCTGAGCTGCAAAATCACCCCTGAGCACAGGGATGCGGCTGCTCCATCCCATCCCAGACGGGCAAAGCAGAGCTGACAGCCGGGCGCGGATGAGGGGAATTTGGGAGAGGCAGCAGTGAGGGACGGGCAGCTGCGGGAGGGGAGGGGACAGCCCGGGCGCTGCTCAGGCTGCTCCGAGGCAGCACAGGGTGACAGGCCACCGCTGACACCTCGGGAGGGCCACACTCGGTGACAGCAGCGCGGGGAGGGCCCGACGTGACGGGGACGGCTGTGACACGAGGCCACGGGGCAGCCCCCGCCCAGCACTCGCCAGCACCCCGGCTGAACTCCCTCCTCTGCCCCCCACCAGATGCGTCCTGCAAACGCTTCTCCCTCTCCGAGAGGCTGAGCGGGGGAACACTGAAGCACCTGCCTGCCTCAGCCGGGAATCAAAGGCCCCGGTGCTGGGATCCCTGCATGGCACAGTTATCCCTGGGGAAATGCCAGCGTGGGAATGTAGGGCACCCTCTCTCCTCAGGGACCCTCCGTGGGAGCAGCATGCAATTAAAACAAGTGAGGCCAGATGGTTTATTAGCAATTACAGAGCTGGGAGCTGACACTCTTCTCGTTCCAGCTCCAAGGCTTCAGCAATGGGTCCGTCTCAGAATGTTTCACACACACACCCTGGAAATGGGGCAGGAGAGGTTGGGTTTATCTGGGAATGCAGCGCTCGGACACCACAGCAGTGAGGCTGGTGAGTGGAGAGATGGGGTTGGAGCGGATTGTGGCGTTTAGGAGGCAGATAAGGGAGCAATGGAAATTGTCACCTGGGTTAATAGTCACTTGTTTAGAATCATGGAATCATTAAGGTGGGAAAAGGCCTCCACGATCATCAAATCTAGCCTTCAACCAAGCACTCCTGAGCCAGTTCTGGAATTTCAGCAGTGGGGGCTCTGTCCTCTTCAGTGGTTGGGCACCACATTGCAGCTCCTCGGCACGGGTCTGGTGGGAGCAAACAGGACTCAGCAGCAGGTTCCCAGGGGAGGAGAAACCTTCATCAGTGCAGCTCGTTAGTGCCTGCAGACGTGCAGGCCTGAGGCTGCCATGTCACCTGCAGGGCGATGATGAAGTCTGGTTCTGTAGAGGGACTCACCAGGCCCCCACGTGTGCAAGCAGAGCTGAATTCTCCGCATTTGTTGGCCTGTTCCTCTCAGATCTTTGCACCAGCACTGGGAAGTGACCTTGGACTTGACCAGGATCCACACAGCAACACCCTCCAGGCTGGAGAGCACAGCAGGACCCACAGAGGACTCAGCTCATCTGCTGCCAGCACTCAGCTGAGGCCGTAATCCCCCTTAGGAAGGGCTGCACCCCTGGGCACAGCCCCAGGATCCAGGGAGGAGCCGCTGTCCAACACCTCCATCTGCAGAGTCCCCCCCTCTGCCATCCCAGCCACGCCTGCAGGGATATTTTGGTTGGGAGGAGAGGTTTCATCCCCACTGGGGAGCTGTTATTCCCCTCTGGGCAGAGTGAATGTGACTTTTCTCCCTCCTTTCCCTCGGTCTTCAGCATCACCGCCCCCAGAGCGCCCACCCGAGCTTGTGGGGCTGCCCCTGCAGCGTTCCGTCCTCCCCAGGGCTTGCAGCCTCCAAGTGAGACTTTCCCTGGACACCTCTGGCAGTTTATTATCCCAACCTGGGCTTCCCCACAGCTGGCAGGGGAAATTTTAGTGTCCTTTTGTGCTGGGTGAAGCGTTGCAGCAGAGCAGACTGGGAGGGGAGCGGAACAAGCTGTTCCAACAGGGGAGAGAGCTCCAGCCCTCCTCCTCCTCCTCGTCTTGGCAAAGCCCTGTTCCATCCCCAAATGCTGCCAAGGGGCGTCAAGTTCCCGACCAAGCCCAGCATCCAGGTGGGGCTGCAGAGGGGCACGGGCTCCCCGCGCTGCCCTGGGCAGAGCAAAGCCTCGGTGAGGCTGGGTGCAGGTGGTTTGCTCCGAGGTGGAAAGGATGCTCCGCACAGCTGCATCAGCTCCTGTGGTCCCCGAGCTCCTGCCTAGAACGGGTTTGGAATTCCTCGAAGCAGACGCTGGCTGTGGGAGAGCACGGCACGATCCGTGCCCTTGTGCTGCTTTCCCGAAACAAACGCCTCAGTGCAGCAGCGGCGGCCGGGCACCACGGTGCACCTCACTGCCCTGTGTGTGGCCGGAGCAAAGAGCCTTCTCCAAGCCCAGATTCCCCTGGAGGAGGAGCCTCTGGGACCGCAGTAAAGCCAAGCAGAGACACCAAACCCCACTTTCTAATTTTTTTTTCTAATTTAAGGGTGGTGCTGCAACTGCAGCTTTGCCTCCTGCAGAGGTTTGTTTCTCTGCTGGCAGGGCTGGGTGCTGGAAGCTGCCAGGCAAGGGGCTCTCCGGCCACAACTACAAAGCAGGCTGACACCTCTAATGAATTGCAGTAATACCAGCTCGGGGTGAACTCTGAAGTGGCTGTTTACACAATCACCGACCTCCCCTCACCCCGTGCTGGGGCCAGGCCCCCCTCCTTGATGGATCACAGCTGAATGCAGGCAGCCCCCGGTGTTTATCATCTCCCAGCCCTGGGAAGGGAAGGCATGGCAGCATTTCCTGGCACCGCTGACAATTCAATACCCAACCAACACTTGCTCTGAGAAATGCCCCTGCACTTCCTTTGGGAGCCCCAGCTTTGCTGGGAGGGCTCTGTGCACAGGGGTTTTGCAGCATCAGGCACCGGGACGCATGGGCAAGGCCCTCTCATGGAACAGGGAGCAAGGCCAGCCCCGGTGCTCCCCAGTGCCCTGCCAGGAACTGCTCTTGGCCAGGACAGCCCCTGTGGGGTGTTATTCTGATTTTTTGCCATTTTGGCAGAGGAATTTTTTCCATTTTTCCTGGTGTCATGGTGCTCAATAGATGCCAGCTCCTGGGTTCTCATGGCTCAGGGATTGCTCCCTCTGACAGGATCCGTGCCAAGCTGGAGGGAACAGATTCTTCAAGGAGCGCTGAGCTCCTGAGGGTGGGAAGTGGGTCTTAAATCAGTGGAGTGGGGAAAAAAAAGCCAACAAAGCAGCAGGTTCCTCCTGTCCCACCTGTAACACTTCCAGAGCTCCCCACAACAGCCACAGACATCTCCCTCTGTCCAGATCGAAGCCTGCTCTGTGAGGGGGCTGGAGATGTGTCCCCAGCCCTCAGAGCCCTCAGCCCTACTTGGGTTCATGCCCAGCAGAGCCCAGGCCTCCCTCCTCTCTGCTGGTAGAGCCTGGGGAGCACCACAAACCTTCCCACCCTCTGGGAATCCCATCCTTGACCTCCAAGACAGACCTCCATGGGCATGGAGCAGCACATCCATGGGTAGGGGACCACAGGAGCCCCTCAGTGCCCTCTCCTGCCCCGTGCCAGAGTCACGGCAGTGCTGGGGGTGGGAAGCAGCTGCAGCATCACCGTGCAAGAGCCAGGGACAAGGCGAGGAGAGGGGCCATGGTCCCAGCGTGTGGCGGCCCTGAGCAGCCAGAAGAGAAGAGTTTGTTGGGAGGATGATCTGGAGGATGATCCGGGGGAGGCTCAGCCTGGAACGTGCGGAGGAGGAAGGGCAGCCCCGTGCCACCGTCCCCCGCTGCTCTCACGTGTGCCTGTTTTAGCTCTGCAGCAGGGGACTGTCTCTACTCCAGCCAAGCTTTCCTGCTCAGAGGATGAGAACTCCAGGGCTGGCCCCTGGAGGAGGCACTTCTCCGTTTCCCTGCTTGCCCTCCGCCCTCTTCGTTTTGTTCCGGAGTTATTTTTGGCAGTAAAAGCTTTTTTCTTCGCCCTTCCCCTGGCCCCCAGCTCTCTGCCAGGCAAAGTGGCATTTTAAGCCTCCTGCCCACCCGAGCAGAAAAATGGTGGCTGAGGCAGGGTAGAGTTAAACCTTTCCATCCTTCTCGAACCATTAACTGCCCATCAACTCAGCTGCCCAGAGAGGAGCTTTCAAAAGCCTCTGTGGGGACAACCTGCTCCCCACCAGGGGTTCATGAGGGCAAGGAGAAGCACAACCCCCAAAATGGGGTCTCACTCCATGTCTCCTTCCCTCCAGCACTACAAAATCCCCTCGATTAATTCAGCATCGAAGCACTTGCAGTCCCCCGGCAAATACAAAATCCCAGCTGCACTCCAACTCCTGCTCCCACCCAGAGCTGGGTGAACCAACAAGGTCCTACCCCAAAAAGAGACTCAAAGCAGGGACCTTGTGCCACCAAAATCACACAGAGCAGGGGAGGGACCTTGTTTCACTGCTGGCAGCCAGGGAAGGGGTGTCCAAGCCAAAGAGCAGGAGCCCAGTGACCTCCAGGTACCAACCCTCCCAGGCCTCTTTATTCCCTGATTGCTGCTGGAATTCTCCGCAGCATGGACACACCAGGAGCTGCTGGTTGCTCCCACAGCACCCCAGAGGAGGCAGCTCCCTGTCACTCGTGGGGACCAAGACAGTGGCAGGAGGTGCTGGGAGCCAGGAGCCAAACCACACTCGAGGGGAATAAGAAAATCCCGGTCCCAACCTTCCTCCCTGCCCAGGGATTAACCTTTTCCTGCAGCCTAAAGAGCCAGACACTTCCAAACCTCCCCATTTCCCAGGAAAGCAGGTTGCTTGTCCCTCCTCCACCTGGAGGAGAATTGGAAAAAAACAGAGATCTGACAATCTGGGAATGCTGTGGGAGTTCCAGGCTCTTGCAGGAGAAAAGTAAAGTTCCCCTTGAGTCCAAACTGCTCACCTCTAGTGTTTGCAGAATTGTCCTGGCATTTGTCTGCTTTGGAGCAACCTTGTCATTTAATTGGTTTTTGTCTTTGATTTTGAGGTTTTTCTTTAAATTGACTGAATTACTTTGGAGCAAAGTATCTTGAATCTGCAGTTTAAATAAGCTGGACAGGAATTGTCTGCAGTTTGAGGAATTTTCAGAGCTGCGATGTTTTATCTCAGCCTCTGGGCGTGAAACAGATTCCCCAAAGACACGAAGCCCATAAAAACCAGCAGCAAGGGGCCAGCGTGGACACCCAGCTGGCTCAGCATCCTCCTCGCAGCAGCCAGCATCGGGCACTCAGGCAGGGAAGCACGGAGCTATTCCAGCCTCAGCCTCTGGGCACGCAGGGACACCTCATCCCAAGTTACCTCCAATCCTGGTGTTTAGCATCCCCTGAGAGACAGCCCTCCGCCTCCTGGGGAGTTCCAGAGCATCCCACAGCAGGGAGTTCGCGCTGGATCCCAGGTTTGAATGCGGTGTGTAGAACCAGGATGGACTAAACTGAGCGCCCCGTGTTCCCAGCAAGGCACGACCCCGGAAAAACCCAGAAAAACCCGTGCTGGTCAGCGCGGCTGAAATTTTCACTCCCTAGCACAGATCCTGATTGGCACAAAGGGGAAAAAAATGGCTTTTAGCCTCCTGCAGGACACCGGGGCTTCCTGGCTCGGCTCCATCCTCCCACCCCGGCTGAGCCCGAGCTGTGCCGGCGCTTCGGGCAAGAGAACTCCCAGGGAATGTCCCAGACCTCGGGCTTCGAGCGGAGTGGCCGAGCGGGCTCTGCTGTGACCGCACGGCCCCGGCGAGGAGTCGCCACCACAAGGTGTCACCCGCCCCCTTCGCCCGAGCCCCCCGAGAGCCCCGCGGGGCCGCCGCTCCGGAGGGGCCGGGGCAGCGCCCCGAGGGGTCCCCAGCCACGTCCCCTCCTCCCCGGCAACATCGGTGGGGACCAAATCGCATCCCAGGCTCGCTATTGTCCCGTCTCCATGGCAACCCCCCGGCTGCAGCATCCCTCAGTGACCGGTGCTGGACCATGGGATGCTCGGCACAGCCCAGCCCTGGCAGTCCCTGTCCCACTCCTGGATCCCGTAATGAGCGGGAATTATTCCTCCTCAAACTGCCCTTTGCACGGAGAACTGCACCCCGGACTGTTTAGATATAAAATACGTTGTTTTCAGACTCATAATTTTAAGCTTTCTACCTCAGCAGTGCGACAGAATCGTGGAATGGTTTGGGTTGGAAGGGACCTTAAATATCTCGTTCCAACCCCTGCCATGGACAGGGACACCTTCCACTATCCCAGGCTGCCCCAGCCTGGCCTCGGACACTTCCAGGGATGGGGCAATAGCAGGTACCTGCACAGGAGAACATGCAGCCGAATTATCACAGCGGGGGCTGAGCGGAATTATCCCAACTCACACCAGAACACCCTGGGTTTGCGAGTAAATAAATCAGAAATTAAGATATTTTGCCCCAAAGTAATTCAGTCGATTTGAACAAAAACCTCAAAATCAAAGACAAAAACCAATTAAATGACAAGGTTGCTCCAAAGCAGACAAATGCCAGGACAATTCTGCAAACACTAGAGGTGAGCAGTTTGGACTCAAGGGGAAATTTACTTTTCTCCTGCAAGAGCCTGGAGCTCCCACAGCATTCCCAGATTGTCAGATCTCTGTTTATTTCAACTAAAACCACCAGTGAAAACGGCAGCCCGTGTTAGCCTACAGACCTTGGGCATTGTCTAGCAACTCCTTTCCCTCCCCCAGCCTTGGCAGGGAGAAAAGGAGCTGCCAACAGGTCCAAGCCTCCAAGTGAAACACTGAAAGCACTGGGGGAAGGACAAGAAGATGCAGATCCTCTTCAGGTGACACAACGATGTTCAGCTCAAGTGACAGCAGCTGAGAACCAGGGGCAGCCCCTGCACAGGAAGGACACCAGACACTTCAGCCAGGCCAAATTTCAGATAAAATTCGTGATTTGTTTCTTTTTTCTGCCCCCACTAGGTCCACTGCAGTTTTGTGGCAGCAGGCTCTGCTCTGCAGGACTTCCACGCTGCTGCCTGAGAGGGGACGGGCTGGAGCTGAGGGAGGAACTGAAGTGCTCTGGGTGGCTGTTTCTTGGGAAAACAGCAGCAAACCCAGAAAGTGAAGCAGGCAGGGAGTGCCTGTGCCCTTGGCACACAGGCAGGGCAGCTGGGGGCTGGAAAAGCAAGTGCTGAATCCCTTCTTTTCCCCTTTTTCTTGTAGCACCCCTCTCACGGCACCAAAGAGTGAGAGCCCCTCACTTGATGCAGCCCTTCCTTCTCCTGCAGCCCAAGAGAGAAATAAGGGATCCCCAAAATCCAGGTTGGTTTTGTTTGAGGCACCTGCCAGGAAATGTTCATGTTCCAGCACTGCCAGACTGTGTCCAAGGAAAGGTGGGAACACACAGGTCCATGGGAGCCGGGGGCTGGGGGCATTGCCCAGCACACACAGAATGCCCTGAGTGCCAAGGGACTTTCAAAGTCATCGAGTCCAGCTCCTGTCCCTGCCCAGACACCCCAACAACCCCACCCTGGGCATCCCTGGCAGCGCTGGCCAAACGCTCCTGGAGCTCTGGCAGCCTCGGGGCCGTGCCCATTCCCTGGGGAGCCTGGGCAGTGCCCAGCAGCCTCTGGGGTGAGAACCTTTCCCTGCTCTCCAGCCTGAGCCTGCCCTGCCCCAGCTCCAGGCACTCCCTCGCTGCTGCCACATCTCCTGGGCTGCACATCAATGTAACATCCACAAGATCTCAGAAAGAGAAACCTCAACAAGGCTCCCACAGTCACAGCCACGAGGCTTGGCTCATTGTCAGAGCCAACTGATCTTGCAGCAACTACCAAACCCTGTGGAAAACCCCCAAGCCTGGCCCTTTTCACACCTGACCTTCCCTTCAGCGTTACATTAGCCCCTGTGCCCGGGCTGGCTGCTGCTGGAATTCTAAGTGGGATGCTGCTGAGTTTATTACAGAGCAGAGGGCTCGGCTCAGCAGGATCCCCGGGGGCTCCGGCCGCTCCTGAGCTCTGCTTGCCGTGTTTAATGGACTGGGCTACAAAAAGCTCGGCTGCTGGGAGCCCCCAGCATGGCTTGTAAAAGCCAGGCCCAACAATGAGCTGCAAACTGGGCTGTGTGGCTTCCCTGCTCTGCTTCCCAAGCAGGTTATTGCTTGTAAAGGCTCCTCGCTGGAAGCGGCAGCGCTCCGAGGGCGAGGCCAGGACGGCTTTTGATACATTAAATAAAAAGGCCCCCACACTTGATTCCTTTCCCAAGGAATATTTGATATTTGTTGCTCTGGGGTCCCTAGAAAGGAAGAAAATTACTGGCCCATTAACAACTGCCCCTTGGCCTGTTTTCCCGGATTTAAAACAATGCACTCAAAATTGGCAGTTGAGGCAGTCTTAAACATTTGTTTTGCCTCAGATTATTTGCAACACCCTGTAAACTTGGGGGCTTTTCGCTCCCTGGCCAGGGGGATTTCTCCTATGCATTTTTCCATGTGTCTCCAACATATGGAGCAATAAAAAAAAAAAAAGAAAAATCAAGCTCATAGCTGGTGTCACGAAATGTTTTGGGGGTGGGGAGGCCTTGGGGAGGTGGTGTGGGACTTGGATCACTGTGACCTGGCAGAGACCTGGGCCTGAAGGAAGCTCATGTTTTTATGAGCCAGGAAATTGCAGGCTCAGCTTGGGCTGTGCCAGTTGTCCAGAAGGGTTCAAGTTTCACATCATAACTTGGGTCTCGGTGGAGGTGAGGAGGTGGAGGGAGATGTGGCAGCTGCACGGGAGGGTGGGCACCACAAGATGCAGGGATGGCTACGAGACAGAGCTGGTGCTTGGGGAAAGCATAAGAGCCCGTGAAGGGAGAAAAAATTCATCCAATTTCCATTCCCACCCACAATTGCCCAAAAGCTGCTGAGTTGGGAACAAGTTCTCAGAGTCCCCATTTGCCAGGGGCACAGATGAGCCTGGAGCGCTTGCCTGGGCCAGCTGGGAGCAGAGACACCCATCCTTCCTCAGGTACCAACTCTCCCTGCTCTGCCCTGCCCAGCAGGCTCAGGGTGGGATTATTGGGCTGTCTTGTGTAGGGCCAGGAGCTGGACTTGATAATCCTTGGGGATCCCTTTCAGCTTGTGATATTCTTTATGAGCATTCTTTCAAGGGGAGAGAGGGCTGGGAAGGGAGAAAGGTGTGGGATGCAGAGAGGTGGGACCAAACCATGGAGAGGAACACCAACACCCACCAACCCTCAGAGCAGAGGCAGCAGCCAAGGAGATGCCTGAAGGACACTTAAATCCTTTTCCTCTGTCCGTCAGCAGAAGAGTTCAGCTATGCCCAAGTCTCCCAAAACACTTTTTTTTTTTTCTGCATCTATCTGAAAACTTTTCCATGCTCAGGGGTTTCTGGATGAATCCCTGGCTGCCCTGAGGTGCCCAGTGCCCAGCTGGGCACTGCCCGTGAGCCGCAGCATCGCTGGCAGTGAGGAGCCAAACACACTGAGGAGTGCAAGACTTTGGGCAAAGCTGGTGCTTCCCAGAGCTCAGCATTCACATACTCACCCACATATTGTTCTCTAGGAAATCCT
The DNA here is from genome assembly GCF_041296385.1 of Aphelocoma coerulescens. Taxonomy (NCBI): domain Eukaryota; kingdom Metazoa; phylum Chordata; class Aves; order Passeriformes; family Corvidae; genus Aphelocoma; species Aphelocoma coerulescens. The sequence goes on along the minus strand of NC_091029.1, from coordinate 14,895,830 downwards.
GCTGGGAATATGGGAATAATACAGGAAACTTCAGGGAGAGGCTCAGTAGTCACAGCAAAGGGTGACACCCAGTGCTCTCTCTGCTCCTATCCACAGCCCATTCCCTGTGAATTCCAGGGCTGAGAGTTCACTTTTCCAGCAGTGGGTGGGCATCCCACAGTGCAGGCAAGCGGCCAGAGAATCCCAGCTGCTCCCAGCACCCCTCAGCCAGGGGCTGTGAGCCGCCCGTTCACACCAAACACAGCACAAACATCGCTGCAGCACCCCCGGGCATCTGTCAGAGAAATGCTCAGCAGGGCACCACAGTCCAAGGGAGGGGATGTGTTTAACCTCCTCTTTAAATAAAAGGCAGAAAATTAATCAAGCAGCCCGGACCGTGGTGTTTCCCGGCTTTCTTCATTTGTCACTTCAGCCGTGCTGTTTCAGTGCAGGTTTTAGCGGTGCCTTGGACAGCCCAGCGGCAGCACAAGGGCTCTTGGCAGGCTCAGCAGAGCAGGGAGTGAATTCTCCTCTGCCCCCCCAGTCAGCTGTGTGGTCTCTCCGCCCTGTCTCAACTTCCCCAGGCTGCCCCAGCTCTTCAGCACAGTGCCCACGGCAGCCCCGTGGAGCCAGACAAGTCCCTTTGGCCACCAGAGCGAGGTCTCTCCAGGCCAAAACACAGCCAGGGACGGCTTTGGAACTGGAGCCTCACCCAGAAACTTTCAGCTCAAACCTTCCTGTGTGGGGAGGAGATGAGGGGGCTTTCCTGCCTGGCTTCAGTCCTTGCTCTGGGCAGACACAGGGTGGCAAAACCCTGTTGTTCTTTTGGGAAAATCCCCATCGACCTTCTCTCCCTGCCTTCAGCTGCCCTGTTTGATGATGCTCCGTGCTGCTGGTGGGATCCAGGCCCACATTCCACAGGGACAGCCCATATCCGAGGCCCAAACAGGCGTGGGACCATGGCTGTGGGCTCAGGGTGGGCACCACATCCAAATAACCCCACACAGCCAAGGGGAACGCGGCTCTCCCCCCTCAGCCCCGTGCGAGCTGCGCTGGAGTTTGTAACGTGCAGCTGTCATCACTGGCATTTGTCAAATGAAGTGACCACTCTCAGGACAGGTACTATTTCAAAAGTGGACATCACTTTAAAAAAGTGCTAACGTACAAGGCTGTCAGGTCCTGGCCTCAGGAGCAAGATCAGTTCTCTGATGTTTGGGGCAGAGATAAGGTGCCGGCGCAATGGCCGAGCGCGGCCGCTCCCCGCGAGGGCCAGCGGCCTGGGCCCCTTCTGGGAGCCACTCAGCCGAGGGCACAGCGAGCTGCTCCTCCCCAGATGTGGGATCAGCAGCCTCCTCCCCAGATGTGGGATCAGCAGCCTCCTCCCCAGCTCGCTGCTCCAAGCAGCTGGGAGGGAGCTCCAGCCCGCTCAGCTGCTCCCCAGCATCTCCCAGAGCCTCACCCCCATCTGCACGATGGAGCCTGAAAAGCAGGGCAGCAAAGCCTCAGTAAAATTCAGGGAGTTAAAGCACAGGAAAAACCTTTCAGGGTTAAAACCTCCTGGGTTTCAAGTCACTTCCCAAGAACTCTGTGCTGGAGGATTTATTTTACAGAGCAGGCAATGGCTTCCGCTGCTGCTGCTGACCCTGAGTGCTCTGCTCACCGAGGGCTGCTTCATCCACAGGATTTGAGGGTTTTCCCAAAACCAAGAGGCCTCTGAAGGTGAGGAGGGAAGGTACAAAGCTTTACCATGGTGTCTGTCACCCCTTGTCCCCAGCAGGGCTCAGGGACACACAAGACTCATCTGAGCCTCTGCTTAGCGAGGGCCCCTGGGGCACAGGCCTCACTTCCCCCTGGAACCTGCTCGTGCACCTTCATTTAGGAGAACAAGCAAATAAATACCCCAAACTAGAACTCAACACATCCCTGCTGTTGCCTTCCCACTTGTGGCTCTGGAGCAAGCCAAGCCCCAAGGCAGAGGCTCTCAGGATTTTTAAGGGTTATCCAGCTGGAGCAGGAGCCCTGGGAAAGCACAAATGGCCTCTGCCTGAGGAAGGGACTCGATGGAATCACCCCAACAGGACAGGGAATGACTGAACTCTATCCCTTGTCCACCCCAGAGCATTTCCCTGCAGGGCATCCCTCCCAACGCTGCTCCCCAAACACCAGCAGCACCCAGGGCAGGACATTCCCACCCCCAAAATAACACAAACAAGCAAACAACACCTTCCCACCCCTTCTCCCCATAGGAAGAATCCCACCTACCCCAGAGACTGCTCACCTTGCCAGCACCCAATCCAGCATCACAGCAGCTACTGCCGGCCCAGGGCTTTATGTAGGATTCACCACCCCAGGGAGGGAAAGTCCTGCCCTGTCTCTAATTACTGGCAGCTTGTCCAGCTAATTAATCCTCTCTCCTTCCCTCCTGGTTGTTTAACCAGCTGTGCTCATCAGGACATCCCATTCTTTGTTAAAATCAGAGTGGAGATTGACTTCAGTGTGTGGAGTCCTACAGTTGGTCTGTGGTGCATGGCTGGAAATGAAATGACATTGCAAGAGTATTTTCCCTGAATGGTGTGGTATTTGTCATGGAAATAACATGGGGAAGGGAAACCCAAAGGACCAAAATGATGCCACAGAAACACAAGGGGCACCTCCCTCGTTGATTGTGGGTGGTTTTTTGCAAATGGTAATTTTAGGGAAATCTGGTGGGGGAAAGAGATTTAAATCAGATTTTTTTTTTAAATGTAAAAATTCTTACTTGTGGGTAAGGAAATATGTCTGTTTATTTAAATTAGAATGGCAATTCTTTATTTCTTATTAATAAAATATCACAATGGGAGGATAGAGTTTTGCATTGAGCTGTAGAAAAATGGATTAATGAAGCATCGGCGATAAGCAGCCCAGAAAAGCTCTCCAAGCCCTTGCCCAGGCTGTCAGGCCAGGAAGGGCCTGGGCTCCTGCAAGGAAAGCTGAAATCAGAAGCCGAGGCCCTGCAAGCTGCAAGCAAAGCCAGGGCACTGAGGTGAGGGTGATTAACGCTGGCACAGCTCTCCTTGGGAAGTGATGGATTTGCCATCTCTGGATGTCTTCAAACCACTTTGGGATGGGTCCAGGGGCTGGATGTGACCTTCCCTGGCACTGGAATTGCTACTGTTCACCTTGCAGCTCCCCCAAAAATCCGTGGAGAGACCCAATTTCTCCTCCCAGCTCTGCTTCCAACCTGCTCTGGGCCCTTATCAGAGTGATTTCTACTCCTTGTGATTTTTGCTGTCAGTTCTCCAGCCTTACTGGGAGAGCTGAGGGCAGGAATGCCCTGTGTGGTGCTCAGCAGCATCGGTGGGGCTGATTTGGGGGCTTCATGACATTGTTCACAAAGGAATTTTCAAGGGTTATGTAGTTTTTGGTGGGGATAAGGAGTCTGGGGGGATCTCGCTGCCAGCAGGTTCCATGAGCACACTGACTGTACAAAAATCCTTAAAATTCCTCCATGCAAAAACTTCTCTTCATAGGTAGTGAAAATAGGGAATTGCATAAAGAAAAGGATCAGAGGAGAGAGGATTTTGGAGAAGGAAGTGGATGAGTGAACTCTGTATCGATGCAAACACCCGAAAATACAAATCACCGAGGCTCGAGCATCAATTTTTAGGTTATCATCTTCTGGAAAAAGGATGAGTTCATTTAGGGGAGCCCAAAGGGAGAGATTGCCATTCCTGAGACACCTCCAGGGGATGGAAAATCAGGAATGATCAACCAGAACAGCACCACAGGCATGAAGAAATAGAGAGGGGGGCACAAATCTGACCGAGCTGGGCTGGATCTGTGGGCTTGATAACCAGAAATGTCCTGTATTTCACAGGGGTTTTGAGGAAAATTGTTAATATCAAATGTGATGTAGAAGCCAAAGTTTCAACCAGCTGGGCTGGGAGACAGGAGATGTCAAAGCAGAGCTGCAGGGCTTTTTTAATGGCCCTTTTATCAACCCAGTGGTCAAGCCACTGTGTGAATTTTGGCTTTGAGTCACAGGGAACAGAGGATGCATCGAGCCAGGGTCTGTCCCAGTGCCTGGAGCAGGAGGGAAGTGTCCAGGGGGTTGTTACACCTCCTGGCAGCTTCCTCCAGCCTGAGCCACGCCGCTTTGTTGCCTTGGTGGTGGCAGAGGGAGGGTGGGGGTTTGCAGCAGGCCCACCGTGTGGGTTTGATGGATTATCAAGCACGGAGAGACAAAAATTCAGGTTTTTTAAAGGACACCTTCACCTGGGCACTGAGACCCCCTGAGTCATTCCCTTGTGCTGACTTTTTCCATGGTTTGGGCCTTCCTAGGACCTGAATTTCAGAGCTGAGCTGAGCCTAAGGTGCAGGCAAGCGCTCTTCTGGTGTTGCTCCTCTCTCCTCTCTGTGCAAGGACCATCCCAGTGGCTAATCCTGAGGAGGGTTAATCCCACCACATCCCATCCCAGCTCCCCGTTCATCCCCAAACACCATCCCAGCCCCACTCTGCTGCTTCCAAACCCCACCTTTATTCTTTTTCCCCCTGGCAAAGCTGCAGGGAAACGTCAGAGGCACCCGTGCGGCCTGGCCTGGCTCAGAAGGGCGGCACTGGCCGTGGAAGAAACACCCGATTATTTAGCAGCTGTCAAGGTTAAGCTGGATCACCTCGGCGTGGGGAGGGAAGGCTGGGCTTTGGGAGAGGCACAAAAGCATCTTCCCCAGGCAGCTGAGGGAAGCACAACCCACGGAGCAGCTCCAGGCTGCCCGGCAGGACTCTCCGGGTTTCCAGGAATGAAAGGAAGCCGGGGATGTCCTGGCAGACGCCGGGGCAGGGCTGGGCAGACGAGCTCTGCCCATCCATCAGCGCCCGTCAGGCTCCCCGAGCCAGCCGTGGGATAAATCAAACCGAGAGGGGAAGGGGAAAAGAGTCCGAGGGGGAGCTGGGGGGGCTGCGAGCAGGGGGGAGAAGAGGGAACGAAAAGGCAGCGCGAGGGAGAGGAAAAACCAGATCAAAGGCAGAAATTCATCAGAGATAACGGAATTATTTATTTTTCCTGCTGCTAGTGGGGATTTTTTTTCCCCCCCTTTGAGGCCCCCCAGGCCTTTGGGGCTGCTCCGTCTCCAGCCAGTCTGTTATTCTCAGGCGTCCCATCACCCCACCCCAGGCACAAAGCAACATGTTCACTTCATCACACGGCTCTGCTCGGCACAGCGAGACCTTTTGATCTCCGTCTCTGCTGTGTTTATATGTGACAGTGCAAGAAATGTATTTACAGTACACGGGGCTCTGTTAGACACTGCCTGCCTTCATTTGAACATTAATATTGGCAGCAGGGGAGAGGGGGGAGCAGCTCTCCTTTAATTCCCCCCTCATTTATTAAAATGTTTATTTGGAAACCCACAGGCCCATTTATCTGGTTATTACTCAGAGCAGGATCAAATAATAACTCAGGTTCTCCGTGTCACACAAGACAACCCAAATATACGCTGGATGAGGGCTTTCAATGGCCCTTGGATCCATCCTCAGCCTGGCACTCCGCCGGCTGGAGGGCCCTGGGTGGGCTCCCCGGGCCTGTGATGCAGCTTTTCATCCCTAATTCCACAGGCTCAGCCCCAGCCCGAGCCTGTTGCTACCGCTGGAGGTGCCCCCAAAAGCCCCCCGATAGCAGGGGGTGCCTCTGCGGGCAAGGGGAGCCTCAGCAGAGCTTCTCCCCAGCTCTGCCTTTGAAGCTGTCTCCTGCCATCCCGTCGCCTTTCCCAGCAGGAGATGGGTGTGTGCAGGACCAAGGCACGCCCATGCCAACAGTTCACTTGTTGATAGCAGCCAGGGAACACGAAGTCACCACGAATCTCCTGCTCTTGGGATGTTCTGGGCTCAGTCTGGCAGTTCTGCTCTCCTTCCTCTCTGTCCACACCACCATTCCCTTCCAACATTCGCTCCCTGTCTTCTACCTTCTGCTTCACTTTGGGTTTGCCAACCATGGTGAACCATATTTTGAAAAATGCCAGTTTCAAGGTCTCAGCAGGTCTAGGCCACTCTCAGAGGGTGTAAGGGCCTCTGGCACATTTCTGGTGACCAGCTCTTGGTCTTCAGAGGCTCAGAAAACACTGAAGCCACTTCTAAGTGGAGCTTGGTGTTAATTTGTGAGCAAACAGCCTCTGGCATTGAAATGGTGAAGGAAGGAGGAATGTGGATAATTTCACGTGATCACAGCAGAGCCGGGCTGGAGCACTTCCCACACAGGTCCAGAGGAGAGGCTGGAGGTGCCAACCTGCAAAACACTTGGGAAAACATCGGTGCTTGAGGAAAGGAATAATTCCAGACACTGCCAGGTGCAAGGAGTAGCAAATTCAGTAAATGGGAGGGGACACGTGGGCTCTCTGCATTTCACATCCCTCTCACTCTTGACTGCAGAGGTTCAACAACCATCAGATCCCAGCTCTTCTCGGCATCATGAAGGGCTTCCCAGCAGCAGCTGCCTGCAAATTTGGGGTTTAAAAGTCCTAATTTGTGCTCCGAGAGCTTCTGCATCCCACCCACCTCCTGCCCTCCAGCTCCACCACGGCTCTGCTGCCCCACAGCCTCTCTGGGGTCTTTGGAGGTGTTAGGGGTGCTTTGTCCCATCCTTGGAAGTGTTCAAGGCCGGGTTGGATGGGGCTTGGAGCAGCCTGGGATAGTGGAAGGTGTTCCTGCCATGGCAGGGGATGGAATGAGATGGTTTCTAAAGTCCCTTTAAATCCAAAAAATTCAGTGATTCCGTGGTTTAACCATGAGGTGACTCTGCCTTGGTGGCTCCCAAGTGCTCCCAGTGCAGGGTGATCCCAATGGGAGCTTCCAAGCACAGACATCCACGGGATTCAACCCATCTCCATCTCCCAGAGCCTGCAGGGAACTGAGCCCACCCCATCCTGGAGTGGGAGATTCTGGAATAAGGCACTGGAAGCTGGCACTGCCACCCACAGCATGCTGAGCCCTGAGCCCATAGGAACCATCCCTGCTGCCAGAACAATCCCTGCTCTGGGAACCATCCCTGTTGCCAGAACCATCCCTGCTCTGGGAACCATCCCTGCTGCCAGAACAATCCCTGCTCTGGGAACCATCCCTGCTGCCAGAACCATCCCTGCACCTGGAACCATCCCTGCTCTGGGAACCATCCCTGCTCCTGGAACCATCCCTGCTCCTGGAACCATCCCTGCTGCCAGAACAATCCCTGCACCTGGAACCATCCCTGCTCTGGGAACCATCCCTGCTCCTGGAACCATCCCTGCTCCTGGAACCATCCCTGCACCTGGAACCATCCCTGCTCTGGGAACCATCCCTGCTCCTGGAACCATCCCTGCTCTGGGAACCATCCCTGCTCCTGGAACCATCCCTGCACCTGGAACCATCCCTGCTGCCAGAACCATCCCTGCTCCTGGAACCATCCCTGCTGCCAGAACCATCCCTGCTCTGGGAACCATCCCTGCTCTGGGAACCATCCCTGCTGCTGGAACCATCCCTGCTGCCGGAACCATCCCTGCTCCTGGAACCATCCCTGCTCCTGGAACCATCCCTGCTCCTGGAACCCTCCTGCCCCTGAGCCAACCCCGGTGCTCCTCAGGCATCACAAATGTTCATTTTTAATGCCTCCTTTCCCCACGTGTGGATTTACAATGCCCAGGATAAGGTGTCACCAAAATCTCTGACAAGCCAGGAAACCCCGAGCTGCTGCTTGTGCTCCGTCCTGACATTATTTGGAGACTTGGCTTGGGGAAATCCCGGGACTCTGGGGCAGAAGCCACTGGTGGCAGGAGCACAGATCCACTGTCACTTCCTGGGGGGCTTCAGAGCCCTGGCCCACCCGGGGCTGGGGTATCAGGCCCAGCAAACACAGCCTGGTTCCCAGTGGAGCTGTGATCACAATGAAAAAAATAGCATTTTTGGTAAAGTTATATAAATTGGGGGGGAAATTTGCTTTAAAAAAAAGCATATTCACATTTTCAGAGTAAATGTCAGCATTTCAGTTTAACATGACCTTCGAGTGGGTTTATTCTAGTAATTTATATTTATAGTTATACATTTATCCATTAGATATGGATTTATTTAGTTGTTTATCGCCGGGAGGGAAAAGGCAGTTTCAGTTCCAAGCCTTTGCTACATGAGTTTACCTACATTATACTCAAATACAATGTTCTGACTATATATTTAAATTATTCCCATGACTTCCCCTTTCCTGCCTTATCCTTTGTTAAAAAACTTTGAATTTTGGCCTTTCAGCTTCATTTACAATCATTTCATTTCTTCCAACCTCCACTTTCAGAGGCAAACCATTCATTTTCTAGCCCTTGCTACTGCAATCTTTTAGTGCTTTTAATCCTTCCTGAGCACACACAGGCAAAACTGCCCGATACAGAGGCTCAAAAATAAAACTCAGTAATTGACCACTTGAAAAACGTTTATTTTTAATTTTTTTTTTTTATTACCCTTTTTTTTTCACTCCTAGCTCTGCAAAGAAGGGGTGAGTCACAGCTTTGAAATCTGCACTGGATGCCAGCTGAAAACAGAGGCTTTACACGATCAAATTGACAGATGATTCCAAGGCAGCCCCGCTCCACACAGACCCATCCATATTCCCAGTTAAAAGAAATATTGCATTTTTAAGGGTAAAGAAACATATTTAAGAGATAAAGGAAAAGAAAAGTTTGCTGGTCATCAATTATCATAATAAAACAGAGGAGGGGGGGGGGGATGAAATTCACTTTAAAGACATATTAAAGCCCCCTAATCTTCAAAGAGATAAAGGCTGCCCCTGAGAGAGCCACTTGGCCAGGAGGCAGCCACGGGCCTGGCCTCAGGGGAGGCTGATCCAGCTCCAAAATAAACCCGGGATCAGCTCGAACCGAGTGTGGTCGGGTTCAGGGAAGGAGGAGAGGGGCCACGGAAGGACGCGGTGAGGCCGGGGTGGGTGGTGGCTGTGGGGACACCAGGGTGGCTTTGGGGTGGCACCAGGGGACACCGAGGGATCCCTCGCGCTGCTCTCCTCCCTCCAAGCCCCGCTGCTCCTGCCGGACATCCCAAACAGCTCAAAACAGGACAAAAGTCCTGCCTGGCCCCGTGCAGCCGCAGCCGGGCCTGCAGGAGCTGAGCTGGGGCTGAGGACAGCGGCGGGCGAGCGAGGGGAGCTGAGCGGGGCCCTGTGTCTGCCCCCGAGCACCCAGCAGAGCCCACGGGCTCGGGGAGGACTCGCACGGCCTTGGGCCTTGTGGGGACGCCGAGGCCCAGCCTGGACTCTTCCCCTGTGATCGCTCACAGGAGATGCAGCAGGGCAGAAAATTCTGCCCTTTCCGAATTTTGGGAATTCAAATTCCACCCTTTAAGCAGCCCCCACAAAGGCTTCAGGTTGTCCAACGTAGAGCAAAGGGGAGGCTCCAGCTGCAAACTGCGCTTCATGGCTCACCAGGTGGAAGAGGCTTCGGTGCAGCTCTGAGCATTTCCCATCGTCAAACATGTCTTTTTAAACAATTTGAGAAAGCAAAGTTCAAAAATCCAGAGGAAAAGAAAGACCAAAAAGATGAGAAATGGCAAGGCCAGGTGAGCTGGGATTTCTTCTGGAAAGGTGACATTGATTACAGCCCTTGAGAAGTAGAAAATCAACCATGGAAGCAAAAATGGGACTGTGAGTTTTGCCAGGTTTTGACCTCTGGTAAAACTGTGGGAGAATTAAGATTTGGGTCCATCTGCTGGGGTAAAGATTTGGAGAAGAAGGATCCTAAACCTTGGTGAAAGGAGTGTCCCACTCAGAGCCAAGCAGCAGGAGTTGTCAGGGGGCAAGAAGGACCACCAGGAAATAAAATCCTGGATCCAGAGAAGGGAAGGCAATTGCAGCTCTTTGGAGAGCCCTGCTGCATTGTGAAGTGCAGGGAGCTCAGCACATCCAGGTGCTCACTCCTCCCAGTGCCCGCAGAGTGCAGTGTGCTCCAGAAAAATGGGAATTTGTTGCAGCATGCATGGATTAGGGATCATGCATTGGAACTGCATGACTGGATCATTCACACTAACGCAGAAATGCTCCCCATCCATCTGGACTGTGTCCCAGTAACCAGCAGCTCCTCGGGTTTTCCCAGAGTATCTTCCCCCAGCCAGAGGAAAGCTGGCCCAGCTCCACCCAGGAGCCATCCAGACCCACGTCAAAGCTCGGGAAAATCACAGCCAAGTTCTCTCCAGCCCCTGCAGCTCTGGCAGAGTCAGAGCACAAAGCTCATTTTATCCCCGCGAGCTCAAGCAGGGATCTGAGAGCAAAGCTGGACAGGAACGCGTGGTGGGTGACCTGCCACCAGGTGTGGAGCAATCCCAAAGCATCCCAGTGTGTTTGGCTCCTCAGAGCATGGAAACAGCTGGGTTCTTGCAGGTTTGGCCAACTCACTTTGCTCCTGCAGCGTGTGGTGGGCCAAGCCCAAGGAGAAGAGTGTCCAAAGCTTTGGAGAGCTTGGATCCTCCGGCAGCGAGGGCTCATCCTGCCCCAAAACACACCCAGGCCTCTTATCTCAGCCCTAACTTTCACTCAGCTCGTGCTGTGCCAGCCTCTCACCCTCCTGGGCCCTGGAGGCTTTAAAAAGTTGTTTCCAACCTCAGGGCCCGCTGGTGAGGAGAGTTTATCACCGAGCTCTGCGCCAGACTTTTTCTGCAGCTCGCAAGCCAAAACTAACACAAACAGCAGGCTCCTCATTCATTATTCTAATTCCACCATAAAACATTCCCAAGCCAGCTCTGACTGAGGGTTTTGGGTGATTTACTACCTTTTCAGGAGGCAGTGTCTATGAGCTGGGTGAGCTCGTGGGTCAGATTGACACTGAGGAGCAGCTGAAAGGCGCTTGCCCTCAGTGTAGCCTCTCCTGTGCCCAGGGCAGCAGCAACACTGATGGCCTGCTGAAGAATTCCCCAAATTTTCCTGTTTCCCACCACACAGAAGTGGCTGCCCCCAAGATTTTCCTAAAAGAGAAAGGGAAGGGAGAGCATAGGACGTTGGAAGTGGGGTTGGCTTGGGCTCAAGGGTCTGCTTCGAGGTGGGGGTTAAGGAGCGTTGCCCACTGCCAGCTCATCCCATCCCTGGAAACATCCAAGCCAGGCTGGATGGGGCTCTGAGGTTGAAGAAGGCCCTGCCCATGGCAGGGGATTGGACTGAATGACTTTTGAAAGTCCCTTTCAACCTAAATTCTGTTATCCAAGACACCATGCACAGAACAAGAGGCTCTGGGAATGTCACTCACTGAGGACACCCACACCATGGCAGGTCCTGGCACCACGTCAGGGCTCTCGGGTGGCCAAGGAGGTGTTGGTGACAGCCATTCCTTGTGCTTGTGGCCACTGCAGAGAGCTGGAGCCAGCACTCAGCTTGGATGCGCTTCCGCAAAGCCGTTGCTCCTCCTGGATCCCCTTTTTTCTCCCTTCAGATGGAGGAAAGAGTTCTCAGCCTCAGCCTTGGCAGGCACCACACATCACTGAGAGGTTCCATCTGACTGAGTAACTCCAACACGTGCTTTAGCAAAAAGATTCCCGGCCAGCTCTGCTTTCAGTGGCTCCAAAATCCCCAAATCCCCTTCCAAGATATGCTCCAGTGAGTGGGATGGCAGTGGCATGTGTATCCCACAGCACTGCCTGGTTTGCCTCCAGCTGTTCCCTGGGGAGTGGTGCTGGCTCTGGATGCTCCTGGTTAATCCAGATCAAATATAAAACCTTTGCCATTTTCCCCATTTTTCTGTCCCAGGTTAAAAACCAGATTCCCAGGGAGCCTGGTGCATGGGAAGAGGGGTTCAGCTAAACATGAACCCTTTGGCATCCCACAGCAGGTGGTCTGGAGTTCTTTCAGGAATCCTTTTATTCCTTGAGATGTTCCTATTTTAGTGTCAGCCGAGCTCACAGGTAAAGATGCCTGAGCAGGGTTTTCCAAGCAGCACCAGCAATGAATCCAGCAGCTTTCCCAGGGCACCAGGCAGCAGTGGCTGGGAGATATCCTGGGAGCAAACAGCCCAGGAGGTCCCGATCCAGCAGATCCCGGCTCAAGGCACAGTGCAGCGATGCCTCATTGCTCTCTCGGCCACAACCAGCTCTGACACCAGCCAGATGCTTCTCCTTCCTCGAGCTGAGGCAGCTGAGCGAGCCACATCCCTGGGGAGTTTGGGAATTGGATAAACCCCTGCTCAAGCTGCCAGGGATGAAGCCACTCAAGCAGTGCTGCCAGCGGTGCAACAACGCATCTCTCATCCAGAGCATCCCTCCAAGGCTCCCCAGCCCTGCTGTGCACCCCAGCCTTGCCCCCTGCCAGTGCCCAGGCCTTGGCACCACGCTGTGCTGTGCTGTTGGACACAGCAGGCAGGGCTTGCTGCTGCCTTGTTTTCCCCTGGGGGCACCGGGAGCAGCAGTGCTGCAGATGTGTGGAGGGGAGGCAACCTGGCTTTCACATCGGGGCTGCGAGGTGAGGGATTTTTGGTGTCCCAGCTCACTTTGGCACAGGAGAAAATGTTTTTCCCCTCCTTCCGTGGGCTGGAGCCTTTAACAGCACAGCCACTTCCGTGTTTCAGTCGGGGTTTTTCTTATTCCTGCTGCACAGAACAAAGCCAGTCTAACATCAAGACCAGGAATTTGGGTCCTTCTTGACTCACTGGAGTAGTGGAAGATGCAGCTTTCTCCAATCATCTCCAGGCTGCTTGGGAGGAGATGCAAAGAACAGAAGGAAAACAAAACTTTATCTAAGTGCCAGCGTTGTTCAGGCTTGGCTAAAATCAGATGTAAAACCAGCTCAAGGCTTGGAGTGAGGAGCTCCTGTGGATTTAGCTGTTAAAGTCAGGGGCAGCCAGACTCTCACCTTGTTGCAGGGACCACGTGTCTGCACAGTGGCTCTTCAGCTGCCCAAGCCATTTCCACATCATCAAGAGCAGGAGACAAGCCTGGGAAGCTCCTTCTCCCATCCTACAGCCAGCCAGAAAACCACCACTCACTTGGATATCAGCACTCCCAAATCTTCCTCTGCCATCGAGCAGCTTTAGGGTGCCTTGCCTTGCTTTTCTGCCCGGGTAGCCATACTTTGCACTGAGAAAAACATTCCGGGATGATTCCTTGCCTATCCGGGGCAACAGTGGGGTGTATTAGAGCAGGATTTGCGGTTTTGTGCAGGTGAAGTGGGAGGACACACCTCTCTCTGCCAGGAAGGGACCGTTCCTCACTGCTTGAACCCAAACCCAGCCCCTCCAGGACGAGACAGGCCCTGGCTTTTCTGTGCCTCCTCCCTTATCGGAGGTGAGAGTCGCCAGCAGCTCAGCACGGTGCTCCCGCAGGAGCGCGGGGAGAGCTGCGAGCTCTGACTCCGAACACCACCCCAGCTCCGGCAGCTCTGTGTTACCGCAGTCCCAGCACAGGAATCGGCTCCTCCAGCCAGCAGAGCTGATCAAACCCCGTCCGTCCCCTGCCTTCTGCACAGGGGGAGGAGGGATCGCGGCGCGCTCCTTAACCGGGTGACATTCAAAGCCAGCAGCCTCCCCCCCCCCGTCCCCCAGGCACAGCCCCTGCAATTTGAATTACACGGAGGGGTAGGATTTAGGGGGCTGCTGGGAGCGGACTTGGCGCCCACATTCCCGTATCTGGAAGAGCTCTGGCCTTTGTGAATTGTGTTGAGACAAAGGCGGAAGAAAACACCTGGAACACTGAGGCCGGGGAGGGGGGAGAGATGTGGCTGCAAGTAAGGCTTGGGCCAGATTTGCAGAGGTCCTTGGAGGTCTGCCACCTCTACCAGAGGGACCTGTGCTCCACGACTTGGAGAGACAACTTAATGCCCAGAGATCTGGGTCAGCTCTTGCTCTGCACGGCCAGAAATCCTGGATTATCCTCCCTGAACGTACACGGAGCAGCTCTGCTGCATCCCGGAGGCACCGACCTGCTCCAGATGTCAGGCGGAGTCGATCTCTGCCTGGGCTGTGTTGGATTTGCTGCACGCACTCCGGCAGGACCAGCTCCTTTCCCATGTGCTGACAGTGCTGTGCTCAAGCACCTAAACAGATATAAAAATGTGCCTGGTGGGACGGAGCGTGGGGCCGAGCCGAGCCCCGCTGAACTCGCAGCTTGCACCTTCCAGAGCTGCTCCCTGCACCTCCCAGCCACTCCTTCACCCTCCAAAAAAACCGTGGCACCCTTTTTGGAAACTCCAGCAACGAGCTCTAACAAACTTCAGCTCTTCCCTCCCCGCGGGCCGCTGCACAAACACGTGCGGCAGCCAGGAGAGGGATGCAACAGCCCAGGGAGGGGAGGAAGCGCAGATAAAGCCTCTCCCTCAGCTTTCCCCGGGAAATTCCCCTCGCAGGTGTGAAGAGAGGGGTGAGAGGTTTGTAGGACACTGATAGGATCTCCCCACCCTCCCTTCAGAGTCTGCAGCATTGCAGATGATGGAGGAGAAAGCTGGAGAGGCAGAGACACCAAGTGCCACCGCGGTGTCCCCCAGTCCCCCCTGCAGCCCTGCCGGCATCGGTGCCTGGCACCCCGGGTTGGGAGCTCCAGAGAAGGAGCTGCAGAGCTCAGGCTTCGCTGTGCCAGACACAGCCCCTCCTTTCCTACCAGGGGAGGGAAAACCCCATAAAGAAATGGCAATAGGAAAGGGATTGCAGGTCCTGCAGCAGCGCCGGGAAGCCGCCTCGGAGGCGAGGCGGGGGCACGGAGGGAGCCTGACTGACAGCCTGATTTAAGACCTGCCTGAAAAGCAAACAAAAGCAATTGAAAACTGCATCATCTAGGAAAACTTAGTAGGTTGTATTTTCACAAGTGAGGACTGATGGTAAGACCAGCTTAATCCCCCGGTGGACTTTCCACACCTCGGCAGGGGCCAGCTGGTTTGTCTTGCAGCTGATTGCTGAAATAACAGCGGCGGGCTGGGGGTTGGAACGGGATGGGCTGCAGGGAGCACACAGCAGAGGCTTTGGAAGAAATGTGCTCGGTTTCCAAGCCCACCTTGTCCCTGTCACAGCCAGTGGCACCTCCTGGACTTTGCAGCAGGGAGCGAGGGTGCCCCAGCCTGGCAGAGTCTCTGCTCGAAGGCAACTGCAGAAAAATCCCTGGAGGGTCTTTCTCCCTGTTTCCAGAGAGTTTGGGGGGAGCAGGAAAGGCAGCCAAGAGGTAAAGACGTAACTTAGGGCCTTATCTTTCCTCCCCGGGGACTGAGCTGGGGACAGGACCAGCCGAGCACGAGCTGCAGAGCAGCGCTGTGGCCGCCCCGGGCTCACCCAGGGCAGGCGCGGTGCCTCACACAGACAAGTGTTAAAAGATGACATCATGTGCAGGCAGGCAAAAAACCCCAACCCAAGGCATTCTGAACATTTCTATAGATAATGTTTCCATTTAGGTTTGGCTTGAACGAAACTGCAGAGTTTCCTCCTGCAGAATCCAAATGAAGTCCAGACAAAGAGAGGGAAAACCACCCCTTTGCCCCAGCCAGGTGACGTTCCATGCCCAGTTCCCTTCTACCCCTCCCCGAAATTATGAACCAGGATGACATTTCCTTTGCCAACATCAGACTTGTTCACAGAGCAGAAAAGCCCAGGTTTAGCCGGCCCAACACACCCTGCACGGATCAGACACGCGAGCAGCAGATGGACGAGCCCCCGGTACTGATCACGACCCTTTTTGTCAGCTTGTGGTTTCAAACCCAGACCTGCCGGTTGGAGAACAAAGGGCACAGCAAACACCCCTCAATCCATCCCTTTCCAAGCCATCTATTTCACCCTACAAGCTGTGAGACTGGATAGATGTGTAGGAGTGGAGATAGGTAATTAAATGAAGCTGGGAGGTGCCTCACCTGGGATATTGGAACATTCAGGGCTGACAGCCTAACAAGTTCCTGCAGGGGAATAAAGCCAAGCCTGGCATCTGGGAGCTCGGGGGATGTCCAGATGATTAAAAGCAGCTGAGGCAGATTTGGTAGCTGGGTCTTAGTGACCGCGGTGTGAAGTTTTTGGTCAGAGGAAGAATTTAAATGACACTTTGTGTTTGCAGGAGGTAAGGAGCACTTGTGCAGGTTGTACCCGCTTGGTGGTCAGTGAACTCCACCAGGAGATGGCCCAGGATGCTCCAGAGGATGGAGCAGCTCTGCCTGTCCCCAGGGATGTGCTGGCTGCTGTCATCAGGAGAGCCCGGTGCTCTCCAGATCCGAGGGCTCTGCTGAGAGTCAGCGTCCCAGGTACTGCCACACATCTGGAATCCAGACCAGGCAGAGAATTCGCTCCTTTCCTTGCCGGAGGGAGAAGATGAATGAAGCTGCCTGGCTGACCTGGGATTGTTCAAAGGGACAGACGATATATCAAGGTCTCTCCCTCTGCCAGCACCTCCGCAGGGATATGGAGCTGGTCTCAGGGCCATCTGTCCCCTGCTCTGTCCCCACCCTCCCTTTCCTGCCCTCAGTGTCATTTCCCTTCGTGGTTATTCGGGCAGAATCACTGGTTTGCTGCCTGATGTAGCCATTTCAGACCCGATATCTTGGCTGAGACAGTTTTTGCTTTATGAGAACACGACATTACAGCCCAGAGCACCAGAGATTCTGATGTTCTCAAAGCAGAGAGCTTTTTGAAATCCAATTTTGTGGTGGTGTTTGATCTCTTATATTCATCTCCATCTTGGCAAAGGTGGTGTTTGGCAATTCCTGGCTAAGCCAATGCCATCTCCTCCTCCCGTGCTCAGGGCTCTGTGCAGCCGGCAGTGGAAAGGGTTGGGCAGTTTGGAATTTTGGGGGATTAAGTGAGGAGCAAGGCAAGCAAGGTCACAAACCACCAGGGGAAAGTGACAAAGAGGATATAAAGATCAGAGATTTGGTCTCAAAGCTGGGTCACCCTCAGGCCCCAGATCCAAACCCCCGGCTGGGTGTGCTCCCAAAACCAGCCAGTCCCGCAGAACCCATCAAGCCCGACCTATCCATTTTCTGCTCTCCTGTTGCCAAACCCCTCGTGCTGCCCCTTTGCTTCCAGTGGTTTCCCTGACCAGAGCTGGATTTAACCCCTTCCCAGCCTTTCCTCATCTCTGCTCAAGCTCAGAAGCCAAACCCAGAGCAAGCACATCCTTCCAAACCCTCCTCGCCTTCACCTTGAGCCTGGAAACCTCCATGCCCTGCTCTGGCTCTTGCTGGTCAGGCCCAAACCCAGGGGTAATGCACCTCCTTTGGGATGCAAACAGCTCAGACTGTGACCCTGGCAGCCTTCCCAGCCCCAGCTTCCCAGTGGATGGGGGACGGGAGAAGCACAAAGCCCCGGAGCCGCGGGCCGTGAGCAGAGGGAACAGCAGAGCGGCTGCCTCGAGCAGCGACTGCTCCCGCAGCCCTCACCTCAGACACCTGCCTGGAAAATGGAAAAGAGGAGGGGAAGGGAGGAGGAAAAACAGAGAAAAAGCCAGCCTCAAGGCCCCTCATCTGATTGATTTCCTGATGGAGACGGCTGGGTTACCGCTGGCTGTTTATTGAGCGTTGCCTGCACGGCTGCTCCCGGGGATTCCTGCCTGGCTCCCCCTCCCAGCCTGCAGGGAACGGGCTGGGCTGGGCTGGGCTGGCCCCAGCCACTTCCATTTGTACCCCCGGCCCTGCCGGGGATGGATGAGTGGGTTCAGGTCGTTAATGCTCCTTTCCCTGCTGCTCCCACGTGGCCCTGCCCCGCTCCGGAGCCAAGCACCAAACCAGGCTGATTTCCCCCTAAGAGTGTTGGCTTTCCCTAAGCTCCACCACCCCTCCATTGGAAACGGAAAACCTCTCATCCAGAAGCCTAAAAGTGCATTCATTTTCAAATTAATTATTCATTTTCAGCTTTCCAATTAAAGGAGAAAAGCAGAATTTTCCCTCTCTGATGGACATCGAGGAAAGGGATTTTTTTCCCCCCATCACACCTTTAACTGCAATGCATTTTCCCAGGTTTTCCTGGTGCTGGGAGTGCCCTGAAGCTGCTGTTGCTGTCCCTTGTCTCCCAGTGCCACCAAGGGGATGGCAAGAGCCACCAGGTCCCCTGCAGCACCTCTGGCCTGGCCTTTTGAGAAAGGAAATATCCACGGAGCCATTGACTCTCCCGTTTTCTTCCAGCAAGCATCGTGCCTCCCCAGCTCCATGCCAGTAATTCCTAGACAAAAATTTATGCTAGAGCGTGAATTTTAAGCTGGGGTGCTCCTGAGGAGGACGCCATTCCATGAAATAGTGGGATTTGGGCTGAAGTTATCCTGAAATCATTCAACTCCATCTGAAAGCCCCACAGCAGAGCAGCGCAGCGAGCATCCTCTCTGTGGTCCATGGACTGGGAATTCATTTCCCTCCCAATCCCTTTCAAAGGACAGCTATAAACTGTTCCAACACACCCAAAACCCCCAGGAAAATTCCCTGCAATCGTTGCAATCAGCCCGTTCAATCCATTTTCACAGCCTGGGCTCTGTTTTGTGCGGCTCAGTGTCTCCTCCCCACCTCCAGAACAGCAGCAACTCCCCTGGCATCCCAGGAAATGGAGTTCCTGCTCCTGTCCTCTGGCATCCTGCCGCAAGTAACGATCACTGCAAATGGTTCCCTTTGTTTGGGCATCCCTGCTCGGAGCAGATCGGGCAAGAGCCACTGCAGCACTTCAAAAGGAGACTTCACGCATGGGTAAAGGTCCTTTAAAATGGGATTAAAAATTCACATTTTTGTCCCGCATTTTTTTGACGTTTCTAATCAAACCTATCCTGGGACAGAGAGGAGGACGGGCTGAGCTCGCTGTTTTCGGTGATACGACGCAGGGAGGTTTTGATGGGTATTTCTGATCAGCAATTTTCTTTTTTTTTTTTTTTTTTTTTTCATTTCTAAAAATAAACCGCCTTCTCTGGAGCACTTACCCGAAGTCAAAAAGGTCCCATTGAAAACTTAGAGTTTTTCATTAAAAAAACAGCTTTAAAATAGATATGTATGCATCGTTTTCTCCACAACATTTCACTTGCTGCATTTTCGCCAGACTGCCTACACCAAAAACTTTCTCTTTCCACCGAGTCCTCACCAAAACCCGGCCAGGTTTAACACTCCAAAATCCCATTTTAGAGCTGGCCACGATGCCCAAAAGTGCCAAAGCGGAGCCTTGGATTGCTAAAATCGTTATTCCAGCGCGGTGTCCCGAGGGCTTTGGTGCTCAGCAGCAGGTAAGTGGCCTTTGATCCCCCGGGGCAGCAGGGCCGGTGGATAAGGCTCCAGGGAGACAGACTCCGCTTCCATCCCTCCTTCCCTAATTCCCTTCTGAAGTGCTGGAGCCACTGTCAGCTCTCATTAAAAGAAGGGAATGCCCTTGTTTTAATTCCCAACCAGAGCCAGCTGGATAATGACATTAACCCCGGCAGGGGGTGGCAGGAGAAGGCACCTCCTCGCTTCAAATGTTTGGACAAAAAATTTGCTCTCATTAGGGCTCCAGCCCAGGAGATGTCGCCTTTGTAGGGCGGGGGACGGGGCTTTGTTGGGTTTGAATGTCCCCTCCCAGAGCGCCCCGGGCTGTAATTGGGGCCGGGCGATGCTGGGGGAAGAGAGGGAGAGACAAAAAGGGCAAGGAAAGCTTCAGATCTCCTCTGCAATTCCAGATGCTGCTGCAAAATGTGCTCCTGGAACGTGATCCCTGAAATCAGGAGCGACGTGGTGACCATCAGGCCATGGACGGCCTTGGGAAAGGCCAGACCCTGCCCGGTGCAGGGCTGGTCCCACTGCTCCGGGAGCAGGGCTGAGGGAAGCCCAGTCCTGAGGGCAAAGAGAGGAATTCAGCTTAAAATATCCGAGCTGGAAGGGAGATCCATGGGAGGGACCTCCATGGGTCCTTTCTACCAAGAAATGGGGAGGGAAAACCAGCCCCCAACTGCCCACAGCGTTCCTGTTTCTCCTCGGGCACAGAAACATTGTTCCCATCGTTTCCAGCAGGTTTCCCGTATTTGCAGGTGGCGGAGATGCTGCAAACCAGGGAGGAGCAGGATCGGGGAATTCCCAGTGCCAGGGACACGGGGAGGTGAGGGAAAAGCTCATTTTCCCCCAGCAGCAGATGTTTTTGCACAGCAGGACACATCCCCTGGGAAAAGGAGATTCACTTGAACTTGAACTCACCTGCTCCCAAGGATCACAGCACCTCCCTGGAGTCACTCCAGACCGGGAGAATCCAGAGCTGAAAGCTGGGATGTGATGGGAAACACTCCTAAATCCATGAAACAGCCCACGGTCTGCAAGTACTGCACAGGATGTGATAACGAGGAACTGTTATCACTGACTGAGAGCAGCTGTGGCTGCCCCTGGATCCCTGGAAGTGCCCAAGGCCAGACTGGACATTGGGGCTTGGAGCAACCTGGGATGGTGAAACCCAGCAGGGGATCAGAACAAGATGAGTTTTGAGGTCCCTTCCCACCCAAATTCCATTCTGGAATTCTGGGATTGACTAAATCACCGCTCCCTGATACCAGTGACATCTTTCCCACAGACAGCACTGCTAAAGGCAGAGCCCCAAATCTTCCTCCCAGCTCCCCACGCTTGGAAAAGGGGAAGAGCTGGTGGGAAAAGAGGACAAGAAAGAGCCTGAACCAAGCAGAAAACGATGGAAATGCCAACCAACAGGGAAAAATCGTCAGCCCGCCCCTCCCCTCCCGTGGGAAGCACACTGTCAGAGGCATCTCGAGCTGGGCTCAGGATGGGGGGAAATTAAAAGCAAGTGTTCAATTAATTCCTCATTTGTGGCCCAGGACCCAGCTTATTGCTTCCCTCGTTCCCAACTCGCCCGCTGCCAGAGTGTTTGGAAGCAGGCTGGGAATGGCGGCTGGCCCTGCCTCTGGTGGCCACGGGCCAGCAGGGATCCCTCTGGAGGGTCGCTCGTCCATGATTTTGTTGTAATTACAGCTGGGTGGAACCTCGGAGCTGCCCTGGTCATTCCCATTCCTGGAAGCTGTGGAGTCAGATCCCTCTGGGAACAGCACTGGGATAGCGGAGATTTGGGAATGGACAGACTCCCACTCGTCAGCGGGATGGGAGCACAGCTCCAGCAGCAAATGCAGCAGTGGGAACGGTGCTTGGAAAAGGACAATAAAAGCAGAAATATCTGAATTCAGCTGACCTTGTGGAGACTTCCTCCTGCTGCCTCCGCCAAGGAGAGGAACAGGCACTGGAATCCAGAAGGTGGGACCTTATCCTGCTCCAGGTGTCTCAATCCCAGCCCATCCCAAAACTCCCCCAAGGTCTGGGGCCAAAGCGCCTCGTGCCCCAAGGGCAAAGCTGCTGTGATTAACCAAGATTTGGAAATTGTATTTATTATCAATTTCCAGCTAAAGCTGGCTCACTAGAGACCTCTCTTCAGCATGCAGGGAGCTCACACATCAGTGCCTTGCTTATTAAAACTTGTTTCCATGATAAAAACCCCTTATGGATGCCATTCCGTCAGGTTATTTATTTGTTTCCAATAGAAATTGGGGGGAAAAAAATCAAATTAATCGTGTTCCCGATGTTCCCTTTCAGTCTGAACCAGTTTTTAACTCATTAATATTAAAAAAAAAATCAGTTTATTCTGTCACCCTTGAGTCTTCCCAAGGACTACAGAGATTCCCTGGGGGAAAACCAGGCACTTTAAAAATAAAAAGGAAACAGGTTTTAACGCTCAAGTCTGGTTGCAGATCTCTCGAGGGTGACGTGACGGGACAAAGCCTGACTGTGCCGGGACAAACGCCACTTGTCACGCTGTTTTCAGGAAGCTTCTCCTGAAATCAGGATCAAGGAGAGCCTGAGGAAACGGGACACAACCTCCATCCAACCCTGAGCCCCCTCCCCGGCTCAGCCCCGCTTCCAGGCGGCAGCAAATGAGCGGAAAATTGGGGAATGTTCAGTGGATTCTTGGTGGGGGCAGCGCCTTGCCAGGGAGGTTGGACTGGGAATGGCAAACTGCAACTGGGAATGGCAAACTGCAACTGGGAATGGCAAAACCAAACTGGGAATGGCAAAATTAATCTGGGAAATGGCAAAATCCAGCTGGGAAATGGCAAAATCCAGCTGGGAAATGGCAAAATCCAGCTGGGAAATGGCAAAACCAAACTGGGGATGGCAAAACCAAACTGGGAAATGGCAAAAATCAAACTGGGAAATGGCAAAATTCAACTGGGAATGGCAAAATCAAACTGGGAATGGCAAAATTCAACTGGGAATGGCAAAATCAAACTGGGAAATGGCAAAATCCAGCTGGGAAATGGCAAAATCCAGCTGGGAAATGGCAGTAAGTCGACGTAAGGAGCCCCTCTGCAGTGTGTAAAAATCCCAGTTTATTTGGGATCCAGCGCAGCAAAGCCCCAGGAAAGCGGCTCCCCCAGCCCCTCCCCCAGCCCCAGGGAACATCCTCGTGGGAAGCACCGGGCTGGCCACTAAATCTTGGCTTCCCCTCCAGCTCTCCCTCCCTAAAAGTTGGCTTCCCGGGCAGTAAAATGAGGATAATGACCAATTTTGCCTTTCCTCCTGGAGGGATAATTTGATTTGAGGAAATGACCAAAAAAGAGCCCATTTTGGAGTTCCAAGTGGAACTGGAGAGCCATGGATCCAAAGGAATTCATCAAAGAGCTCCTGGAGGTGAAGCTCTTGGTCCTTCCAAACCCACATTTGGCTCAAAATCAGAATATTTTGCAAGAACTTTGTCCATTTCTATGAAATTTTTGAAGAGGGACAAAGCTTTTCCTCAACTTTCCAGATCTGGAATATTTCATTTCACTCTGGGCATTATTCCTCTGGACCCCTTTGTTTGAAGCATATTCGAATATCTCATGACATATTATTATACATTAAATGTCAGAACGCATTTTGATGCTGGTAAATTTCAACTATGTACACAAAAGTCCAAACAAAACATTTTCTCCTATTGAAATGTCAGATTTTTATTGAAACAAATGATTTAAAAAAAAAAAATTCCCAGAGTCAGGAAGCATTTGAGACTTCCTGCACACTTAACTGCTTTTGTCCAATTTTCCTGCATGAAGAACTCTGGTTTCTAATTGTTTTGCAGAAGGGGAAAATCTCATTTTGTTGTTTTCAAACTAAAAAATTGCCGTTTTCAGTCAGTTCTCAAGGCATTGGAATTCCTCAGCCTGGATTTTTCCCACAGGAAGAAAAGAGGAGGAAAAGCCCCTCATTTCCACCAACAGTTTTGAGTTTTCTCTTAAACAAAAACTTGAGGCAGCTGAAAGAGAAGACTCCGCTCCTGGAGAGCCAAGAAAATCGAACTGGTGACAAGTTTTTTTCCTGAAAAGCCCAAAATTTGCAAACAGGCCTTGGATCCTGTGGAACATCAAAGCTTTTTACCTTTCTGGGGTGGCATTTGGCACATCTTGGTCCTCCATCCGTCATTACCTGGCAAATCCTGTTGATGTGAGAAGGGGAAAAATTAAGTTTTCTTTGTTGGGAGTTTTCCTTAAGCTTGGGGAGAACAAAAAGAGAAAAAAGAGGGAAGAAAGAAACTTGTGCTGTAATTTCCCAGCATCTTCTGCTGCTCCTGTGGGGAGAAGAACAGGGAGCTGAAGACATTCCTGGGCTCATCATGGGGAGCTGGAACTCTCTGCACAGCCACAGAAACGATTGTTGATATCACACATGTGGGGGGTGATATCCCACAAACCTCTGGATCAATCCCTTATCTGATGCAAATGAGGCTGAGAAAGGAGATAAAAACCCCACAGAACGACTGGTGCCTTCTATGGTGGCGGTGGTTTCCTTGTGGGTGAGATTCCATGGAAAAGAGAGGCAACTTCTGCTCCTAAACACCCCCAAAATGCACCCGATTTCCATGGAATCACGGGAATTCCATCTCAGAGGGGTCCTTGGGAGGTTTCAAGTCCAACCTCGTGCTCAAGGTCCACATGAACTCATTCAGGGTGGGTCACTCCTGGCAGTGTCCAAAAGGCAGGACAGGCACATCCCTGTGCTTCCAGGCGACTCCCTGAGTTGTTCTTCCCAACTTTCTCTGGAAAGAAAACTCCTACTCCCTGGAAAAGGAGTGGGTGCAGCGAGTGGAGGCCAGGAGATGGAGAACCAAGGAAAAGCCAGGGGCCAGCCTCAGCCTCCCCCCTCTGAGATCCCGCTCCGGTTCCTGGAGCCCAGGTAACAAAGGCGAGGTTGTTATCCCAAACCACTCACGAGATGCTCCACCTTAAGTGCGGGAATAAAAGAGGAATCACAGAACACCCTGAGCTGGAAGGGACCCCCTGGGGCCATCGCAGCCCAGCCCAGTCAAAGCTCAGCTTTCACCGAACGGGTTTAGAGCGGAGAAAGCACCCAGGTGAGCTAGGGCTGAGCACAGCCCGGGAGAGCCCTCACAGCACCAAGGAAAAGCTGCTTCTCCCAGGATCCCGGAGGCAGAAGCGGCAGCACCCAGGGCCTGGCTGTCAGCAACACCCGCGGGGTGGCACAGTGGGTGCTGGATCTAAGTGACCCCCACGGCCTGGGCTGGGGGATTGATCCCCCGACAGCCCTGCCCTACCTGTGCCTCGAGCTCTTGGCTCTTTTCATTACTTTTTCATTTGTGACTCGGATTCGGAAGGGTAACAGGACACCCCGGGGCAATGTGTTTCCAGGGGATTATTGCCTCCAGCTCGTTGCTTTATGACACATGCCATAATCACCCAGAAATGTACAGCCTGTCACAACTCATTACTTAAGCCTGGCTTATGCAGCCACGTATTAGGCGTGATGGATAGAGCAGAGCCACAAAATCGTATGGACATTTGGTGGCAAGAGTTAGTTTGTCTGGAGAATGGCTTGCAGCTGGGCCAGCTCTGCCTGGAGCCATCCTCAACTCCAGAGCGCTCACGAGCTGGTTTTGCTCCCCCTCTGCCCACTCTGCCCGAGTTAGTCCCACAGTTTCATGCTCCTCTGCTTCCCCTCTTAGCTGGGCAAGGCTCTCCCACCTGCAGCCACCAGCACCGAGCACCTTCCAGGCAAGCTGAGCCCCACAAAACTCCCCCGAGGCCTCGAAAAAGCAAGTCCCAAGTCAGGCTCCTTCTCCCTTTTACTGCCCATAAATCACCGGTCACGAGATTTCCTGGAGAGCAGCGAGGTGGAGGAGGGAAGAGGGGACAGCAGGGAACGTGGGGCATGAGCTGCTTTCTCCCAGGGAATGGTGCCACGCTGGGTTTATTGCACAGCTCCAGGCACTCTGGGCAGCTGGCACAGGGAGCCAAGTGGCTGAAAGCAGGGGGTGAAGGGACACCCTGGGATTGGGGGGAGCAAAGGGACACCCTGAGATCAGGGGGGGGCAGAGGGAATCTGGGCAGCAGCCAAAGGCCAGGAGAGCAGCAGGGAGCTGGTGACCCACAGGGAACGTTCTTGGCCAACCAGGCTGGGGAGAAGAGCAGGCCCCAGGTCCAGAGTAGCCCCACAAAGCTCCCCCAGCACTCCAGGGTGTTTAACCAGAGCTGATGTTCATCATCTCGTTCCAGCCACAGGCAAGGAGGCCACCCACCGTCCCAGGCTGCTCCCAGCCCCAATGTCCAGCCTGGCCTTGGGCACTGCCAGGGATCCAGGGGCAGCCACAGCTGCTCTGGGCACCCTGTGCCAGGGCCTGCCCACCCTCCCAGGGAACAATTCCTTCCTAACATCCAATCCAAAGCTCTCCTCTTTTAGCTTAGAGCCCTTCCCCTTTGTCCTAGCACCATCTGCCCCTGGAAAAAATCATTTTCCCACTTTTTTATAATCCCCCTTTAGGCCCTGGAAGGGACCCTGAGGTCTCCCTGGAGCCTTCTCTTCTCCAGGTGAGCAATCCCAGCTCTCCCAGCCTGGCTCCAGAGCCTCCTGGCCATCTCTGTGGCCTCCTCTGGATGTGCTCCAATAGATCCACACCTTTCCCGTGCTGAGGACTCCAGACCTGGGTGCAATGCTCCAGCTGGGGTTTCACAGCCAGGATAGAGGGGGGAATCATCTCCCTCAGGGCGATTCTTAGGGATCTTTTCCAGCCTAAACAATTCCCAAGATGCTGCTGGGTCTCAGGAGAGCCTAAGCAAGCAGCAGAATCCCCTCACGCGGATCTGACTGTCAGAGGAGTCACAAGATGCTGTGGAAAACCCTCCTCAGCCTTCCCTGCACCCTGCAAGTGCCTCTCTCTACCTGGGAGTGCTCACAGTGAGGCTCTGAGCGCTGGACCACCAGGACAGGCATTCCCAGAGGGAGCTGAGATCCAGGGATTGCCCGGCAGGCTCCTGGCTCTCAATGCCAGCTCTGTGCTGGCCTGGCCAGCACACAGCACCGTCCTCCTGGCCACGGCCCAGCCCCACAGCGGGCTCAGCCCCGCTCAGCCCGGCCAGGGTGCAGATCCATTTCGTTGTTGGGCTGGGGAGAGCCTGCCCTCAGCACAACCCTGAAAGAACCCACGGCCCCGCCCTTTGCACGGAATAAACTCACAGCAAGGCTGTTCGCCCTCAGGGAAGTTCATCTCACCCGAGCCCGGGACACTGGCACAGGGACAGAGCCCTCCTTGCCCCGAGGAGAGGGGGGTCCATGCTCTCCTCTCAGCTCGCTCTCCTTCTGCCTCTTTCCAAACGGCCGCCTCCGCGTTCTCCAGCTCTGCAGCTCAGATGTGTGCACCATGCCCTCTTTCACAGAGGTTTTGGGGCTTTTAATCCTTCTTGCTGTTCTCTGAAGTTAAAGACATTCAGGTTAAAAATACGTGGCTGAGGTGTTTTTGTTCCAGACCCCCTCAGAAACCAAAGGTGGTGTCTCAGTGGAGCAGGACCAGCCTCCCGCAGGTGACAAAGGCAATTCACGAGCACATAAACTGCAGTTGTGACAGTAACTGCTCCTCTTGGATATATGGAGACAAATCCCCTTTGCCCACATCCCTTCTGCCGTACCTGCTCCCACTCAAGATTCCCTTTATTCCTGAGAGCAGCTTAACGTAAATCCTGGCCATCCCAGGAGCTTCTGAAGGCCTTTTTCTCCCTGCCAAGTTTCCTCCAGCTCTCAGAGGGCAAACAGCAGCCACACAGCCCCTTTTGTGCTCCAGGGCTTGGCTCCTGCTCCCCCCAGGCCGGTGGGCAGGAGAGGTGCCCCGAGCCACGCTCGGAGGGCTGGCACAGCATCACAGCAGGCTTTGAGCAGCAGCTGCTGCTGCTGGGTGTCCATGGAAAGGGCACCTCACCCAGCCCAGGACTGCAGAGGAGGAGGGATCTGCAGGGCAGGGCCTTGGCAGCACGAGGGAACTGGGTTTGGGGGCTGGGAGCCTCTGGGGGGGTGGTGCTGGTCAGGGAGCAGGAGATCAGCCCCGGCAGGGGCAGCTGGGGGATCCAGAGTTCAGTTTGGAAGGCACAAAATACAGCAGCGAGTGGCACTGGGTTCACTGAGGGATGAGAGTCAGAGCCCGCAGCTCCAGAAGGGAGACTCCCTCAGCCCTGTTCTCCCTGCGAGGCAAAAATCCCAGGGCAGGCACAGGCTGTGGACAGGGCTCAGCTGCAGCTGTCCCTGCCCAGCTCCTCATAACATCCCCAAAACCTCCTCATTCCCCCTCTGCCTGTGGGAAGGGACACAAGCGACTCCTGCATTGCAAAATCAGCTTTAAGGGATGTTCCTGTGCTCCTATTCTGCTCCAGACTCCCAGGGCAGGAATGGAAACACCACCCAGGCCCCT
The DNA here is from genome assembly GCF_041296385.1 of Aphelocoma coerulescens. Lineage (NCBI taxonomy): Eukaryota > Metazoa > Chordata > Aves > Passeriformes > Corvidae > Aphelocoma > Aphelocoma coerulescens. The sequence continues at coordinate 14,868,254 of NC_091029.1, read as the reverse complement.
GCAATGATGTCTGAGCACCACCAGCTCTGGCCCTGCAGCCTGGAGAGGCACGAGGGGCCCCCGTGCTGCTGCGGCTTGGGGACATCTGTGGGCTGCTGGGACACTGGCTCTGCATGGTGATGGCCACTGGGGTCTGTCCTGGGCCATAAACCCTTGAGGGGGTCACAGAGGGAGTTAATGAAACCCTACAGTCACCCAGGGACAGATTCAGGTAATGGAGGACATAAAATCCACCAGGTGAGAACAATAAACCCCCTGCAATGGCTCCACTTCCTTCTGCTTTCTCCCAGCTATTTCCTCTCCCTCGTTATTGTCCTGGGCTTGGGTTTTTTCCCACCTGTTCTTCTGACTTTCTAGAGCACTTTCCCAGTCTCTTCTTACAGGTTTTTCGCCCCTGCCTTGTGTTTTCCCCTGCAATCCACAGCCCAGTTTCATTTTCCCCTTACCTGGCACGCGTGGCTGCAGTTTGTGCTCGGTGTCACGGTCCAGGCTGTGGTTTGCACACACTGGGGATGTGCTCCCACATCTTCCCTGCCCTTCTTTTTGGGAGAAAAAAGATATTATCTAAGGTTTTCCTTAGTGGCACCTTCATATTAAAAAATTCCAAGCACTTTAAAGTCCTGCCTAATGCCCTTTCCCTTTTCCATGGCAGGCCATGGGACATGCAGGGATCATGATCCCAGTGCTGCCCATCCCTGTCCTACATAAACCAGGGCTGGAGGAAGAGCCCAGGGTCTCCAACCTCTCCAGAAACTTTGGCAGGGAACAGGAGGACATTTCACCCTCTCCTCTGCCCAGTTCCTTGGGAGATCCCACCAAGGAGGGAGCATTCCAGGAAGGAAACCTTCCCTTCTATTCCCTCGTGTTCGCAGCCCTGCCAGGGCTGTATTGATTTATTATTCATAGATGAGAAATGGGGCTGTGATCTCCTGGCTGGGGTGAAGCAGGTCCTGCCAAGCCACGCAAACAGCTCCTGTTCCTGCAGGGAGCAGAACAGCAGCACCCAGCCCCACCAGAGGACAGATTCCTTCAGCACAACACCTTGGGAGCAGAGCTCTGGGAAGAGCAGGATATTTTTGCTCTCCAAAAGGTCCGTGTTAAGATAAAGGGGGAGGGTGAACACGGGCAGAGTGTGCCGTGCGTGGCTCACCCAGCGCTGCTGAAAATCCACAGTGATTCCCCAGCCTCTCTCTCCCTGTGTCCTCACGCCCTCCATCAATGCCAGGAGCGGATCCCAGTCCATTCCCTCTGCAAACTTCCCTCCTTCCCCGAGTTTACCTCTCCATTTCCTCTGCTTCTTGTGTTGGGGGACTCTGTTGGATCCCACGTGGGACCTGGGGATCCCTCCTGGCCACGCTGGCAGGAGCAGCAGCCACTTTCTCATTAAAACATCACTCCCTTCTCCCAGCCAGCAGGCATCAGGAGGAGAGGAACCAGCCTCAGGCTGTGCCAGGGGAGGCTCAGGTTGGATATTAGGGGAAAATTTCTTCACCAGAAGGATTTTCAAGCACTGGCACCGGCTTGTCACCGTCCCTGGGGGGTAGTGGTGACCTGGAAGGGTTGGTTGGACTCAGTGACCCTAAAGGTTTTTTCCAGCCTACATGACTCTGTGATTCTACTAAAAACATTTAAAATAAAGCCAGGGAAGCCTCCAGAATGAATTCCCTGTTCCTACCACCCTCCAAACCCTCAAGTCTGAGATTCCCTGCTTGGGGGAACCTGCCAGGCTGAGGAACAGCCCGAGGGATGGGGTAGGGACACAAGGGCCGTGCGGGGGCTGCAGCCAGGCGTGCTGCACACCAGATCCCGGGAAAAGCCCGAATCCCAAAAGCGGCGGCTCCTGACACAGCCCGGGGGACACGCAGGGGACAGGGGACAGGGACCGGGTGCGCTGAGCCGGGCGGGGATCCCGGCCGGGGGCAGAGGGGGGGGTCGGGAGCGGGACCCCGCAGCCCCCGGGACCCGAGCGCCCCTTCCCTGGGCCGGGGGCCACTAGAGGGCAATCGTGGCGTGTCCCACGCCCGGAGCGCCGGGAGCCAGGGATGCGCAGGGGGGACAGAGGCTGCTTGGTAGCCGCAAGGACACGTCAGGGCACCTGCCTGTCCTAAAGTTAAAAAAAAAAAAAAAAAAAAAAAAAAAAAAAAAAAAATTAAGTCTGTTGGAACTCTGCTCGGTTTAAGCGCTGCAGGTGGATAAGCGGGACCTTTAGAATCCATGCGGACACTCCCAGGGTGCCGCAGCTCAGTCCCGGCACAAAGCAGAGCGTGCAGCCCCAGCTGAGCTGCGTTTTATCCCCAGCTGATTAAGGTAATTTAGGGAAAACCTGTTCCTAGGGCAGGCAGGTGTCAGCAGTTGGCTCCTTGATGGAAATATTGGAGCCGCCCTCTGCGGTGGGGTCAGACCCTTCCCCCCAGCAACAGAGCAAGAGGAAACAGCCTCAGGTTGCACCGGCGGAGGATTCGATTGGATAAAAGGGAAAATTTCTTCACCAAAGCCCAGGCAGTGGTGGTGGAGTCCCCGTCCCTGGAGGGATTTAAAAGCCGTGTGGATGTGGCACTTGGGGACGTGGGGCAGTGGTGGCCTCGGCAGTGCTGGGATAACACTTGGACTTGATACTCCCACCTACATGACCCTATGACCCGCCTCTAGTTTTCCCAGGGATGCGCTTCCGTGCCCCCACACCCCATCACCCCTCCACGGGATGCTCCCTCTGCCCCGGGCCTGGCCGCTGCTGCTCCCAAGCTGCTCTGAGGGACCCTTTGGGAAAGGATCTGCCCTGCTCCTTCTCTCCAGCACATCCTCGGGGACACAGAGGGGCTCCTGGAGAAGTCCCGCAGCCCTGCTGCGTTTGCTTGGCCAGTCCCCAGCTCCGTCCCCTGCTCCGGGCGCTTCCCCCGGGTGCCAGCAGCCCCTCCCTTTATCAGGCTGGGGCGGTGGGAGATAGGCGGCGAGGCTGATAAGCCCTCAAGTGGCAGCGTGCTGTAAACATTCCCACTGGTGCTGTTAGATTAGAGCGCTGGGAAAATGCCTGCAGCCCCCGGGCCACCAGCGCAGCCGGCTGGGGCTGGGGGGCTGCGGAGCTGCTGAAAAGCGCCGAGGGAGGAGCTGTGGAGGAGCTGAAGCGCTCCGGGGCACGCCGGATGCTGCCTCCCAGGGAAGCGGGGCTTGGCAGGGGCTCCCCAGGATTCCTCGGAGGGCTGGTTTGGCATCCGAGCCTGCAGCCAGTTCCATCTGCACCCAGAGGCTTCGCTGCCTGTTTTGCCCAGATGGAAGGAAATCTCACTTCTCCGTCCCTCTATCCCCCAGGAATTCTGGTACCCAGCGGTCTCAGCTGGCTGGAAGCTCTGACTGGGGGTTTTCACTTGTACCTGGAGGATGCCACAGAGCTAAAGGCTGTGCTCCTCCTTCCAGAGGAAGCGGTACCCATTTTAAACCCATTTTCCAACGTAAAACCAGCCCGTGGCAAGCAGCTTCAGCAGATTAGTGCCTCTAGGGCGGAGTGGAGTGGGGAGGGCAAACCCTTCCTGTCCGGGAGCAGAGGGGCTCTTTCGGTGCAGCAGCTCCGGTGCACGGGCTCAGCCGGAGCCGGGACCCTGCCGCCCACCGAGCCGTGCCACGGCTGGGGTCGGAAACGCTGGTGGCTCTGGCAGCTCTGCCAGGCGAGGTTTGGCACAGAGGTGACGCCACCGGCGGTGACAGCGTGGCCTGGCGCTCAGTGTGGGGCGCAGGAGCAGGCCCTGGGAAGGAGGGGACGCGGTCCCAGCATTCCCACAAGGAGCGGGCACAGCAGGAAGCAGCGATCCCTCTCTCCTACCCCGCTCCGGTGGGTCCCTCCTGACCTGCTGGGCATCAGCATCACCCCGGACCTCCAGCTCCGAGGGTGAACACCGTGGCTGATGAAAGCTCCCCATCCTCCTTTTCCCGTTACCCTGGGAAGGAAATTCTCCGTTTCTCAGGGATCCCCACGGCTCTGGGAGCTCGCTGCTCAGCGGAGCAGCCGCAGCTGCCTTGCAGAGCCGCTCGGAGGCAACATTCCCTCCTCTCCCATTCCCAGCAGCTCCTCGGGCAGCTTCCAGAGCTCACAGCCAGGCAGCGCCGGGCCCTGGGAACCTCCCACTCCCACTTTCTCCCTAATATTTCCACAGTGAGTAAATCTCCATCCTTTTAGGGCTCTCAAATCTATTATTTTTACATTTGCAGTGGATTCCCTGGCCCTGATGTTAATGAAAACCTCCAGGAAAGCTCCTCAAATACAGCTTTGACTTTCTGCCCAGGACCTGTGGACAAGGGAAAAAAAAAAAATCAGGCAACATTAATAAAGCAGGAGGTTTCTATTAAGTCTGAGGGACTGGACTCTCTGGCTTTCTTGGATGCTGAAATCCTCTGGTGCAGGATAAATCTTATGCACTTCATTTTCCCAATCTCTCCTTCAATATATTTTAAGAGAACGCTGCAATATCGGGGTAAATAATGTCCCGACTGCAGCGTGGGGTCTGCAGGGCGGCCTGGGGTCAGCCTGTGCGCCGGGGCATCCTCCACCGTGGCTGCCTGTGGGCTCAGCCCTCTCTCCCTAATCAGGGGGCTGAGCCCGGGGAGCCTCTGATTAGCTGTGAAAACAAATAACGAGCAGTCCCTGCGAGGCCGGGGAAGGAAGCGGGTGAGTGGATGTGCATGAAGTCACTAAACACGCAAATCTCTGCAGCCAGCACCACCTTGGTGGGAGCAAACCTCCCCCACCCAGGTCTCTTCCCTCGGAGCAGGACGCGTTTCCCATCCGCGTGTGAGGGAGTTTTCCATTTGCGGGCCCCGCTGCTGCCTTTGCACAGCACCTGCTCCTCCTGAAGACGCTGGATTTTCTTGGGAAGAGCTGTTACCTGGAAGCGTGCGCGCAGAAAAAGGAGCAGGTCCACGGGGTGCTGCGAGCCCCAGGTCAGGCTGGGAGATGATTTCCCTCTGCTTTTATCCCTTTGAGTGCTCTGCAGAGCGCCCTGAACGCGAGTTAATGCAGCAGCTCCAGCACGGGGAGCGCCTTGGGGCTGCTTTCACACCCTGGGCTCGCACGCAGCCCCCGGCGGCCGCGGATGCTGCGAGCGGGGGGTTTTGTTGGGATCCTGGCACCTCGTTCCCCTTGGATCGCCGGCGATGGGGCCGCTGTGCCGGCACAATGCACAGGGAGCAGGCTGGTGCTTCAGGCTCCGGGGGATAAATACAAAGGAAAACTCCCTCCTTGCCTAGGAGCTGGAGCTGGCGTGCTCGGAGCGCCTCGTGCTGCGGGGTTTAACGCAGCAGCGCTCCCGGGGGTGTTACCATGGCGCTTCCAGCAGCAGAACAACCTTTTCCTGCCTGGAAAGAAAACCGCCAGGCCAATCCCAAAGTGCAGAGGCAGCGGAGTTCGGCCAGTGTGAGGCAGGAGCCCTGCAGCCAGCGGGGATTGAGAGCAGGGTGCGGCACAGAAGGAAATCGGTACGGCCCAGGGCGGCTCATAAGGCAGCTCTGGGGCTTGGGAGGCCAAGGGGCTCTGGCCCAGAGCTGGGAATGTAGGGCTGGAAAGCACCATTTGGATTATGGAGTGTCCTGAGCTGGAAGGGCCCCCCAAGGCCCATTGATCCAACTCCTGATCCTGTCTCCTGCCCAGGACACCCCAGCAACCCCACCCTGGGCATCCCTGGCAGCGCTGTCCAAGCGCTCCTGGAGCTCTGGCAGCCTCGGGGCCGTGCCCATTCCCTGGGGAGCCTGGGCAGTGCCCAGCACCCTCTGGGGGAAGAACCTTTCCCTGCTCTCCAGCCTGAGCCTGCCCTGGCCCAGCTCCAGCTCCAGGCACTCCCTGGGTGCTGTCTCTGGGCACCAGAGAGGGGAGCTCAGTGCCCCAGGGACAGGCTCCGGTCCACTGGCTCTGTTTTCATCCAACCTAAGAAATCAGAATTTGACCTCCTGTCAACAAGGGGCACCCTCCTAAGGCTCATCCTCCATGCCCTCCGCCTTATGGATCATCACAGGGCAACCTCAGCCCTGCCTGCGGGAGATCCATGTCCTGCTTCTGCTGGAAATAAGGGCCCGAGGATGATGACACCCTGAGGGAAGAGAAGGTTGAGTGGAGACCTCAGAACTGCTTTCCAGGATCTGAAGGGGCTGCAAGGAGATCACAGAGGGACCGTTCATCAGGAACTGGAGTGTCAGGACCAGGGGGAATGGCTTCAAACTGACAGAGAGCTGGTTTAGGTTGGATACTGGGAACAGATTGTTCCCTGTGAGGGAGGTGAGGCCCTGGCACAGGGTGCCCAGAGAAGCTGTGCCTGCCCCAGGATCCCTGGAAGTGTCCAAGGGAGCAGCCTGGGACAGTGGAAGGTGTCCCTGCCCACAGCAGGGGTGGCACTGGATGATCTTTAAGATCCCTCCAAACCCATTCTGGGATGCTGTGAACGACTCCCACCCCTGGCAGATGAGGCGTGAAATGAGGCCCTGAGCAGAGGACAGAGCTTCAGGTGTTCCCCTCCGCAGGCTCTGGGAAGCTCTGTGAGGAGCTGGGTCCCGGATCCCTGTGGCTCCAGCCCCTCTCCATGGTTTTACAGGTCCTGGAAGCACTCAGGGCAAATTCACTCGAGTGGATTTAGGGGAGGGGGCAGAGAGAAAACTCCCAAGTGGCCGAGTGTAACAAACAGTCACCGGGCGGGATCGGGATGCTCACACCATAACGTGTGGCAGTTATGCTTTCACCAGCCCCGTGGGACCTTGGCAAGTAAATCAGCTTTCCCTACCCTGACCCAAATAAACGTCCTGAAGTGGAAATAACAGATTGCCTTTGCCTGAGATCACCGTGTGCTCGTTCCAGGGGATATCAGTGAGCAATCCTCGCTTCTCTGGATCCCTCACAGCTTCCCCCTCTTCTCCCTGAGCTCTGTAAGGACCCACTAATCCAAATTCCACCAGAGCTGGGGGGTAAATCTCCATCTGGTTCACAGGTTTTCAACAATTCTTCAGCCATTAAAAGGCTGAAAGGGATGGGTGGGCACAGTCCACAGTTTTCTGATCCTCCTCAGAAAAATCCTTGCCCATATTCCAGACCTGACTCCTGAAATGCCCCTCCATTGGGAATAGACACAGGGGAGCAATCCCCAGGAAAGCAATCCTCACCCCACACACACCAACCCCCAGCCTCTTCCTCCTCTCCCTCCCTTGGTAGGGTACCTTTAGGGCCACATTCTCATTAGGATTTTCCCTCTTGCTCCTTTCCGCGTTGTCTGGAGCCACCAAAGCACAAAGCTGCGGCAGAATTATTTCTTGCCCTGCCCTACTCGTCCAACCAAGTTCCTTCCTGGTGCTGCTGGAGGGGACATTTCATTTCTCTGCAGGGTGTGGGTTTAGCAGGATGACCAATGGCTGTTTGAAATCTGTGGCTGAGGTCCCACCAAAAGTTGTTACCTCAGGCATCCTTTGAAATCTTCAGGAGCTCCTTCAAGGCCCTCGGTGTGAGAGGCCAAGGATTAAAGGATTCAAGTGGTTTCCTCTGTGCTGTGTGGAGACCTCAGATGGTTCATCTGGGGCTGGTGTCCCCTGGCCCTCCCAGGGGCTGCTGAAGGGTCATTGTCTCAGTTCAGGTTCCATGGCGCTGACACCAGGAACAGCTGTCGGCCCCTCTCGTGCCCCTGATCAATAACATCCCAATCTCGGTGCTCGATGGCATCAATTATTTATCTCTAATTGGATTGGATTCCTCCTTGGTCCTGGCGAATCAATTAATGAGTATTTGCCACCAGAGCTCCTGGTGCCCTCCAGAGAGACTTGTCACAGCAGCACCGGTGGGAGCTGGGACGGGAAAGGCTGGGAGGAGCGGACGGGAAATCTCCTGGGGGCTCTTTCCTTGCAGGACGGGCGGAGCGGCCGTGGCTGTCGGGCAGCTGAGCTGGGACAGGGCTGCACAAAACCTTTGTTCTCCTTGCAAGACCTTTCCTTGGAAACCGGAGCTCCTTGAGGTCCATGTGGAATGGGGAGAAGTCCTGAGTCACAGAATCCCAGGATGATTTGGGATGGGAGGGATCTTAAAGATCACCTCGTTCCAATGGCCTGCCATGGGCAGGGACACCTCCCACTGTCCCAGGCTGCTCCCAGCCCCATCCAGCCTGGCCTTGGACACTTCCAAGGATCCACGAGCAGCCACAGCTGCTCTGGGCACCCTATGCCAGGGCCTGCCCACCCTCCCAGGGAACAATTCCTGCCCAGTATCCCATCCAGCCCTGTCCTCTGGCAGTGGGAAGCCATTCCCTGTGTCCTGGCCCTCCAGGCTCTTGTAAAAAGTCCTTCCCATCTTTTCTTTGTAGATTCCCTTCAGGTCCTGGAAGGCAGCATTGTCCACTCTGCATTTCCACCACTTCCAACCTGCTATTATAACCTCCAGCCCCTTTCCCAGGGCAGTCGCCCTCGTTCCTATAACTGAAGGATCCCTGCCAGGATACTCTCCCACGGACGCACAGTTGGGCGGCAGGGATCCCCTGCAGGCCAGCAGCTGCCTTTGATAATGAAGGATCTTTGGGAGCTTAAACGTTCTCCTTCTGAGCTCTGACAATATTTAAGCATGTGTTAACAGTTTAAAGAAGCAACCCACTGGAGGAAGTCTCATTTGTCAGGAGCAGTTGCTCGAAATTTCATCATAACTGAGTTAAGGCAGCCCAGAACGGAGCGGGTTGGAGCGAAGACAGGAGCACTGATGGATGGTTCACACCAGCTGCTCAAGCAGTCCTTTGAAAGCTCCTCGAGCTGAGGTTCTGCAGATCAGCAGCCCTGGCTCCTGAGGGAAGCAGGGCAGCTCCAGGAAGGCGGGATGGGGTTTCTGGACCCTTGTGCAGAGCCATACATCAGCACAAAGCCTGCCAGCAGTGCTCCTCGTCCTCCACATCATCCTTGGGAATCAAAGCACGGCTGCCACGTCTTGCGGTGGCTGGGGAGGCTCAGAAATCACCTTCACTTCACACAGAAGAAAATCCACCACGGCAGCTCCAGGAGATCCTCACAGTTCTGCGTTTTTAGCCACAAGGCCATGAAATACCTTTGGAGCCCTAATGTTCCCGATCCCTGGTTCTCTGGGGGACCAAAACTGCTTGGAGAAGTCAAGGATCGGTCCTGAAGAATTGTTCAAATGTTGCTGCAACTGCTAAACCTCAGAACCAGCAAAGACGCCGCAAGGAGGTTTTCCTCCAGCCTGTGAACCAGGAGGGCCGTGGAGTTTGGCTGCTCACCAGGCCAGGCAGGGAACAAAATCAGGGAGTCCCTCCTGAAGTCATCCACAAGTTCAGCTCAGCTGTCAGAGGAATGTGAGCAAGGTGAGGGCTTTTTGGGGCAGCCAGGGCAGGGCAGGTCTCGGTGCAAGGTGGGATAAATGGCACAAAGTTCCTTTATCCATCTGGGTTTGTTAAGAATCAAAGTTTTTCCCTATGACTGCATTGAGATGAGGATACTTGAGAACTTCAAAACGCAGGAAATGGGATCTTCATGCCGTGGTGTGGAAGGGCAGAGTGACACGGGTTAAACCTGGTGTGCCATGCAGAGAGCTGTGCCAGCATGGGAAGAGACCACTGGGAACAGGCAGGAAACAGGGAAGAGCCTCAGCCAAGCCCCCGTGGGTGGGCACACCTGGGACCTGCAGCTCTCAGTGCCCCCTGTCCCCACCAGCTCCATCCAAGGGCTGCCCGCCCTGGCCCATCAGCACTGAGCACCCCCAGCAGGGGAAGGACATTTTTCTCCCTTTTGGGGGAGTGTCCTCCCTGTGCCATCCTGAAGCTTTTTAGCACCCTCAGCAGCCTTCCCCACGCTGATTTCCAGCAGATGTGGTGCTAATGAGTAACACTGCAATCTCAGTGCCTTAATATAGTGCTGGGGGGTGATAAGTCAGAAATTGCTGTCATCGTCGGGGCGAGGACGATCTGGTCATTGTTCAGAACTGTCCTCCTCTGATGATTACATCAAGGGCAATGCATTTTCTCACATCTACTCCCACTCTGCTTCCAAATTTAAAGCTATTCAGCCATCAGACACTTCTGTTTTTTCTAAGGGCTTAATAAGAGGCCGAGATGCAGATGTTCAGATAAAGCCCTGACAAATTGCAAGTGGAGGAGCCACGTTCAACTTGACCAATTAGGGGATGCAGGGCAGGAAAGGGCCCCAGCAGCTCTGCTGAACCAGCTGCCACCTCTCCACGTGGTGGAGAGGGCAGAGAGGGTGGCTCAGAGCCCAAGCAAATATTGCCACTCAAAGCTGAGAGCTGGAGATGAAATCCAGGGCTTGGGGGGGGGAGCAGATGGGTGAGGGGATGTCCTGGTTCCTACACTGGCATCTGGGCTGGAACCACGCTCAGATCCCAGGATTCAACCAGCACAGTCCAGCCAGAGCAGGCAAGGCCCAGGGGAAGCTGCGTGGCAGGGAGCGTGGCTGGGCAGGGCGGGCATCCCGACGGGGCCGTGCAGCTCCCGCCTTCGGAAAGGCTGGGAACGGATGCTCCAGGCTGCTCTCAGTGCCAGCGCTGCCAGGGTGGGCCTGGGGACACCACAAAGCCCAGGTGGGGATTGTAAACTCCATCCTGCTGTTAGAGGGTCTGAGGCACACTCCACGTGGCCCACAGAATCACGGGATTTTTGTGATCCTGAAGCCCTCAGAGACCATCCCATCCAGCCATCCCCCAAGGCCACCACCAACCCTTGTCCCTCAGTGCCACATGGCTGTCAAACCCCTCCCTCCCTCCCTTTTGAATCCCTGCTGACCCCACCATTGCCCTGGGCAGCCTGGCCAATGCCTGAGCACCCTTTCAAGGAATAAATACTTCTTAATATCCAATCTAAGTGTGCTCAGGAAGGGGAGAGTGGAACTGGAATGGGACAGGAATGGCAGCCCGAGCGTGGGGAGGGGAAACGTGCTGAGACACGGGAGGAAGCATTTCCTGGGAGAGAGCATGAGGGGTGGGAAGGCAGCCTGGGAGCAACAAAACCTCTGGCAGTTCTGCTTTGGAAGGAGAGTGGAGGAGTTGGGGGCAGAGCAGGAGAGAGGGCAGGGGTGAAGTGCCAGGTGTGAGATCATTCAAGCAAAAGGAAACATCCCAACACCTGCCTTGGTGTCTGCAGGCAGCTGCACCCATCAGGCCATTTAATTCCAGCATCTGGAGAGGCACTAGGCTAGGAGGGACCCCTGGAGATCTCCAGTCCTTGTCCTGCCAGCTTCCAACATCCCCATTTCATCCTCCCTGAGAGCCTTGGGAGGAGAAAATCCACCTGCAAGCAGCTCTAGCAGACATCCCCCCTCCTCTGCATCCTCGTTTGTACATCACCACACAGTCCTGGGCCCAGACGAACCCTCTTCCCAAACTCCAGAGCGATTCTGGAAGGCAGCTGTTAAAATCTCGCTGTCCAGGCTGCCCAGGGAATGGGCCCAGCCCCACGCCTGGCAGGGACCAAGGGGCGTTGGGACCAAGGGGCGTTGGGCCAACGCTCTCAGGGATTGTTGGGCTGTCCTGTGCAGAGCCAGGAGCTGGATTTCAGAGATCCCTGTGGGTCCCTTCCCACTCAGGATATTCCACGGCTCCGTGCTGGCAGAGCTGGTACAGGCAGGACGATGGAGGAGCCAGCAAAGAGCTGAAAAATGCCTCCGTTACCTGGGGACAAGAGAGAAGCAGAGCTCCAGCGAATCCCCCGGTCCTGGGGAAACGCTGGCTGAGCTCCTTCTCCCGGGCTCTGCTGGACAGCTAAATCCCATCCTAAGCTTATGAAATACCGCCTGCCCTTTATTCCTGGATCTGCTGGATTTGCTGCTGGCATCTCCGTGGCCCCTCTTCCCAAGCCCGTGGTGCTGGGAGCTGGAAAAGCCCCGCTGGAGTGGATGAAATCGCGGGGGGAGCTCAGTCTCGCTCGCTCGGTGTCACATGGAATGAAAAGGGGGCCCAGAGCCCGAGCCTGGGGCTGTAAATTTTCCACCAGTGCAGGGCCTGACGTCCTGCTCAGGCATTTCTGCTGCATCCCCTCCCGGCTCCCACCTGGGACTGCGCTGTCACTGGGCCTTGCTGATCCAGGCCTTCCAAAGGAGCGGATTGAACAGGATTTAACTCCACAGATAACCTGGCAAGGGCGAGATGGCTTAGGGGAAAGGTGGGGGAAATAGGCTGGCCTTTGCTTCTGCCCAAGGAAAAAGGAGGGAGGCACGTTTGATACAGAGAGAGGAGGGAAGGGCCCGGCAGCTCTCGCCCCTGGCTGGGGGCAGCACGGGAAACACCACCAGGAGAAGGTAATTATTTAAATTAACTAATGGCTTCCTTATAGCCTGGGAATAAAGAGCCAGATGTGTCCCAGCTCCTGCCTCACTTCCAGGGCTGCTTTTCCACCAGTTTGTGCACACAGGGATGCGAATCCTAAGCCTTACCTGCTGCCAGCTCCGTGCCCTTCCTCTGCTGTCCATGTTCACCTCTCTGGTCCAGGAACAAATCCATCCCACCTCTGGTCACTCCTTGTCCTCCAAATAGCCCATGGCTGGAGGGGAGGGAGCTCTGGAGTGCTCAGCCGGGGTTTGGGATATCACGGCTCAGCTCCCTGGGCTCCCACAAACACCTGCAGCAGGCTGGGAGGGCCAGGATGGGGATGGCACCCATGGGGTGACAGCCCCGCTCCCTGGCTGCAGGCTCAGTGCCATCCCAGCATCCAGGATGGCAGAAAAAGGCTCCTCCGTTGGGAATAGGGGCTGCGGCTCCAGGTGGGATCAGGCTTTGCAGCAAACTCTCCCAAAATGAGTTGTTGGAGTGAAGGTTTTGTCTCCAAGTAGAGGGAAAAAACAAATCCTGTGGAAAGCCCCATGATTTTTATCTAGAACAGATTATTTTTGGTTGTTGGAAGTTTTCCTGGCGGACCCACAGAGGGAAAGGGGCGACACTGTTCAGTCATCCAAGTTACAGAGCAGAGGAGCTATGGGCTGGGAGACCCTGGATGGATGAAGGGGGGAGAGACAGAGACCCCATTTCAGAGCTCCCCGGCTCCCTAACACCTCCCTCACGTCCCTGTGCTACCCAAAATCCCTCAGGCAGAGCTTCCCAGCCAGCCCCCCCCTCCCAGGGACCCCATCCTGCATCCCTGGGAGCCAGAACCAACCCCGGCCTTCCGGGGACAGGGACACCTCTCCCTCCCCTCTCTCCTCACCATCCAGTGCTGACTCCTGCCTTGGCTTCCCCAAATCCTGTAAATCCCTGGCTGCAAATGGTGCTCCGAGCCAGGAGCTGCCCCCTCTCCAGCCCAGGAAGAGGAGGAAACACAGCCCCCTCCTCCTCCCCCTTTTTCAGCTCCCTTTCCCCCATTTGAGCTCGGCTGTGGCAGAGATCCAGGGCTGGGATGCTCCACACCTGCCTCTGGCATCCTCCCATCATTATCGTCCCTGGAATTAGGGAGGGAGCAGGGAGATGGGATGTCCCAAATCATGCCCTCTCCATTGCTTTGTGTTAAAACATCCCACAACACGCTGCAACAAACAGGCAGACAAATAGCTGCGTTAAAATGTGACCCCCACGAGCTGCTTTGGGCAGGAATTACCTCAGCAGAGTTATCCCTGATACTCACCCCTCCCTCAGCTCCCCTGGAAAAAAAAGGGAAAGCCCTGAGCCAGCGGCCCCTGATTTATGTGCTCGATGACAGAGATCACAGAGGAGATGGTTTTAAACCCTTCCTTAACAGAGATGTGGATGGCAAAGTGGGCTCAGCCCCAGATTTGACCTCCAGCTCCAGGAAAATGATATTCCAGCTCTTCTTCCAGAGCCTGTTAGCATCTGGAGGTGCACAGGTTGCTCATGAAGTGGGAGAAGGAGGCCCATTCCAGCACCAGCATCTCCTGCTGCTGCAGGAAAACCTTCAATCCCCAGAAATAAACACCTCCACGAGGTTTCCCTGGTCTCAGGTATTGGCCCAGCTTTGAATTCCTAAAGGTGATGCTGGTTTGCTGGCCAAAGGGCTGGAAAACAGGAGTTTGACTTCCAAGGGATTGGTAAAACAGGAGCTTGATTTGATCTCTGTTGTTCCTCAGTCAAACCCTTAAGTCTCAATCCATCAATTTAAATGAGGATTATTTCTGAAATGTTTACAACTTCACTCGGTATTGCCACAAACCCTTTCGCAGTCAAAAACTCAAACCAGTCTGGCTCAAACCCAATCTATCCAAAATGTAAAAATCTGAGGTGTTTTCCTCTCCATCTTTCTTGCTCTTCCCTCCACGGAGAATCTCTTCTCTAGAATTAAAGCCCTGCCCCGCTGTGTTGCTGAAGAGTCAGTGTTCTCACTTGTTGCTAATCTCCAGGATTTTAATTTCATGGCAATAAATTTTATTTTAAGAGCATTTTTTGAGTTTTCAGGTGGCCATATGCCTTTGCCATGAAAACCATGAGCTCACCCTGAGCCACTCTGTGCCCTCCAGTACAGACTTTTATAACCATCCTGTGGAGGAAGATGAAGCTGTGGCTGGCCTGAAGTTCCTCTCCCTTAATCCCTCTCCAAGTTGTCCAGCTCTTCCAAGGTAGATTCCCAAACCTATGTGCATGAACTCCCAGGGTATTGGGAAAATAACACCCTACAAAACCGTTCTTCAACCCCCCCTTATTCCTCAGCACCCCCTTTCCCCTCCCTTTTCCTGCTGCTCTGTGCAGGCAGGGCCTTTCCACACTGCCTGCTTCAGCTTCCAACTGCTCCAAATATTTCCCTGGCGTTTTTTTTAAATGGCAATTAATGGAAATTAAGACATTCCCCCCACTCCTTTCTTTTAAAACGCCTCCCACTAAAATCACCCTGAGTGCTGAAACGCTGGGCCCTGGTGCCCACCAGCAGGAGCAAGGACAACATTCGGGCCTCCCTCCATCCCAAGGAGCCGGGAAGACGGTGCAAAGCACCACGGGCTGCTCTGGAAGCCCATTACTGTTTTATGGAGGTCACCCTCACCTAATTATGCCACTGTTCCTCCCAGCCCCGGCCTGACCCTGCTGATCCTGCAGAGGATTAACATGTCCTGGTCACTTGAGCGTGTGGGGAGCGTCTGCTGCGGGCGGCCAGCGGCCCAGGGCTGCCTGCAGCTCCGTGTTATTTTGACCTCGGCTGTTTTTTTCCGTGGCCAGGCCTTGGAGGACCTGTTGAATGGGGCTTTCATTTGGCTGACCCCCAGGGTCAGCTGTTTTCGGAGCATGAAATATGGCTGCGGGTGGACAGGAGGGAAGAGATAAACTCGGCTGAGGAGCCTTAACAGGCCAATGAGCCGTGACTAATGATGATTGGGGTTTGTCTTTCCAGGCCGTAATTTATTGGGCTGCTGACCACTTAGTGCACTGCTCGGGGAATTAACTCCTTCAGGGCAGCAGCTCTGCCCCTTGGGGATTGAGCTGCTCATCCTTCCCCACTTCTGCGGGGCGAGCAAACATTTCATTCTGCATCTCTCCCTGCTGTTACACACCCTGGTTGTTTTCTGGTCTTTTTACCCCATGTGCCCACAAAAAATGCTTCTTGCAGCTTTTCTCTGGGCAGATTTCCTATCACCCCAGGGTTTTTTGCAGGCAGAAAAGAGGCCACGAGTCCCGGTGACCCTTTTGAGCAGGCCCGTGGTGGCTCCTGGCTGGCAGGCGGGTGGCACGAGCCACCAGTGCCCCAACAAAAGAGCTGGCATGTCAAACACGGCTCTTACATCTTCATCAGGGGCTCCCAAAGCTTGCAGCTCCCTCCTGGGAGGACAGCCCCAGCATCCATCTCTGTCATTCCTGGGCAGATGGAGACGGACAGGGATTCTCCGGGATGGCTGCTGTGCCTTGCACAATGTACGCTCAGCACTCTGAGATCCAAGCCCCGATTTTGCCTTTTTGTCTCCTTACCGTTCGGGTTTTGGAGCAGTTCATTGCAAAAATTTGGATTTCTTGCTGTTTAGAAAAGTTGACAGCACGAGGAACTCCTTGGCAATGTTAGTTCATTTTGTGGAGGGACCAGTGTCTTCTCCATCATCCTAAAAATGGGACGATAGAAATCAGAGTTACTCTAAAGGCTGAGTTCTGCCTTTGCCTGGCTGGGATTAGAGAGGCTCATTTAGTTTTCAAGTGCCCCAGTTTCCCCACCTGAAAACAAGATCGGGGGGAGGATGCTGCTGCTGCTAGTCCATGGGGTGTGTTTGGGGATCAGCAGGGTGAAAAAGATCCAGCAGGGAGGGATCTGGAGCAGGGAATGCTGCTGACCCTCCCGTCAACCCACACGTGCCTGGCTGCCGATTGGGGTGCTCAGAGCCAGTGCAGAGGAGAAATCCCAGCTTTGGGGAGAGCCCTGGAAGAGCCATTTTCAAACCAGCCCCAAATTGAATCAATTAATTGAATTGTCAGCCGAGCCGTATTTAAGCACTGATCCCATAAATTGAAAGGAGAGTCGTCTCCTTTGGATAATTCCCCTTAAAAGCACAGGAAAAAAGATCTCAGAAGGCCTAGGGGGAAACTGGAAGAGCTCCCCATGGTCCAAATCTATTTCTGCCTTTAAAAAGCTCATTAAGAGCCATCCTGCCAGAGCAGTTCCACAGGAGCTATTCCTGCAGGAGGAATTCCCAGCAGTGCGCTCCTCCAGGGTGCAGGGACTTCAGCAGGGCCAGGAGCACGGAGCAGAAGGCACCAGATGTCCCCAGGAGCTCAGCAGGGAGCTGGGATGAGCCTTGCCATGCCTTTGCTGCCCCTCAGGAAAGCTTCCCTGGGCATTTGGGGCTGCTTTGGTGCGGATTCGCCAGGACAGGCCATAAGCCCGAGCCCTGAAATGGCAGAGGGAGCAGTGAGGCACAGCCCTGGGTGTGGTAATGCCCCGCACTGACCTGGCACTCCGCGAGTTTAATCACCCTGGAACTCATTACTGCAAATTAAAGCAGAGTCTCCTCTCACGCCAGCCGGGCTCGCCGAGCATTCCTGGGCAGGCACGGCCTGGCTGCAGCTCCTCCAGCCAGCACCTGGGACAGGATTTCCCTGGGAATCGGGGGTAATTCAGCAAACGAGCTGAAGTTTAACTCCGGTGAGGGGCTTGTGTTGGGCTTTGCAGGCAGTTCTGTAAATAAATGGGTTCGGCAGAAGGGCTCTGAGGAGGTGAGTGCTTTACATTGAAATTATTATTAATAATTAGAAGAAATTGCAGGTAGAGCCTGGGAACTTGTGTGCTCATACCTTCCCATTTCCAGATTTCTTTCTAACTACTTTTCAGAAAGTCAAAAAATAGAAGAGTTGTTGATTTCTCTGCTCCTTTTTTTGGCAGAAATAATCGATTTTTGGAAAGAAAGGAAGCAATCGTCTCTTCCCCTGCCCAGGCCAACTCCCTGGCAGCTCCTGGGCTGCCCTCCCAGCATCATCCAGCGCAGCATTCCGGCTCCTGTTTGATCTCCCCTGGCCAGAGCCCTTCCTGCCGCTGTTATCACGGAGCGGTGCCCGGGCAGCAGAGGCAGAATCCCCGCTGCTGTCCCAGGTGCGAGACCACACACGAGCAAACCTGTCCTGCCAGACGGGAGGGACAGGAGGGGTGCTCGGGGTGGCTGAGGGATGGCAGCCGGTGGGGAAATGGAGATGTGAGAAACGTGAGACTGAGCGAGCAGAGAGGAGAGGGGGAGAAAATGCAGAAAGAAGGGGGGAAAAAAAGGGAAGGCTGGGAAAGTGAGCTCCCGCATGCCGGGGTGGGTGCAGCCCCCGGCGGCTCTGCAGCCCCGGTGATTAGCCCAGACATGATCCAGCCTCGGCTGGCCTGCTGCAGGGTAAGAGGTCAGCAGCTCTGATAAAACAGAGCATCTCCAGCTCCTCCTGGGGGGTGAGACGGCTCAGACCGCGCCCGAGAGGTCTCGGCGCAAACGGCCCCCAAAACCACCACTGGCCACCGGGCTCAGCTCAGCTTTTGCCCCCCAAATGGGCCCATTTGGGGGCCGATGAGCCTTGCAAAGAAACGGGGCAGCTGCTTCTTGCTGTGCTGTCGGGGCTCGGTGCGGGCGAGGCGCAGCACCCTGCTGGCACCGCGCCCGAATGGATGGCGGATCCTGCCTGCGCCGGAATTCCCGGGCCGGCCTTGTAAAAGGGGAGCTGGATGGAAAAGAGAGGGGGAGATGTTTAACAGAGACAAGACCTGGCGATCAGGAGGAGAGAGGAGCATCCCAGCACATCAGCTTAACCCTTACAGCACCGATTTCCGCCCCTCTGGAAAGAAATCCCGACACGGAGTAGAGCAGGCAGAAAATACCCTCCAAAAACAACCCAGCTTGGGGTTTGGAAGGGGAAATGCAGTTTCTCCTACCCTGAAGCCTGTGCTTTCCTCTCCCATGCTCTGGGCAGCAGCTCGCAGCCCACAGGCAGGGTGTGGGTGGCTGGGAAATCGTTAACTGTGCTGCAGATGCTTGGGTGAGTTTGGATAAACAGCCTGCTGTTGTTCTGCACATTGGAGTTACTGTAGGAGCTGCTGAAAGGCTCGGGATTTATAGCCTTGGAAAATGATTTATTTTGGTAAGCCCACAGCTGATCCAGCTGGGGAAGCACCAGTGTGGGATCTCCCTGCGCTGCTGCTCCCTCGAGCGCTGCATCAGCGCCACCAGAATCCCTTAAGGAAAGGGAGAAATGCTGGGACAGGAAAAAAGCCACAAAAGCTGCTGCTGCTCACCGCAGTGTGCGGATCTGTGCCCTCACACAGCCCTGGAAGTGCCCCAGGCCAGGCTGGATGGGGCTTGGAGCAACTTGGGATAGGGGAAGGTGTCCCTGCCCATGGCAGGGGGTGGCACTGGATGAGCTTTAAGGTCCCTCCAATCCAAACCATTCCACGATTCTGGGATTCATTTGGGCACAGACCCAGCCAACCCTTCCCGTTTCCAGAATGAACACAAGCAGCCTGGGGATCTACAACCCCCGATCCCAAAGCACACCCTCAGCACACAGCCAGCAGCGCTTTCTGGCTCTCAAAGCTGTCCCAGGCCTTTCAGGATCACTCCTTTGATCCCTTCTTTTCCTGGGAAAGTGCTGGCTTGGGGTGGATCTGCCTCTCCTGTCTCCCACCCGTGGCACCCTGGGGGCCTCCAATGCCTTCACACTCTCCCCACCCCGCCAGGAAATCCTGTCCCCAGCAATGTCAATGAGGAGGTTTTGTGGTGGCAGGAGCACGCTGGGGAAAGAAACCCTCCCACCTGACAGCAGCACCTTGCAGGGCTGTCATTTCTTCATCCACAGCATCATTTTGGGGTCTGGAACTGTAGGAACTGAGGCTCAGCTTCCCCTAAATCCAGCCCCTACCCAGAGATGCTTTTACCGCAGGATTTCTCTGAATTTACCTCACTGGAGCTCACAGCCATGCAAAATCTCAATCAACACTGAGTTGTCCCACCTGCAGCATTTCTCCTTTACCCCTGGGGAGTTTTGGAGGTGCCAGTCCTTGATGCCAATCATTTCACACCCCCCAGGCCTCAGCACTCAACGTTCTGGTGAGAAGCTGCTGCCTCTGGAATTCTCTCCAACTCGTGTCACTCGTGGGACAGGCTGCAGTAAATCAGCTCACGGCCTGACGAGCCCTGTCCTGTCATCTCCGACAGACAGAAACACTTCCTGTAGGAAGCATCTACTCCCTCCACCCTTTTTTATTAATTAGGGATCCCACTGAGTTAAAAAGGGAAGGAGTCCTGTCTGTGAAGTCCCTGCAGGAGGAATTTACACTCAGCAGGTCTGAAAAGCAGAGCCATGCTCTGGGGTGCTCAGTGCAGCCCCAGCTGTGTGCCCCCAGGACAGACACCCTGGGATGGGCTGGAAGGGGTAAAACCCTCCCTGCCTACCTTAGTCCAGGCATGAGGGCAGCTGATGTCCCCTGGCACCGCTGTGGCTGACCCTGCCTGCAGCGCTGCAAACCAGGTTATTCCCATTCCGAAGGGTGAAACTCTGCAGAGGAGCTGAAGTGTGAGAAGCAACGTGGGATTCTCAGACGGAGCAGGAGATTTGGGCCAGGGACGGCAAAGAGCGAGCAGGACGTGGAGCTGTTCACTCACCCTGGTGTCCCAGCCAGCCTGGATGGGAAACAATCACAAATTTCCTCATTGGGCACCCATCCATCACCCTCTGGTCCCACACACCCAGCAAGGGGCAGCACCTCGAGGGCAGATCTACCTCTTTGGTCCCAGCTGAGGCAAAAACTGGCAGAACAGCTGGGGGACTCCCACATGAATAATCAGAGGTTACCAAAGCCCTCATTAAGCAAACCAGGCTTGGCTTTCCAAAGGATGGGTTGAAAGGCAAATGTCTCCTATTACAAGTGCAGTGTCCAGAAAAAGAATAATCCCTGCCTGCTCCAGATAAGGGCAAGGGTAGGTATGCCTGAAATATTTCTATTACTTCAAAGTTCATAAATCTATTGGTTTAAAACTGTCAACAAGAAAGAGGAAATATGAGCTACAGACGTGGTTATCACCAGGAAAGGAATTTCCTCCAAAGGGAGAGCAAGACAGTAAGGCCAGGAAAGAGGGACAGATAGGGAAATAGCTCTATGAGATATGTCAGGAGTCTGGATGAGCCTGCCCTAGAATATCTTTTCATTGACTCCAGCGGACTCTGTCTGTGCCCCAGCACAAAAGGATGGTGAGGGAAGACTCATTTTACAGTCCCCAGCTGAAAAAGCCAGGTGGTAGAGACTGTCTGGGTTTATTGGTGTTGTTTTGTTGGGTTGTTCTGGATGGGTTTTTTTTAAGCCTTTGAAATATTTCAGGATTTTGTCAGAAAATCCTTGACCCTGCTTTTTGGTAGGCTGAGCTGGTGTTCCCAAGGGGAAAAGTCACCCAGCAAAGAGGTTCAGTGGTCTGGGAAAGAGACTCCAAGGACCTTTGGCCTCAGACAGAGAGGGCTGCAGGGCAGAAAGGAAGAGGGAGAAGGGGAAGCAGGGACTGGAGGAATGGGCCCTGGAGTCTGCACTGGACACTGTTTGCACAGGGAGAAATTGAAATCAACCCTCAGCAGCAGCTTTTCCACCCAGAAGCATCCAAACCATGAGGGGCACTCAGTTTTCCTGCCTCAACATCGGAGCTCCCCAAACACAGCCCCCGTTTAACCCCCCGAGCTGTTCATCCCCCCCATCACTGCACACCCCTGGGGCACCACTGCTGTGGCCAAGGAGACCTGAGGGGCTGCCACCTCCCCAACAGGAGATGGCAAAGGGCAGGAGCTGCACGTGGAGCAGGCGCTGGCACTGCTCCAGAGGGGATGGAGCACCCTGGGGATGAGTCACAGACCAAAACATGAAAATGGGTGCACCCTACAGGTGCACCAACAAAGCCTCCAGAGGTGAAGAGCATCAGAGCTGCCTGTGCTCCCTGCCAGTGCTGCACACTGGGCACCTGGGCTGTCACCTTTATTGTCCCCACCAGGGCTGGATGGTCACGGCCTGGGCCCAGACATGGCTCTGCCTGGAGCTGGGAATCCTCGGAGCACTCCTGTTCCCAGAGCTGTCAGGGCAGCGCCAGCCCCACCAGGAACAGCTTCAAACAAGCGCGGGCAGCAGATAAAGGCTCAGAGAGGTCACTCTCACTGCCTCCTACCTGCGAGCAGCACCGTCACACCCCGCCTGAATTTCATCCTTTGGATGCCTGAGAATGAGTCTTTAATAAACCCCATCCTTCCCCTGCTTTTTCCCTCCTCCTTTTATCTCATTCTAAGTCACCACCGTGTCTCAGGGCAGAGGTCCCCGTGCTCCCCTCTCCCTCGATAACCCAGCCCTGCTCTGCTCCGTGGCTAAGCAGTAACTTGCTCCTAGAAGAGTGTTTACATTTGAAAATAAGTCCAATTACACCAGCCCATCTAATAGTCCTCTCTGTATATGTTACTGAGTACTTAGGGCCATTTTTCTCAAAGCCATTATGCTCATGTGATTTTCCTCAAAGCCTTTCGAGGGGATTTTGTTTTGACAGCAGGGCATTAAGGGGGTGAAACTGATAGCATAAGTACCACTTACAGACTTTGATCAGCTTGCCTCATAATTCTCTTGGAGAAAGTCTTGTATATATTAGAGAAGGAAATTAATTTTATTGCCGCCGTGGCTTTTTTTTTCCCTGCCAGTAACATCCAAGCACTTGTGCTCAGATTTTTTTTTTTTTTTTTTTTTTTGGCAAGCCCCTCGTGTTCATAGCTGGAGCACAGATTGGGCTGTCCTCCTCCCAGGAGAGAAGAGCCAGCATGGCTTGGGCCCTCATCCCCATTCCCAGGAGGATGTTCCTTCTGATATGATCCCAACAAGGTAATGAGAGACTTTCAGACCTCCTCCATCCCATGCACTGGGTCTCAATGTTGTACAGATAAATTGCAGCAAGAATATACAAATTTTGGTCTGTAAAT
Organism: Aphelocoma coerulescens; assembly: GCF_041296385.1. Lineage (NCBI taxonomy): Eukaryota > Metazoa > Chordata > Aves > Passeriformes > Corvidae > Aphelocoma > Aphelocoma coerulescens. Next base: position 14,845,921 of record NC_091029.1, on the reverse strand, counting down.
ACCAAAAAATAAGCAGATGACTGGGCTCCTCTCTTCATTCAATATCATGAAATCATAGGATAATTTGGGTTGGAAGGGACCTCACAAATCATCCCATCCCACCCCTGCCATGGTCAGGGGCACCTTCCACTATCCCAGGCTGCTCCAAGCCCCCATCCAACCTGGGATATCAGCTTTTCCCCAATTCAGAAATGGAAAAAAACAACCTTTCATTTGTTTCTCTTGAGTCAAAGATCCAGTCTTCCTCCCAGCCAGGCCCCCGCCATCCTCACACCCAAATTTCTCTTCTTGCTCATCCTGGAGTGACTGTTCCCTGCATTTTCAGCTCTAGCACTAGCTTTATTGTGGGTTTTCTTCTCCCTTGGACACTTCCAGGGATCCAGGGGCAGCCGCAGCTTCTCTGCGCCAGGGCCTCCCCACCCTCACAGGGAACAATTCCTTCCCCATATCCAACCTAAACCAACTCTCTGCCAGTTTGAAGCCATTCCCCCTCGTCCTGTCACTCCAGGCCCCTGGAAATGAGTCTCTATCCAAGCAGTGATCCAGGAACTGCATCAGAAATAAGGAAAACCCCACAGAAATCGGTGAGGAAGACCTGTAACTCAGCAGAGGCCTAACCAGGCCCAACCAGGCCATGCGAGGCCTAACCAGGCCTAACCAGGCCATGCGAGGCCTAACCAGGCCCTGACTCTGGATCAGCTGCCCAGCCCAAATCCAGCTCCCAGGCGAGCCTTTCATAGCCATGTTTAATGTTTAATCCCTGCCCAGGTTGGCCAGGCCAGCAAAGAGAGGGAGCCTTGGAGATGTCCCTGGAATGAGGACGCTTCCAGCCATCCTGGGCCCTGTGACAGGGTGATACATCTCCGACAGGGCCTGAAAGGAATCCCCCTCTCCATCCTTGCCCTGCTCCCTGCCAAATCCCCGTTGGAATCGAGAGCGGAAATGTTTGTGTGGAGCGAGCAGAGCTGGTTGGAAAATTTTTTGTCAAAACAGATTTCCATCACAAAGTGACGCCCTGGTGGCTTTGGCAAATTTTTGTTCAAGAGCAAAGTGGAGAGAGAAAAAAATGTAAATGTCAGCGTGGCCTTTTGACATTTTCCCCAACGCAAAGGATGGGCTTTCTTGCTTGGGAGTGACTTTTCCTTGACATTCATTTTCTACATTCAGCTCAAAACAAATCAGCCTTGCTACCAAAATGGAATTTGTTGACTACTCTAAGAGGCTTTTTCCTTTTGGAATTGAATATGCAGAATTTCATGGAATGGTTTGGGTTGGAAGGAACCTCAGAGATCATCTCGTTCCCACTCCCTGTCGTGGGCAGGGACACCTTCCACTATCCCAGGCTGCTCCAGTCCCCATCCAACCTGGGATATCAGCTTTTCCCCAGTTCAGGAAAAGAAAAAAAACAACCTTTCATTTGTTTCTCTTGAGTCAAAGATCCATTCTTCCTCCCAGCCAGGCTCCCACCATCCTCACACCCAAATTTCTCTTCTTGCTCATCCTGGAGTGACTGTTCCCTGCATTTTCAGCTCTAGCACTAGCTTTATTGTGGGTTTTCTTCTCCCAGTCCTGAGTTAGCATCAGACCCCTCAGAAAAAACCCCAAACAAACCAAAAGCAACTTGGGCACCACACGTACACCTGGAATCCAGCAGGTGTGAAGTGCATACCTTGAAATCACTGCTGATCTCTGTATTCCCAGGATTTCTCCCAGGGTGCTCAGCAGCAGGAATTCTCTGTGCCAGCCATAAGTGACCATCTCCTGCCATCCTGCCTCCACCCACACTCCCTTTCTCCAGCAAGGATTCATCTACCAGGATTTCTCTCTCCCTCTCCTGCCAAAAAAAAAAAAAAAAAAAAAAAAAAAAAAAAAAAAAAGAAAAGTTTGGAGAAAAATCAACTGTGCCTTCCATAAAACCAGCTCCAGTTGTTCAGCACGGGCATTGTCTGGTGAAACATGATCCACTTTTTCCTCTCTGAAATAGGTTCCCAAAGCAATTGGGAATTTCATTCAGGAGACTGTAATGTAGCTGCATTTTGCTTAAGCTTAACCAGCTGCAGGGAAGTGTCTCCTCCACGCCGGCTGTGTGGCCGTGTCCCGCTGCCAACAGGCCGTGGATCCGCAGGGATTGATCCCCACCACGTAGCTCCAGGGGCTGGAAAGGGCACTTGGATGTCTGTCCTGGAGAGCTGCAGCTTGCTGAGGCACATGGCACATCATTTCTTTCCTTGGAGTGCAGAGCTGGACTCACCCCAGCTCTGGAAAACGGGGAGCTGGGACGCGGCTCCGTCACTGCAATATTTCCCGGCCTCTTTGCTGTAATGGAAAAGGCTCAAATCCACTCCTGTGTGAGCTCAGCAAATACAGCTCCAACACTGAGTGTTGGCACACTGCAAGTCAATTCTGGAATGAGCCTGGAAAACGAGCAGCTCTCAACAAAACCTCCCCAACCTCAGCTTTTTTAGACGCCAAGTGCCAGCAGACACAGAGCATCACGGCACAGGCAGAGCTGTGGCCTTCACTGTGCCACCCTGCACAGCCAAGTTCTCAGCCCACAATGATCAAATGCTCCCAGAGCCGTGGAGGATCCATGAGAGATAACCAGGGAAGGCAAGTCTGGAATCAGGAGCTTCAAATCCCTGTGCAGGTCTCACGAGGAATTCCGGGGGGACTCAGCAGCTCAGACAAAGACTGCGAACAGCCAGGCTAAACCTTGATTCTTTACTCAGCCAAAGCTGATGAAACCTCTGCCTCCTCATCCCCACATCTCGCCCACGTGCACTAAATTCATCTTGCTAGAAACTACCTAAATATTCCCACAGGGGCTTTCCAGGGCAGCTCTGCTCTCCAGCACACAAAGCCAAGCCGTGCTCAGGTCCTGCCTTGCCCAGGAGCACCGGAGGTTTTGAAGCTGGTGCCAAGGATTTCCCTTGGCTTTGCAGCTGATTCCAGGTTAGGGCCAAACTCCAGCTGTGTTTCACCACAGGCAAGACCCAGGATCATTGCCTCCCATCTTGGGGGAATTACACCACGAAATAACATCTCAACACCAAGGTTTGGGGAAGAGAACTCAGTGCTTAGACCCAAAAAGTGACATTTTGTGGCTCTCTGGGTGTATCCTGGGAGCAGGGAGATTTACCAGGTTACAGGCTGCTGGCCCTCCCTGGTGTGATGAAAATCAGCTGCTGAGGGCAGCAGAAAGCACTTTAGATAAGAGGTCAGCAGAGGGGAAAGAGGAGCAAGGCTGGGGGATATTTGACGCTGTCAATCGCAGATCTCACAGGGCCCTGTGGAAAAAGCTGGAATTCAGCGAGCCGGGAGCATCCCAGCGCTGTCCCTGCAGGCAGGACAGCCGTGCTCTCAGCTCAGGTGGCCCTGCTGCACTTCAGGAGCCTCCCAGGGGAAGGTGCCCGAAGCCCTCAGCCAGTGACCCTCACAGAGAAATCCAGGCTGCCAATTTATTGATAACATCAACCAACACCTGAGCGCTGCCTGTCACGGGTGGGGGCAGCAGGGGATGCTTCCCAAAATCCCACCTGGCCTCACACTTCCCTCGCTGCCACTTCCAGGTGCTTTCAGCAAGGACAATCGATGTGTCCCAGCTCTCCCTCCCTTTGCTGACAAATGAGAACTTCAGAGCTTCGCTTGGGGTCAAGAGCAGGGGCTGTGCTGACAGGGCAGGGAGGAGGAGAGGGCCCAGGCTTCCTGCTCATAGGAGCCTTTCAGCAGTGACTTTCTTGGGTAAAAAAGCAAAAAGAGGGGGGGGTGGAGCTGAAGAGGTAATTAAACAAACACACTCAGTAGAGCAAATCATTGGAGCCCAGCAGAGCAGTATTGGAGCTAACAGAGAATCCAGCACTAAACACTGGTCAGGATATTTAACAGGATCATTTTGTTCCCCAGAAAAGCATCACTGTCAGGACGTTCAGACTGCAGAATCCCAGTCCTTGGGAAGGGAAAGCTGATGCCAGGAAGTTGTGCTGCCCATACTAAACACCTCCAAGAAAGGGCACACAACTGTGGAGCAGGAAACCCCTGCACACGTTTGATGACAGGGCAAGCACAGGGAAAAGACAGGGAAAGCATGGAAAGGAGGGAAAGGAGCAATTCTGTCCGTCCAGAACACCAGAAAAGTTACTCACAGGGCTGAGGTTCATGCAGGAGGGAGGCTGGAGACAAACTGCCCACAGCACACAATGCAGGGCACAAATTCCCTGCAGCACATCCACAGTCCATCCAGGAGAGCAAGGACATCCCAAACACAGCCCAGGCCAGGAGCAAAGGCTCAGAGCTGCCTTTCAACAGAGCTCCAGGGCAGGGGGAAGAGCACAGATGGGTGGAGGCCCCAGGTGAACCTCATCAGTTAATTAGCGGCAATTAATGCCTCAGGATGACAACTTGCACCTGCTCCTGCTGTGGTGTCTGTAACAGAGCAGAGCCTCTGGGGGGGAAAATCCATCTGAGGAAACACCTCCCAAGGGCAGCAGGGAGCTGGGCTCACCCCACTGCCAGGGCTGCTCAGGCTGGTGGGGCCAGCAGAGGGACCTGCTGTGGTGGCTTTGCTGTGTGGTGGTACAGGGGACAGGTGTGGAACACCACAGTGAAAGTCGCTTCTCGCTGTCCCACACGGACCTGGGAGTTGTGGAGGATGCTGCACCTGCACTTTTCCCAGATGAAAGCCTTCCCTTGGAGCTCTCCTTCCCAACCCACACTCTCCCAAAGCTGGGTAACTCTCCTGGACACCAAGCCATCTCTGTTCCCAAGCTCACAAGGCTCAGCTCTGGGCACCTACGCAACAGAAAGGAGAAAAATTTAGGAGAAGCCAAAATTTAGGATAACTCCCAAACACAAGTTTTGGAGCACGACCGGACTTTGAAGGGGCACAGATTTGTGCAGCCTTAGATTTAAATCAGTGCTCTGTGTCATATTCAGGGAATCACAAATCAGACGTGGTTTGGGACCTCAAAGATAATTTCACCTCCACCAGGAGAGCTGAGGGAAGCAGGCAGGGGAGGAGGGAGCTCCGAGGACTATCTGCTGGTTCCTGCAGTTTCCAAGAGCACATCGAGGTATTGTACAGCAGAGGGAGGCCTTTGGAGCCGGCTTTGACTGCACGCCAGGCCTAGGCCGTGTGCTGCTTTGTATTAATTTGTGTAACTTCAGGAATAAACTGTGCTTGGCTTGTCTATGAATTTTAAACGAATTGTTAACACGTTTTTATGAATGGAGGAGGAGGTGCTGGCCGGGGAGGGTGCCTGCTTGTTGTTTCAAGCAGAGGAAATCAATCATGGTTTTTCGCAAAATAAAACTTTATTGAGCTGTAATAAACAGATACTTCCAAAAAACACTTCAAACCACAGAACCGAGGGGAAGGTGCTTTAGTGCTTCAGCACGAATTGCAGGTCAGTGAAGGAATCTCTGGATTAAAGCTCCTTTTAATCCCTCCTAACATCAGGAAAGAAGATGTGTAAGTGTGCTGGGGGGTGCCTGGATGGCGGGTGGAAGATGAGCCCATGTCTGGGCTTAGCAAGAGACCCCACAGAGCTGCTGCCTGGTGCCAGCTCGGAGATGCTTCGATGCAAAAAGGACTTGATGATCTTCGTAGTCTTTTCCAACGTAGCGATTCTGAGATGCTCTGCAGGGCCCAAGGCTGCCTGGGACTGTGACACAGGAGTAGCACTGCCTGTGCTCTCTGCTCCCACCCACCCTCTCCCGGCCTTTCCAGAAGTTTTCACTCATGGGATGGTTGGGAAACACAATCTCCCAAATCTATTTTTCCATCCCCTTTTAGCAAAGGGGCTTCTCCCTGGGGTTGTTGCTGGGGAATAGGGAAAATGGGAGGGTTTTCCTGTGCAAATCTGAATTAAGTCAGCTTTAATTAAGAGCAGAGGAGCGGCTCTCACTTTGGTGAGTCCCTCTCCCTTCTGTTACCCACTGCCAGCTGCTTTTGGGAAAATGGGGACACAGAGCTGCAGAAAAGACTCCTGTGTGAAGGGAGGCCATTTCAGGCCTTTCAGCAATTTCAGATTGCTCCTCTCCCTCTGTTCCACAGCCTCAAGGATGAAAAGCTTCCGATGGCTGTGATGAGAGAGAAAAGAAAGGTGAGAGACAGAGACCTGCAGGTGTCCAGGGTCTCCAAGGCTTTGGCTTCTCCTGGTGTGGAATGAAGGCAACTTCCTGCCCATGTAACAGAAGTTGAAATAACAGGGAATAAAAAGGAGATCCAGGCCAAGAGAAACCCCGAGGTGAGGAAGTTCACAGCGCTGCCTGTTCCTGCAGGCTGAGCTCTTCAAAGCCAAACTCTCACAGCCAGGAGACAAACCAGTCCTGCTCCTTTCCCTCCCAAAAACGCCGGCCGTTCATCTTGGAATGGGAAACTGGGACTGGAAAACCAAAGGGCTGGCTCTTGGTGCTTCCATTAGGTTTGTGTTACGGAGTTGTTCATCAGAGGTCCTGCAGGCTGAATGACCAGTCCCTGGATTGCTTCCAAGGATTATTTCAGCTTTTCCATATTTTCTAGGCCTCGGTTTGAACGTGTGACTTGGGCCAGTGCGCTGATGGATGTTGCTAAAAATGCACGCTGCCCCCCCCCCCCCCCCCCGACTGCTCTGGAAAAAATGTGTTTTGGAATGTCTCTGGATTACTTTTCATCGGGAGCTTCTGGAGATCGCCGGGGTTTGTTGCTAAAATCAACCTCCGAGGCAATTCCCTGCCCCCCGTCCGCACGCGTTGGCTGCGTTTTTGTGCTGCTTGAGGGCAGGAGATGAATTTTCAGAGCTCATGAACAGAACAAGGCAAACACAACCTTGTGCCTTCACCTGGTTTTCTGTGCCTTTGTGTCTCCAGGCCCTGATGGGGAGTGGCCTGGGATGGGATCGTTTTGTGGCATCTCTGTCCTGATGCTGCTGGGTGGGATCCTCATCCCCAGGTAACACCATTTCCCCAGGGTTATCCCAGCAGAAAATGAGCTTTTCCATCTCACCTGGTGCTGAACACTGAAGCTGGGGGGGCACAGCAAACCTGTCCTAAGCTCCTCAGAATAAAGAGGGGAACAGCCACTCTTGTCCCTTCTGGTTCATCTGTCCCACCCAAGGCAGGGATGGACTGAATCCCCCAAGGAATCACAAAATCCAGAGCCAAATTTGTGCTGTCCAGAGCTGCACAGAGCCCAGGACACCTTAAAGCCAAAAAGCACAAGGTTTATTTGTGAATTTTACAGTCAGAACCAGGTGCTTCAAGCCAATGGACCTGAGATGTCAGCAGCACCAAGGCACAAGCCTCAGATCATTTCAACATTGCAAGACTTGAGGCAGAGAAAGACAATTTCCAACAACTCCAGTCTGAAAGAAAATTCATAAAAAAATGTGACAGGAAAGAAAAAAAAAATCAAAAAAAGAAGGAATAAAGGTGAGGTTTTCACTCTGTGGCTCCTGAGCTTGTAGGAGGTCACATTTTCCGGCGATTCTCGGCGAGTGTCAGAAATTGGCTTTATTTAAAGAAAATGAAAGTTCAAGTAATTACAGGGCTGCGGGAGCCAAGACTCTAAGAAAAACACGGAATATTTCGAGAGCTGGCAGCGCTGCCTGTGGAAAAGGAGTGAGTCACGGTGTCCTTTTGGACTCGTGCGTGGGGGAAGGAGACCAGCAGGGCTCGTGTGGCTGGGGCCCACTGGCCACCTCCCCAGCATGGCTCCGACACAATCCATGGGTGCTGGAGTGGCCGGGAGCAGGGATGCAGAGCCCAGGGTGCCCTCAGCCACCTGCCTGAGGGCCAGGAGGGACAGAAATAGGGGCAGGAGGGACAGAGATGTGGCAATCTGGGGGAGAAGGAGATGGGGAGGGGGAGCCCCTGGAGGGATTCACTGTGAACCAGCAGCTCTGAGCCCTGCAGGGAGGTAAAATCCCTCTTTTTCTGGGCAAAGACTTGGAAATAGCTGGTCCTGCTTATTCCTTTTCCTGTCTGGTGCCAGCAGAAAAGGGTAGAGGGAGGATCAAGCCCTCAGGCCCAGGTGGCCCAGTGGGAGCAGGGACATGTTCAGCATTGCTGGAAGAATCCAGTGGGTATTTCAGCAGTCACAAAGCTGGTTTGTTGTTTCCCTTGTAGCCGATGTCCTTCCAGGCTGCCACCTCGTCCCTGGCAGCTTTGTCCTGCCTGTGTCCCTGGGCTCAGAGCATTTGAGTTAAATTGATTTTCCAAGGGGAGTCCCTGAGAGTCAGAGAAACTCCTCTGCCGTTCCCTGTTGGAAGCAGCCAGGGAAGGGCATCCCAGGAGCTGGGTTGTGCCTGGAGGAAGAACCAGCCCCTGTCTCATTACAACATCTGTCCAGGTGTCCCAGGGCACGCACAGCTGGATCAGGAGGCCTCTGGAGCTCTTGCTGGGGTGGCAGAGGAGTCAGGGAAAAGCCCCTGGCTGGTGGTGCAGTGTGTGGGAAGAGGACAAACAGAGCCAGGCAGGGAGCTGGGGGCTGGGATGGTCTGGGAGAGCAGCTGAGCACTCCCTGAGCATCCAGCTCCCCAAATGCGTGCTGCAATCCGTCCCAGGGGAGTGGGGCAGCCCATGCCGGGGGGTGTTCCAGCTGCACAGGCCAGTCAGTGCCCCGCTGATTTCCCTCTGCCCTCCTTCCCAGCAGAGGGAGTTTGCGATTGATCCTGCCTTGATCCAACCTGTTGTGTCCAGACCGGGGTTGTTGCCTGATGAAACTCACATTAAATATGTATTTAAAAATTCCGATGCTGCTTTCAGATGTGCTGCAGCTCCCAAGGAGCTGTCGCTGGCATCGTGGCAAAGGAAGGATTCCCTTTTATTCCCTTTCCCGTGCCAGCCCAGGGAGCAGGGGGACAGCTCTGCTTCACACGGTGGCATCGCTGGTGCTGATCAGGGCAGCCGTGAGTGCACAGTTAATTAACTGCAGAGAATGGTGCGGCCAAGGTCCCTGCACCGGGGCAGGACGAGCCTGGAGAATCCCAATGCTCTCTTTGTGCTGGGTTTGTGCTGGGTTTGTGCTGGGTTTGTGCTGGGCTTGTGGCTGTAGTGGAGGGTGTTGGGCTCAGGAGCTCGGGGCTGGGGACATGGTGACAGCAGCCGTGACGGGGCTGAGGCTCCCCTGGGACACCAGAGAGGAGCCCAGGGAGGCCTGGAGACTCCAGCAGCTCCCTGTGGCTGGGGAAGGTCTGAGGAACGAGCTGTCCTGCCAGAGGCTGGGTGATTTCACTGCAGTCCTATGAAGGCCACCCTCAAAGTCACGTAACTCAGTTGCTTTTGTACCCAGACTGAACTCGTTTTCTCCCTCACTGCTGTTTAATTGGCTCCACAGGACCGAGAGCTCCCGTTCTGTCTTGCAGCACTGAAGACACCAATGATTCCATCTAATTACAGCCATCCCGGCTCTGGGACTGGCGGATCCTCTGGCATTATTTATGTCACCTGCTTTGCTCCATGCGGGGCTCCAGCCAGCTCCACTTGCTTTTTTTAGCAAGGCACATTTCATTTTTCACTCCCCACTGTCATCCCCTTCCCTCTTTCATTCAGAAACTTCACCCACTCCTGTCCCAGCCTGTCTCTCCCTGCTGCCCTGCACCATAAATCAGCATTAATTATGCTGCTAAAATCCTCTCCATCACTCATTGTCCTCATCATTATTATTTATCCCACCTGGAGGTGGCACAGGCAAACTCAAGCTCCTCCTCAATCCTAGGAAGGATTTTAATGGGTTTATGGGCTTGGCAACCCAACTGCAACACCTGAGGCAGAGTTTCCTGACAGGGCTGCAGCTGCCGGGTTCTGCATCATGGAATTGTGGAAGGGTTTGGGTGGGAAGGGACTTCAGAGCTCATCTTGTTCCACCCCCCTGCTTGTGGGCAGGGACATCTTTCAGGACACCAGGTTGCTCCAAGTCCTGTCCAGCCTGGCCTTGGACACTTCCAGGGATGGGACATCCCTCAGGCTGGGTCTGTTGGTCTCCTCAGGATGATTCCCAGCCTGCTCCAACTGTCCCTTCATGGGTGGGGTCAGGATGAGGCACTCAGACTCACATTTTCCTTGCCTTGGGATCACTGTGTGTTGGAGTCGCCTAACTCAAACCTGCATCCTCACCCGTGTCTGCAAAAACACCTCACAGACAAATTTGGTCTGGGATTTTCAGGCTGGTTAAGGTGCCAAGTGTTCATCATTGTTGCCCTCTCAGTTATCCCACAAACTGAAGGGGTTGAAGCTCAGTGATTCTGGACAGGGCAGCAAAACCAGTGCGTGTAAATAAACAAACCATGCAGCTTTCCCTCCTCTGCCTCCCCCGGGCAGGACAAACAAATGTAAGAACTGACTGAAGCTAAAAGTGTTGGAAGCCCTCTCTCCTTCCTGGAACAAACGCAGCTCCAGCAAAGTGGCAGCTCCTGCTTTGGAGAAGGTCCCAAATTGCCACTGTGCTGAAATTCCAGCTCCCCCTTCCCTGGTGTCACACCTCTCCCCTCACACCTTCTGGATTTTCCACTCCACCTCTCCCGTGCAGCAGAGATGGAACAAGCTGAGCCCAGCCCCCAGGAGTGACAATGCCCGGGAATATCGATCCTCACACTTGTCACTCCGCACGGACACGGCACCGCTGCATCCCCGACCTTCAGCTGTGCCGGGAGCCTGAGAGCTCCCACCCTGGAGTCTGAGAGCTCCCACCCTGGAGTCTGAGAGCTCCCACCCTGTCCTGCAGGCCGGGAACACCGTGTCCAACAGCCTGGGAGCAGGAGAACAGCCTGGCCCTGGAAAAGCCACGGGAATGCTGCTGGCTGCTGACAGCGCCCTGGCGTGCCTGCCTGCTTCCTTCCCTGTTCCCTGCTTCCTTCCCTGTTCCCTGCTTCCTTCCCTGTTCCCTGCTTCTTTCCCTGTTCCCTGCTTCCTTCCCTGTTCCCTGCCTCTTCCCTGTTCCCTGCCTGCTCCACCCCCAAAGCTGCCAGCAGCTCCAGCTGAGCACCAAAAGGACCCTGCATCCAGCAACAAGAGGAGGGAAAGCAGCCCTTGCCCACTTGCTGGATTCAAGGCCCACTTCCCCTAAAAAACAAAGAGGATGAAGCTCTTCGGGGTGGGATGCATGGGAAGGGAAGGATTTTCAGCTCATTTCCAAGCGTGCAGAGAGCAAGGGCCTGATTGTCTCCTTTCTGCACTGGAGAATTATTTGTGAGCATGAATATTTCGATATGAGATCAGGAATGAATTTATGGTTTCTTTGTTTCAGGGAAAATCATGCGGAGGAAGGTAGGTAACAAACTCCAAGTGGTTTAGGAAATTCCCAAAAATGTTGTGACAACATCATATAATCCTAGAATGCTTTGGGTTGGAAGGGAACCACGGGCAGGGACACCTTTCACTGTCCCAGGCTGCTCCAAGCCCCAATGTCCAGCCTGGCCTTGGGCACTGCCAGGGATCCAGGGGCAGCCCCAGCTGCTCTGGGCACCCTGTGCCGGGGCCTGCCCACCCTCCCAGGGAAAAATTCCTGCCCAATATCCCATCCAGCCCTGCCCTCCACCAGTGTGACCCCATCCTCCCTTGCCCTGTCCCTCCACGTCTTGCAGGAAGTCCCTCTCCATCCCAAACCAGTCCTGAATTACTTCAACAAAGACACGACCCCGCCCCAGCTGGCTCCTGCCTGGAACTCGTTTCTTCAGTCCTTCCCAAGGAATTGCACCATCTGTGGGGGTCACCTGGCTCCCTCCAGGAATGACTTTGGAAATCCGTGGGTCCATCTCAGCCAACTCAAATGCGAAAAGCCCCAAAAGCATTAGGAGTAGGCTCAGCTTGATGGCTGGAGAGAGGGGGAGCCCTGAATTCCTGGGAGCAGGAGCCCAGCAAGGCTGGTAGATGCTGGAAAAGGCACATGGGAGAGAGCTCTTCCAAAGGCACCGGGATCAGGAAATGCTTCAAGCAGAGTTCCCACTTTATTTGGCACCCGCTGATCCAGCCCAGGGACATGGGGCCACGGGAAACCAAGCTCCATAAGCCCTGAGCCTCATGGATCAACTTCAACTTAAAATAACTTTAAAATACAAGGAAAAGCCTTTCATAAGGCAGGGAATTCTGGAGTCTTCCTGATGTAAAGAGGATTGGGATTGTGAGGAAATGCCAGCGCCGTTGCTAAAACAGGGACACTGAAAGACAACAAAGAGGATTTCCATCCGGCCCTAGGGAGGGCTGTAGGTGCCAAAATACACTCCAACGACACTGAAGGGCTAAACATTTTTTAATAACTCTACCTACTCAAAGACAGCCTGGTTTTAATATCTGTTCTTCCCCAGATTTGGTTTCATTCTGGTTTTATCCTATTCCTATGAAAGTTGTTACAAGAGCAATAAAAAGACCTCGTTACAAGACCTTGAGTTCACATCAAACCCCATTTCTCTGACTGGAGAAGATCCCCTTTGCTCATGTGCAAGCTCCAAACCAGTAGCAAACGAGGTTTGATTAACTGGATCTTGATTAGAGCTAAAGGACTTTTTATTTGCCACAGTTGTATTTTGAAGCCAAATAAGTAGAAATCCAATCAGAGCAAACGGCTCTGGAATAGATTTTTTGAACACAAATAATTTGGCAGAGCTCGGTGAGGAGGGAAACTCCAACACTTTCTTTGATTATTTTAAAGCAAATCTTTTAATTACAGACCACTTCAAGCTAAAAATGTCTGTTTACATCAAAAGTAACTCTCCAGTTTTCTTGAGTACAAAATGATCTTCTTTTCAAATTGACTCGAAGAGGGGTTTTTGGCACAAGAATATCGCTGCTTGTTATCTAATTCATCAAAATAAAATGTGGCTGTGCTGCTGTTCATTGTCCTACGAACTGAACTGACACCATTTCTTTCTGAGCGTTAAAGAACTCAACGCCACAGGCTAAAATCCACTCTTTTTCTCTGGGGGGTTTGACATTCAGCCTAAAATGCTATTTTCCCTCTAGATTTCAGGCATGTGTGGGAATATTTTTAATGAGGGTTGGGGAATCCAGCCCAGCCCAGCATTTCCATTGAACACATCACTAATCTGAGGAGGCTTCAGAGTCCTGAGCTGTCCCCTCCTCTTTCACTGCAAGTCCCAGCCTTCCCCAGCCAGGAATTCCCTCTGATTTCCTCCTCAAACCACTTGATTCCTCCTGCTTCCTTTATTATTCCCTTTAACCATCCCTGACATGCTTTTGGCAGCCTCCTGCGAGATAATCAGGTTGTAGCGCTTGAGAGCAGCCCCGCTGCGATAAAGCAAAACTGAGTGATAAAAACCAGTGATGTATTTGCAGATCAGAGGCAGAGCGGGCTGGGGACTTTTGATCAGCACAGCACACACGTTCCTCATTGGTGCTGTAATCCAGCAGCCACTGGATTTGTCTGGCTCAGTTGTCGGGCTGGGGTTGGGGCTGGAGCCTGGAGTTCTGTCTGCAGAACTCAGCCCCTTCCCCAGGGGACTGGACACGGCTCCTATTTTCTACCCTCCCAGATATTTCTCAGCACAAACCCTGCCAAATGCTCCGTGTGTCCTAATGGACCTCAGCTCTCTGGCAGCCGCCCTTCAAATCTTGGTCTGGCCGAGGCTTAAACCTGAAAAACTTACAAGGGAACTGAAAACTTCGATGGAAGTGAGGGGGAAAAAACCCAGCAGCAACAATGACCCGCAAAAAACGAACCCGAAACAAGCCCAAAGCACGCAGCTGTTGGCCCTGCAAAGATCTGCACCCCAGCACTATTGATTCTGTGACACCCCTGCTGCCTGACCCTTTAGACACGGCTCACTGGCAAGGTGTCAGACATTCCAGTGGCACCTTGTTACACCCTCGGGCATCTCCGGTGCCCGGAGGTGTTGGACACCTCCTCAGCTTTTAAATTCCCTTGGTTTAGCAGCAAATTCCCATCAAGCTCCAGGTGAGAGGAGTTTGTTCATAACCCAGATCGTAGGAGCTCCTCCCAGGCTGTGCCATGACTCCCCTGGGGTGATGCTGGTTGGCGTCATTGACCCAGCTCAGCCACCAAAGGTCACTTCTGGAATATGGGAAGGGACTGACACCTCAAAGCTCTTTTCTTCCCCCTACAAACAGCAGCTGGTTCGAAAAATGGTGCCCATCACCTTCCACGGATTGTGGCTGGAGTCTGGACAACTGGAAATCTGCTTTGGAGATGTGGAGAGTTCCCTGAGGAGAATCCCTCTCCTTCACCTCACGTCCCTCAGTGCTGGGCTCCAGACACGCTCCCAAAATTTATTGGGATGCACCACGGGGTCACGACACAGCCTTTCCTCACAGAGCAAAGCCTCACAGGAAGGTCCTTTCCAGGGAAACCAGGGATCGATTTGCCCAGATGTTTTCTCTGAGCTGTTTTCCCTTTCCTTACCCAGGTGCTCTGGGTTGTCCCTTTTCCCAGGATACTGGGCAAGAAGGTGGCTGGCAAAACATGGGAGAGACAAAAGGAAGGACACAGGGAAAAGCCCAGCGATCGCTGAAGCCACTGACATTCCCAGGTGTCCGGCTTCCTACACTCCCTGCAGCAGGAGCAGCGAGGAATGCTCCTGGATCAGGGCAAAAATATCAAAAATCTGCAGATCAGCAGTGAGAGACGGAGGCAGCAGCAAAGCCTGACTGGCACAGGTCTGGCCTAAGTTAAGCCCTGCCTTTTTATGCACGGTTGACACAAAACCAAACACAATTCTGATGTCCTGGATGCTCCAAGGGTGCACTTGGTGCTGTGGGGAAAATTTCACCAGGGAAAACTCTTCCACACGGGAAAGCCCTTCGGAAAGAGCCAACCCAGCCCTTCCAGTGGGAGAAATGCTCTGACTTTCCCAGTTCTCTTCCCAAGCCTCTCTGCATTTCCAGCGTGCTGTGCCTTTTCCTGGAAGAGGACCCAGTGGTTTTCCATGTAGGGGACAATTCATCCTTGTGGGTCAACGCACAGGATTTGATCTCAGCTCTGAGCTCCCATCAGCTCTGTCTGCAGAGGATGTGCCTGTGCTGGGGTTTCAGCTTGATCCCGCGTTTTACCCAAAGTCAGCTGTGGCCACCACTGAAAAACAGAGGGGATTCATCCTGTGGGAATGACTCTGTCCTCTCTGGCACTGGAAAACCGCAGGATCTGGCTTGTTGATTTTGGTTGAAAAATAACCACTGACAAAACCTAAATTTCTATTAATTTCAAAGAAAAATTTCAATTGAGGACACTTTGAGAACTGAAATACTCCAGGAATCCATGCACATCTCCCAGGCAATCCCTGCAGAGGAGCAACAAGGGTGTTTGATTTGATTCCTTGGGCAGCAGAGGATAAAAACCACGTTACAGAAACTGCTTAGCAACCCCTTGGCAGGAGCAGCTTTTTCCAGGCAGATCTTGGATATTTCCTTGTTGTCCTCTCTCCTTGGAAAGTCTTGTTTGGAGCTTCCATTGCAAGTCTTCCCCAAACCCGAGGAACAGCGAAAACTTTTGGCTGCAAAGCTGTGCTGAGATTTTGGGTGCAGCTGAGCAGGGCTCAGCACTGAACCCGCTCGGAGTGGGCAGTTCCACGACACCTGCTGGAGTCCACCCCGGCGCGCTGCCGAGGAGACGCGGGAGGAATTCTTGGGATGCGTTTCCCTCAGACCACAATATATTCCATATGCTCCCACTGTGGAGGAGAAGGGAGCCGGGTACATGGAGTTACCTCTGGAAAATCCATCATTCCCAGCTGGGGGGACAGCAAGGGCTTATCAGCATTTTCCTGGACTTTCCAGCTGGAAGGAATTTCCAGCCCAAGGCACGCTGGTGGTGCAAAGGAGGGATAAGCCCTCCCCAGCCGTGCTTACAAGCCACAGTTGTTATCAGAGGATCAGGGGGCTTTGGAGCCCCTTTACTGCTGCCCACCAAGGGCTCCTCGGGACCCCGCTCCCTGCAGATTCCATCAGAGGAGCCGTCCCAGCGAGGGGCTGCGATGCTGCTGTTCCAGCAGCCATCCCCTTGGAAAGCTCCTCCACGAGATCTACATCAGCTGCGAGTCTGCCTCCTCCTGGAGGTGCTGACACAGCAGGTTTTGTCCCCTCTCTTCAAACTCCGTCCTGGGGAATCCCATCCCACACCTCTCTTGCCTGCACTCCACATCCACTTTGTCCTGGAGAATTTTCCAGAGTCTCCTCCTGCTGCAGGAGGTTGGGTGGGTTCTTCTTTGCACATCCTGAAAACGAAACGTGGCTGGAACCCAAATGTCCGCTTGGTTCGTGACTTCTCTGGGTTCTCAGCTGGGCAGGGAGAATTTTATGTCCGAAATCCATCTGCTTTTGGCAAACTGGCAGCAGTTGGGTACCCAGCTACAATTTTAGGATTTGAAGAGTTGATAAGCATTTCATGGGTTTTTTTAACATGCAGTTTTATAGGCTTTTAAATTACTTATCTTTCAGCAGCTGGCCTTGATCTCCAGCTCCACTGCTGAGCTCTTCCAGTCCCACATCCTCCCATGGAAAGGGTGAACTTGGCAGAGGGAGCCCTGCTCAGGTCACCGAGGATGAATGTGGTGGGAAATGGGGCCTCAGGGAGATAATTAATTGTTATCTAAACAATCGACTTGTTTACAATCACCTTTTATAATGAACTTAATTGTCCTAATTAACATTGATTGTTTCTATTTAAGTGGTCATTATCTAAATTGTCATCTGAACTACAGGCAGGTTAGGCTGGGCTTAAAACGTCTGTGTCTTTGCAACTGATTTCTGCTTTTAAATATAGGAGTATGTATTAAAACTTTCATAAATCAGAGAAAAAAAAGGTCCAGTATTTCAAATATGCTGGTTTGCCTTCAGAACTAATTTTTCTGTCTTTGATTTTTTTCCAGCTCCATAAAAATACCTTGTTGCTGGCTTCCCTCTGGAATAACGAATCAGTGCACGTGGCCCATGATTCCCAAAAAACCCCTGTTTATCATTAACCCAGGCTTTGCAAAGTGAAAGCCAAGCATGAAAACAAAGTGTATTCATCACAGAAGGCAAGAAAATTCATGAGGAAGCAGATGGAAAATCAGGCTTTCTATACACTCCAGCAAATAATCAACGAAGGAATAATAACTTGAAAAATGCTGGGGCCAAGCTCCACCCTGGCACAGCTCCCCCAAACCCAGTGGGGATGGCCCAGCAGCGGATGTTCCCTGGATCTGAGGAGTTTATTTTCCAAGCCACCCCTCCTCTCCCTCCAATTCCCTGTCACTGATCCATGGGTGTCCCAAAGACGCTGAGCGGGGGAATCCGGCGCTTGCAGAGCCGGGGCTTCGCTGGGTGAAAGCCGAAGGGCTGGAAATGGCCAAGGGACTGCTGCAAGGGCTGCCAAAAGGAGGAAAAAAAGAGATAAAAGAAAAAAATATAAGCTGGAGGCTGTGCTTTCTGAGGCCACTGCCAATTTTTTCCAAGGATAATCCCAGCAGATAGAGCATTAGATGACAAAAGTCCCATTGTGGAAACACTGCCAAGTTTTGAAACATCAGCATTCAATCTCTTGGTGATAACGCTGGTTCAGCTATGATTTATCTTTGGTTTTTTATATGCACCAACCACATATTTGCATAAATTTTAGCGTCTCCAGGTCTGAAGAGGGTTCATTTGCTCTGCAATTCATGGTGGCATGAAAACTTGCACATGGACTGAACCAAGAGCCAGAAATCCACTGATGTTAGAGCTGGAATATGGAGAGGAAAGGAATATTTGCCAAGCACCTCCCTCTGTTTCAACCTGATTTTCTTCCCAGAGCAGCACATGAAGGCAGCAACAGGTTAAATCCAGCTCTGTCCAGGCAAAGCTTCTCCTGGTCGTTTCACAGATGAAATTTTCTAGGCTTTGTGAAGAGGATTTAAGGAGCTGGCACCCAAAAAGGGCTTAGGGCAGGGCTTTCCAGGGAGCAGAGCACGAAGCCAAGATCCTCATGGCACCCAGCAGTGGGAGCAAGGATGAGCTGTAAAGAGGCTGAGTGGGAAGAAGCCAAGGTGGAATGGCAGTGGAACCACTGAGCTCTAAGCAAGGAAAGAAACCCCTTGGGATTACTATTTACATGCAAAACATCCAAATTTTGGCAATAGAGAGAGAGATACAGCATTATTGCAGCACCGTGACAGCACAGAGTGACTGCGTAGCTGTGGATGTTTTTATCTGCATTATATCTACAAAGGACATAAAACCAAGCCTAGGTTTAGCTCAGCTCAGCTGGCACTGCTGTCCCTCTCTTCCCAAGACAGGAATCCCGGCTGTTCATCCCCGAATCCCAAGGCCCAGGCAGGAGCTGTTGCGTGACACCGTTCTCCTGTCACTTGATTTTGCTGCAAGTCCTTTTCGGAGCAGGCGGGGATGGGTTCAGAGAGCCGGGCCCCCTGTGGAGGGAGGGAGGGATCAAATCCTTCCCCTCCACACATCAAAAAGCAGCAGGAGCCGGGGAGGAAACGAGCAGAAGGTCACTGAGTTTTGGAGAGGAAGATTCTGCTCTCAGAGGGAGGAGGAACATCTCTGCCCTGCCCAGCTGCAGCATCTCCTGGGTCTTTCAGAATCACGTGGTCAACCAGAATTATTCATCATTAACGAATCAGTTCATGTCTGGCTCACTGCTCACCTTGGAAAGCTGTGGAGCTGCCCCTGCCTCGCTCCCCTTGCTCTGGGGATGGGTCTTTTCCACCTTGGCTAAAGGGAAATGAGTTAGGTTGGGTTTGTACTGCCAGCCACTCTCCAGGTGAGGCAAGGGGGCCCCAAGGATGCCCCGAAAGGCAAAGCTCAGTAGAATTTTGAAGAAAAGAAGAAAGGCTCCTTCAGAGCCAGGCAGACCCTGGAAAAAAAAAAAAAAACAAAACCCTGTGCCTTTCCTGAACCTGGTGACAGCAAATTTGTTTGCATTTCCTCAAGCCCCAGCTCCTGGAGTTGCGTAATTACAGCACAACTCAATTTTAAATAGAAAAGAAATAGAAGAAAGGGGAAGTGGTTCCCACAGCACTGTTTGGGGAGGCTGGAACAATGGGAACCTACAAAAATCAGCAAAAAGAACCCCAAACCTCCCACACTTTCTGATGCTTTCCTGATGCATCCCAAGCTGTAAATTTTGAATGTTTAAATTCATGCTCTAGCACTGCTGCCCAGTTTGACTGCAGGGGAAGGACAGGCTGCTCCAGAGGGTTGGGACCCCTGGAAATGACCTTCCAGAGTCCCTTCCACCCTAACTGTGCTGAGATTCCCTAATTCCCATGGGCTGGTGATGGCAGCAAAGCTCTGGATGGGAGCTCGGAGCTTGGACAGGAACCCAGAGCTGAGCCTTACCTGGGCTGAGCCTTTCCAGGAGGGAACCAAAGCAGGATGATTCCCCCAAATGCAGCTTCCATCACTTTAAAGGATTCCCTGTGTGGATTCTCTGCAGCTTTGGAAGGGCCGGTGGGGACGGACAGCAGGAGCAGCACAATCTGCTGCCTTCTAGGGAGGGGAGCAGATCCCACAGGGAGCACATCCGCCGTGAACAGGAGTCTCCTGTGGAGATGGCTCCTCTTCCGTGCTCCTGTGTCTCTCTGAGGTGAAGGGGATGAGCAGCTCCCCTTCAGTCAGGCTGAATTCCGAGCACAGCGATTTGCTGGACGTTTGACATGAGGCAGAAGATGTGATATCTGATGAGAATTGCTTCGTTTCATATCCTGGCCTGACAAGCACCGAGCTGTGCATCTCCTGGAGAATTCACCAGAGCAGCTGATTTCACTCAGCTGGAAGATTCAGACCCCCCCTTTCCCCCCTCCCCCCAAAAAAACCCTCACAGCAGAAATCACAGGAATCTGTGGGATTCTCCTCAGAGACATTCTGAGGAGCTGGTGGTGCCAAGGTGACCAGCACTGAGAAAAAACAGAAGGTTGGGGTTTTCCCAACCAGAAAACATTGCAGAATTATGTGGGGTTTGCCACTGTCAACCTCCCAAAAAATCAGTCTTGGGAAAAAGAGTAAAGATGTCAGGAGGAAGAACAGATCTAGCTCTTGGAGCTGTTTTTGGGCCATGTTCCACTTACAAATGAAAGTCAAGCTTTGCTCTGATAGATGGGAAAACCTTCTGGGAGCCATCTACAGGATGGGAAAGCAGAGGAACATCTCAGTCTCCATGCCTCAGCTGAATAAATCTGGGATCATCCCAGCTTCCCCAGAATTTCCTCTTCCAGCAGGCCTTGTTAGTCCAGGTCTGCACAGCCACAAACGGATGGGGACTGAGGTTGTTCCTCCCAGCAGGTGCAAGCTCCCCCTTCCCTTGCAGGCAGGGCCTATCCAGGAATTAATTTCCCAGCAGAGTCAGGCTTTCCTGCATGGCCATGAGGAATAAGCCCGAAGTTTTCCCAAGGAAACTCTTCCAGGCTGAGCCGACCCTGGCAAGGCACAGGCCAGGAGGCAGCTGGGAGCTGAAGGCTCCTGAGTTACCAGGATCTCCAAGATCTTGCCATAAACTCATTTTATGTATTGGCCCTGCTGCGGGATGAGGCTCCCACTGCTGTGGATAAAACCCAGGGATGTGATTAAGGAACTTGACCCCTGCTGGCAATCTGATCCAAACCCAAGGCTTTGATTAGAACTGAGGGCTATTCTGATTTATGGTGCTGGGTTTAGTTCAGTGGTAGAAGTCGCTGTCAGAGGAGGCTGTGGGAGCCAAGAGCATAAATGGGTTCAAATAACAATTAAAAACATGGAGAGATCCATCTTGGGCCATGAATTCCACACAAGGATGTGGCTACGACCCCTGGCTCAGGAAGTCCTTCAGCTGCAAGTTACCAGCAGTTGGAAGGCCCACAGGAAGCGTCACGAGGGACTTGCCGTGGGTTTGCCCTGAACATTTGCTGCTGGCACCGGCAGAGCCAGGATCTGGGGAGACGTGTGTCTTTGGTCTGAGCCATCCCAAAGTCTCCAAAACATGGCCTTTAACAGGTTTGCTCTTTCCAAAAGAGTGTGGTTTAGGGCTGCAAGATACAGACCTGTCTCAAAAGCTGTGTCTTCTCCATCTGGAAGATTGAGCCAGAGCCTCAGGTCAGGAGTTTGGGATATCTTCCAAGCTTCAGCCTCAGGAGGTCCTTCACAAGTGAGTTTTCATTAAAGGAATTTTCTATGGTAGAAAACCTTGATAAACAAATGTTGCAATGTTTGGTAGGGATTTCTGATTGCTTAAGTTGGCAGTGCTTTAAAAAAAATAAATATCTGGGGACAGCATGAACATTATCCCATATAGATGAATTTTCTTGCTGCCTCCTTGGCATGGCACAAACCCAGTGGTGAACACTGAACTGCAGAACACACCTGGAATTTCCCAGACCTCAGCTCGGGGACTTCTTCAGCTGCTCCAGGTCCTCTCTTATGTAATAAAAACGGGCTGAAGGGAAGCAAACTGTGTTAATGTTTATGCATCCAACTTCAAAACCTTTGACAGAATCTGCTCATCCACACAGAGGCTCTGTGGGAAAACTGAGCATATTTACAGGAATTTTTCCGAGCTGTAAATGATGGCAAAAAATAAAACACAAAGGAGAATCTGGCCCTATAATTCATGCTCAGACCTTTCAGTGGGAGGGTGTTTTGCAAGGACAGAGATGTCATAACCAGAGCTCGCTCTTTAACTTGTTTTTAAGTGGAAATCAAAGGGACCATCATCTGAGAAGTCTCAGCATTTCATCTCTGAAGTTCTCCCACCCACTGAATTTTTGGCCAGCCCAGGCCTAGAGAGGATGTCCCTACAATGTCTTGGGCTGGCTCAAGAAATCCTCAGCAAATAATAAATGCCAGGCTTGAGGGCATGGGGGGGTGGGATTGCACAGCACCTCCCTGCCATGAGCCTGGGACAGTGAACAGCACACTGGGCAACACGAAGGGGAGGGAGGGGACAGTGCTGGAAAAGCCACAGGGGGTGACGGGGGAGACTGGGCTGGAGGGTGGGCAACAGCCAAAGTGAAGCTTCTTGCCAGAGTTCAGGTGCCTCCTTCTCTCTGAACCTTCTCCAGCAGATAAATCCCCCTTATTCATAAATCCAGGGGTAACCTGGGTGTCCCCAGGCACCACTGCAATGACCCAGCTGCCCTGGAACCACATACAAAATACAGGAAATTCTCATTTCCCTTTTGCCAGGGAAATTCCGAGCGTCCAGTTTTGTCAGCGGCTGCAAGACAGAAGCACAGACCAGAGAGCAAATACTTTGGCAAGTGACTAACGTGGCACACAGCTGGAAAATAAAGTATTCTAGGAAAAGAAGTATTTTAGGCTCCTGAGAAGGTGGGAATCCTTTCAACTTTCCAGACAGATTATAGTGGCCAGTTCACATAGCATTTATCTCCTTGCCCAGCAATTTACAACCTGCAGGGTTTGCTCTTTTTGTTGCTCTTTTTAGCCCAACAAAACACTCTTGGCTTGGGAGAAGTCAGCGAGCTGGTACAGGTGACCCTGCTGAAGTCCTGGTGTAACAGAAAAACCTCATCACAACTAATTTGCTTAGGCAAATGAGCCAGCTAAGACTTCCTATGGCAGGGAACCTCAGTGCTTCTACAGTCCCAGCTTGAAAGCAGCTCCTGGATTTAAAAAATCCCTGTTTGGAGAAGAAATGGGAGGGGATTTTGTTTGTATGGTTGATTTCCTCCTCGATTTCTGATTTAACACGGGAGTGTGCTCGGCTGGAGGAGGTGTCTCTCTTAACAATCTTTTCTTGGGCTTTTCCAAAGGCACAGCCTTCCCTCCAGGCAGCCAAGCTGCGGATTTGCCCACTCCTCTCCAGAAATCCATGGCACAGCCAGATCCCTTCAGCCAGGAATGCAGCCCTGGCAAATCTCAGGCCCTGAGCAGGAGACGCCCGAGCTGCCCTGACCCTCTGCTCCCTCGGGCTCTCCCTGATCCCTGACCCCGGTGCCAGACGGTGCCACTGCAGTTGGCCTGAGCACCCATTCCTGGTGCTGGGGGTGGTCGCAGTCCTGGGGAGCGGCTGGGAATCTGCACCCACTGCTGGAGGGTGCCCAGGTGCTTCTCTGTCCCTCCAGCTTTTCCCTCCTTGCTGCCTGACCAAGCACAGCACTGCCTTCCATGTCAGTGCTGGAGAAATGCGAGAGCACTCCGCCTTCGAGCGCTTCCATCCTGGCCTGCACAGAGTATCCCAGAAGAATGCAGCTCTCTCAGGCCAGGATCATTTCTGTAAAGCAGGAGATAGACTCTTTTCTGATTTATTTATTCATTGCCTGTGACGGCTTGTCCACAAACATCCCAGCTTGGTTAAATCTTTGACATGTAAAACATTTCCAGAAATTCTTGCTGCCATCCCACAAGACAAATGGGGAAGACTTGGCTTTATTTTTTTTTTAAAGACTCCTCACTTTTCTTCTGTTTTCTCCTTTCTAGTGTGACTTTGTCTCTGGCTTTCCCAAAGCAAGGCACTCATTTATCAGGCTTGCAAGTTCTTAGGGATTGGCAGACTCCGCGGCTTTTCCGCTTGGCTCGGGCCTTGCAGCCACCATATGGAACGAGTTGCACATTTTCACTCCTTATCGGAGTTTAAGATGGAAATATCTCCTTGGTTCTTCTCGGGGCATTTCTGCAATTGCACACGCTGGGAGTGTTTAACCCTGCCATTGCTGATGAGTGGCTGTCCCGTGAAAATGCCATCCGAGACTGAACTGGGAATCTTTTACGGGGAGCTCCGCCAGCAGTTGGATTCTGTTGCTGGTTACAAATAGCTCCTTTAATAGCTCTGGAGCTCCGGGCACAGAGCAGAGGAGAAGCTGGCTCGCTGTCTATTTGTCTGGCTGCTTGTCTCTCTGAAGAGACAACTTTCTCTCCCCCTGTGCACGCTGAGCCAGCTTTGCTGTAGTGCTGCTGCAGCAGTGATGGTCTGTGAAGGTAAGGAAGCGATTCCCTCTCCATCCTGCCTTTGCTAAAGTGGATGGCAGCTGCAGACAGACAATTTTCAATTTTTCAGGCACAGATCTTCCATGCCTCAGTCTCCCACTGCTCTGCATCTACTGAGGAATTTTCTCCCTGTTCCCTGTGAAGTCCCACATCACACTCAGGGTTTGTTCAGCCCTTCTCTTCAGCACAGGCCACCAGCCAGCCCAGTCGTGGTGAGTGGTGGGTGAGCCCATCCAAGCCAGGCCCTCTGGCTCCACGGAGTCCTCCAGGTTCAGCACTGGCCTGGGAAGTCCAGAAGAAGGTGAGGCAGGGTTGAATTCCAGCTCCAGCTTCCCCAATCCTCTCACATCCACAAACCAGCAACAACATCAGAAGGCAACTTCCTTCCACTGCCAGGATGGTGTTCCAAGACACTTCAGGAGATGATGCAGCCAAACCCAGCCCTGGGGCAGAGACCAGGAATGGTTGTACCAAGTCCTGGTTCACAAACCCACAGCTCTGCTGAGGAGCCCCAGGGAACAGGAGCAAGGTCTCTCCTGCTCTTGCCTGTGCCCTCTCTCCATGGCAGCAGCTCCTTTTTCTGTTGAACTGTTGCTCCCAGCTCCACATCCAAGGCACAGATCTTTCCTCATTGGACATCCAAGCCTAGAAACGCTTGGATAATATCAGTGGTGATGGATGTGTGCACTTCCCTTCACAGGTTCAGCTGTACACCAACTTACACATTTAAAGTGAGCTGAAAATGAAGGATAAGTTCCCTAAATCCACAGAGAAGAATCACAGCAAGAATGAAAGACTAAATATGATGCAAGATCTTAAACCTCAGTGTCTCTTTCTTCACGGAGGTGAGGAACTTTCACATCTTCCACAACAAAGGCCTGGAGCTGGATCAGTTCAGTCCTTGTTGCATTCGACAACTTGCTGCAGCTCAGATACATCACTGGGCTCTGTAAACCCCGATTTTTACACTTCTCAGTTCTGCTTTTCCCATCCTTTGTGGCTCCTGGCCACGTCCAGCCCAGTCCCCTGCTATCCCAGAACAGCTCAGGAATGCTGCCAGGAGGCTGTAAAGCAATATTCTAAACAGCAAGCAGGCTCTGGTGCCCATAGATCTGAGACTGGTTATTCTTGGTCAAGTTTCTTCATTATTACCATTATTATTATTATTATTATTATTATTATTATTATTTTACCTGATTTGCTTGTCTGGCCTATTTCACTGTGAGCCCCATGTTTTTCCAGCAGGCTCAACATTAGTCCCACGTTGATTTCTGTGTTCGATCCAGTGGTTTCAGCACCAGCTCAGCTGCCAGAACATCACCTTCAGTGAACATACATCACCATCAGTCTCCAGAGTTGTTAAAAACCCCAGGTTTCCATGGAAATCCCTGCTGATCCTTGTCTAGATGTCTGGTTTTCCTTTTTCTGTGCCCACAGTTAATGGAGTAGAAAAAACCCGACGTGAATCCCTGGGTTTTTAAAATTTCTCTCTTTGCAGTGGAAAAACAACGATGTCTGAAAAACTGAGAAGAGGGATGGAGTCTGGTTTCCACATCCAGGGCCCACAGCAGCTGCAGCCACACTGCTGAGGTGATCCTGCACCTCCTGCCTTGCCTTGTGTGAGATGGGACAGCAAGTGCAGAGTTTTCCTTTATCCATCTATATCGGCCAAGGAATTTTCCTTGCTTTTGCCCCCAGCTCCTGAACCTGGGAGAGCACTCAATCCCCGATCTCCTCGGACACTTGGGCAAAGCCATAGGGAAAAAAGCCACCAAAGCACGGGCAGCTTTAGCCTCCAGTAGAGGAAGCCCGAATATTTTAAAGCCTCATTCAACTTCCCATGTGCTGTCTCCTCCCACTACAGCCTCTCACACAGAGGCAGCTGACCCCAGGGAGATTTTGGGTTGAGTTCCTTGCAGGCAAACACCATTTCCCCACCTCTGGAAGCCTGGAAAGGCACTGGGAGCACTGTCCAAGACAATTTTTTCCTCATGTTCAAAGGATTGTTTTCTAAATCACTTTCCAGCCCTTTCAGCAAGCAGGAGGCTCTGCAAACATTCTGAAAGATTCTCTTCATCTTGGTGCATCTGTTCTATTTCTCCTCCATCTGGACAGAGCACAGGTACGCAGCCCAGACCCTGGCCTTTGGCCGACATGGTCTTTCCAAGGAATTTTTGGACACTCAGTGAAAAATCCATCCAAAGCTCCCTCCACAAAGGGCTTTTATTTCCATTTGAGTCCACTTCAAGGGGCTGTGGCGGGCTTAGTGATGTTGTTTTTGTTCCCCTTTCCAGAAGAATAGCTGAGCGATCCAAAGCTTGGATTTAGGGAATTATTGGGCTGTTGCTGAAAAGGAAAATAGCAGGAGCTGCCTCTCTTCCCTTGTATCTCAAGAGCTGAGCCTTGACCACTGATTGTACACCAGATTAAGTCCTCTCTGTCATTCCCTAAATCCAGATCAGACTCCTGGCCTGACTTCACACAGTTGGATGAGGCAGGAATGGGAGCTGGCAGAGCCAAGTGGTGCCATTCTTCATCCAGCAGGAAGAGCAGAGCTCTGGGAGGGACACTGGCACCTCCTAGAAGCAAGATGGGAATGCTGGCTGGGAGCCAGGACAGAGGGCACAAACTGGCACATCCGAGATGGTTCCTGAAGCAGAGTGCCAGGTGCTGAGGGAGCAACAGGAGGAATCCTATCTACCAGCAACTTAAAAACAAAATCATCATTCCAGTGCAGGAAGGACATCTCTGCCAACTTTCCTCCAGGATCCAAGTTCACAGAGCAGGTGTTCTGGCTTCCCACAAAGCACTTTGGAAACCCAGGGAAGGAGTGGGTGAGCTGAAGTGTGGGAAACTGAAGAAGCCAAGGTTTTCCAGCAGGAAAGCTCCACAATGAGGTTGGGAAGAGGAAAGCAGCCTCCAGCTTCACCCTCCTGTGCCAGGAGCTTTGCTGCCGGCAGGGACAGAGTGACACCGTGCCCTGGGGTTGGGGACAGGGCCACCAGCAGGGCTGGCAGCACCCAGGCAGGAAAGGCACAAAGGAGGAGGAGGAGGTGAAGCTCATCCATGTGCTGCAGATGAGGAACTTGGAGCTCACTTTTCCAAAATAAACGCTTGGCCCTCCGAGGCTGACATCCTGCCTCCCCAAGAGCCAGGACAGGATTCCTCCCGTGGAGCGAGCCACCCTTTCCATGCACACAAACACTCCTCTTTTTCTCCCTCTCTGGGGCCAGAGGGGAGGAAGTCTTTAGTTCGAGATTCAAAACTGCCAATGGCTTTTCCAGGCCTGGAAGATGCTCTCATCTCCCCAGGCAGAACACACAGCCTCTGCCACGACCTGGAATTAGACAAGAATTTCCTCTTTCAAGACCATTTCAACCACTTCCTTTTATTTCAATCGACTGTCTTTGATCCTGGGAAGGGCACAAGAGGAAGAACAAGGCCTGGATTTTAGCAGAGATTCAGCAAGCTCAGCTCCAGGCTGAAGTCATTCTGATCAAACAGCAGCTGCCTCTCTGCTGCCCCATCCAACAGGGAGTTTTACCTACAGAACCCCTTCCACGTCCCACAGTTTTATGTTTTGCAGAGGAGCTGATCGTGCCTGACTCTTGGTGACATCCAGGTTGTGAACCAGCAGCTCATCCAAGCACAGCAGGATTGGAGCCAGGTCCTAGAAAGCTTTTTTGTGGTTTTTACAGCAGCCATTCCCTTTTCCCTCATGAATTGCCTTTCCTGTTCGTCTTTGAACACAAGAAAAACCAAAACCATTTCAGTTTTGACTCTGGAGCAATGTTTTTCTTTCTCTCAACTCACTTGGGCCAGCGAGAAAGTTTCCACAGATTTTCCCAGGTCTCTTCTTCGAAAACAGAGCAAAACAATTCATGGAAAGCAGTGCTCGTGTTGCCTGCTGCTGTTTGCTTTGGAGAGCAGGAGCACATGTGAGAGCAGGGTGGAAAAAGGGGATTAGAAATCCTCATGTAGCTACTGAGCTCCTGGATCCACCTCTGGAAAACAGCTGAGCAGGTGCAGAACTAAATTCACTGCTGGAAAATGGAAAAGCACGGGGAGCACGAGCTACAGCCAGCACGGGAGCAGCTCTGGGGAAGGCATCTCTCAGAACACCAAGCTAAATGTGATGCTCAGCACATGCCCAGCAGCAGAGATGGTTTGGAATTTGTTGCAGACAAACACCCTGCTCTCATCCTGTCTCATGGCCAAGGTCGGGATGATCCCGTGAGGTCAAAGCAAATGTCTGATGTTCAGTATTACGGGGTTTTGCTGGTCTGTGGGCAAAGGTTTTGGCTTCCCAGAGGCTTTTTCCCCTCTCCTGAGTACCTCACCAAGTGCAGGGAGAGCAAAGAGTCTGGAAAGCCACCTCTGCTGGAAAAGGTCCCTGCTCCAACATCCAGCTGGCCTGCCAGTCTCTCTAGGTGCTGGCTTGGAAGGGGTTTATCATCTGAAATGAACTGTAAGAAAAAGCAACAGAGCCCAAGAAGGGCCACATGTGATGACCCCAAAGCCACCCAAAGCTCCTGCTTTCCAAACAGAAAGAGGAGTTTGTCTTTATCCTCATACCTGGATAATCCATGGATTGGTTTGGGTTGGGAAGAACCTTAAATCTCATCCCATTCCACCCCCTGCCATGGGCAGGGACACCTCCCACTGTCCCAGGCTGCTCCCAGCCCCAATGTCCAGCCTGGCCTTGGACACTGCCAGGGATTCAGGGGCAGCCACAGCTGCTCTGGGCACCCTGTGCCAGGGCCTGCCCACCCTCCCAGGGAACAATTCCATCTGTATATTCCGTATATAACCCATCATTTTTCTAACACTGCTAAGTCCAGCTCTTCCTTACCCCTAAAGTGAGAGGGAGGCCTGGCCCAAAGGGCTCCAAAGCCTGGCAGTGCCAAGGGTCCCTGAGCTGCTCACTCCCTGAGGCCTCACTCACAGCGAGCTGGGTGAAAGCAGAGCCGCTCCGGTTTGGAGGAGCAGATTGACCCCTGTCCCTCCAAGAGAACAGAGAATTGGCTCTCAATTTGCTCCAGGGGCTCCTGGGTGCTGAACCCCCCAGCCAGGCCTGCGGGGAGCCTGAGGCCGCTGGGGCTCCCTCTGTGGAGCTCTATCTCTGGTTCTATTTCCAGTGCCCTCTCAAGTGCAGGAGCTCGTGTCTCCTTATCGCTTCCCAGCAGCGCCGGGAGCCGGCAGCACACAGCCCCTGCCAGAGCGGGGTTTAGGGAACAGGCCGAGCAGACACGCTTCTTATTGTTGCTGTGATTATTATTGTCTTGTTGTTGACTTGCTCTGTGCTTTGAAGGAATGCAAGCAGCCCCAAGAGCAAATATCAGAGGAGAAGCTTCGTTTGTGTCGCTCCAGCCACTGTTTCCCATTGCTGTTTATCTTTCTGTCTCGGCCTGCGAGAGGCTCTGAGCAGAAATCTGAGTCTGTGCCAGCTCCCTGTCCTCACCCAGAGCCAGAGCATTGTTTTGCACTGCTGGGGCATCCCTACAGCCACCACATGCTCCCTCTGTATTTTCTGCTGACCTGTGGAGCCTCCAGGAGCTGAAGGACCTGTGTTTGTTAAAAAAGCCTGCATGAGGAGCTTAAATTTGAGGCCTAAATTTTAAGTAGCTGAAATTAGATGCCAAGGACTCCCACAGCCCTGAGTGCAAGAACATCAGATCTCTCTCAGAGGCAGAGTTCTCTCCCTGGGCTCTTTTTGGCTTGGAAAAAGTTAATTTTCAAGGTAAGCATCTGTGGGGACGGGGTCACACTGCAGCCATCCCATTCTGTCCTGGGAGAGCACTGCACATCCTGGGACACGCCAGGTAAAGGCTCCCAGGGGTATTTTTTGGGTTTAGAATCTTCTTTTTTCAGGTTAATTACTATGAGGCTTGTAGGAAAATACAAAAGCTGGATGCAAGCACGGGATGCAGCTCCCAGGGACATTCCCCAGAACCGCTTTTGGCCTCTGCTCCATTTGGGCCTGCTCTTCCCAGGAACTGATTCAAGGCAGCTTCATATGGACCAAGCCAGGGTGGGAATTTGCTGGAAAAGCCCCTTTCAGGTTGGAATTAAGAAGGTCATGACAGATCACAGACAATAGCCCTAAAGACAGTTCTCAAAAAGAACTGTGAGCTCCAAAACACATCCCTGTTCCCACTCACTGCACCTCATTCCCCTCCCCACTCACTTCTACTCCTTTCCCTCAAAGTTTTCCACACAAAGTTATTTTCCTATAAAAAGGTCTAACTGGGTCTTAAAAGCACATGAGACCTTTGTGGCCTTCTTGGCAACCGCCTCCATCCTCTGACTGTGCTGCCAGGGAAGAGTTTTGTCTGGAATTCCCTTTTTTTCTGATGGTCCCACTGACTTTGGACCTCCCCAATATGAGTATGGGCCACTGACCATGTGGAGTCTCTTCCTAAGTTGGAAAACCTCAGTTTAGGGGTTCAGGTACCCCCATCAGAGGGAACACTTTGGAAGTGTTACCCCAGTTGCCCCAGTTCATAGGGCAGTAAAATCCTCCCTCACAGCCACAAACCAAGGCAGGCTTTTTTGGCGTCCCAAGGTGATGCCATGACTGTATCTGGCCTAGGTTCCCAGCTGATTCCTTGCTCCAGGGAAGCAATGTCCCATATTCTTCTGCTAGCTGTGGTTTTTATCCCATTGTAGCTTTAGAGCTGAAGGCATCAAAAGATTTCTGGGATTTATGAGGCAGCTTTGGGCCTTCCTCCTTTCTCTTTTGTCCTACAGCCTGGCTTTTCAATATGACCTAAAAACCATTCTGATGTCCCACTGGATGGCTTCAGAAGAGCCCATTTTCATGCCAAAAAGAGGGATTATTGATTGGGAATGGAAGAGATCTCATTGTTTGGGCTCTGGGGAGCAGAGCAGGAAGAAGCAGCTGGGTACCTGGTGTGGAGTAGGAGCAGAAGCAGAGTCCATAAAGCTGCTGGTCTCTGCCTCACTCCCTTCTGGACACACCTTTCAAACCTCCACCTCCAAAAGTGAAATTCCAAAAGATACAACCTTATCAAAGGACAGGGAACGCAGCCCAGCCATTCTGATTTCCCAGAGAATCCCAAATGGCATGGAAACAAATAAAGCCAGAGGTTACAGAAATCTCCACTGATCCATATGAAAGGCAGTGGATGCAGGGCTGCACATTCCAGACCCTGCAAGCTCCAGGGATGCTCCAAATCCTTCATTTTGCCAACATTAATAAGGCCTACCTTGAGGCCGTTGATCACTCCCAAAAGCCAAAGTTATCAACTTCTCTTATCTGCTCCCTGTCCTTATCCAGCTGGAAAACACTGTGTGCTCATTTAGCCATCCTTCAGGCACGGTCTGGTTATTCATCACATCTTAAAAAGGGGCATTCGGTGCCTTGGCCACAATGAAAGGAGCAGGGATGGATCTCTGCATCTCCAAACACCACCCCTGATCCCAGCTCCACCATCCAGCCCACAGGGGAGCGAAAAAATCTCCCAAAACTCAAGTTCAAAGGGGCATCCTGGGAGTGAATCCCTAAAAAAAAGTCTCCCAGCGGAAGCAGGCAGGATTCAGCTACACTGAATTGCCCCCAGCTGCCAGGAAGGAGGAGCAGGAGTGACTGTTTTAGGTAGATAATTAGATGGACAGACAGATGGAGATATATATATATTTATATTTTTACACACACACACTTCCATGGAGTTGCATGCACAGAGAGAATTCTCCAAGCAGGTTTCTGCCCCACAGCTGCTTTGACCTGCTGCTCTGTTTCCCCCTCTCTGAGTGAATAATCTCACTCGTGGAACCTTATCAAGTGATGTTTGACAGTCTGGGAGCTCTATTGCATCCAGGAGCTTTCTGTCCTGCACCATAGCAGCAATATCTCCCCAAAACTCCTACTAAAGCCAGGCCCACTCCTCATAAATCACAGGCACACATTGGCTGTCTCTTAATCAATCTTCCCCAGGTGTTCCCTCGCTCAGCCTCACCACGAGCATCTTGAGGCTTTTCCTGGAAATTCTATTTTTTTTTTTCCTAAAGCAACTGCCTGGCCATGCTCAGGGCTTTTGGATTTTCTCTTCTCTCCCTGGTAATGTCCTGCTATCAATTTTCTCTCTGCAGAAGTCTCTGGGGTCCACAGATACCTTCTACAAATGTCTGATGAGGCAGAAACTCCCCCCAAAAATATCATGTTGGCGTCTCTACCTGTGTTTGGTTGCCCACCAATCAAGCAGATTAAAACTATTTTATAGACACCTTAAAATACTTTATATAAATGCATAAAATCAGCTTGCTTCACTTCTTTTCCCTGTCTCCACAACATCTCCAGGAGCACTTCCCTGGTACCCAGAGAAAGCTTTCCTTCTTGAAACATTTTTTTTCCCCAGGGAAAAAAGTGATTTTTCAACAGAATGATAATTTTTTAACTTCAATTACCTGGTCTATTTGAAGACAGTTGATAAATCACTAAAGAAGTAAAACACTTCTCTGCATTGAATCATCCTGTAATGAAAAAGATTCATTTTGTCATAGCTTCAATTTTGGACAGTTTGGGGCTTTTTTGGCTTTTAAGTCTCTCATGAAAAACGCGGTGTTTGTAAAACCCCTGCTCCATTTCGGCTTGTAAAAAAATAATTAAAAAAAAATCAATGAATGCATTTTTAATTTCTATTTTTGGGAAGAGCTCAGGCTCAGCAGCAGCCTGACAAAGCCAGGCAGGGCTGGCTGAGCTCCAGCCAGCTGAGGGGACGGCAGTGAAGGTCATGGGTGCTTGGAAAACTTCCCAGAGACATCCCCCAAAATTCCCTGGGCTTCTCTGCCCAAATGCACAAGGTGGGACCAAAAAGACCCCATCCCTGAGAGAGCTTTGATGGTCTCACAAAAACAAGCTGAGATCTAATCTGAGGATGCTCCTTGTTCATCCTCCCTGGCTTTTCCCTGTCTCCACAGGCTCCTGGAGGACGCTCGCAGCGCTGGGATGTGCTGGGACATCCCTGTGGCAGCACCTGAGCTGTCGCAGCCAGGGTCACAGAGCCCTGTGGGCACAGAGGCCATTTCCCAGTGGCATTTGAGGTGCTTGAACACAGCCAGGGACCTTCTCCAGGGCTGCACGTGGTCCCCAGGCAGAGCCAGGAGCTTCCCAAATTCCTGTGCCCAGCTGGGAGCAGCCACGTCCCTCCCCAGCCGTGTAGAACCCGGTGAGCGTCACAAATCAGGGGGGCAAAAAAGCCTTTTCCATCTTGTGCCTACTGAAGGCCAAATGTTTGGGTCAAAAGCCGGAAAATTGGCATTTCTCAACTTGATTATTCTGTTTTCTGGCTGATAATAAAACCCTGCTGTGCACAGAGTCACATCCCACTCCCCTTCTCTCACGTGAGACCCCTGCTCTGAGCCATCGCTGGAGCTGCCTGAAACCCCAGTGACCTGAGCCCATTTGGGATGTTTGAACAAAGTGGATTTCCCAGAGGAAAAAAAACCCTATAAATCCTGTTTCTAAGCAGCTTTGATTGAGAGCCCAGCTCCTCTGCAGTAGAGCCTGTTGTGTCTGAAGTATCAGGCACTTGAGATAGCCCAGGGAAGTCGTGGTCCCTGCCCTTTTTATATCTATTGCCTGGTTCTGGAAAGCATCCTGTGAGGAGCCACTTGGACTTTAATGGGATGAATCATTGTTCAAACCAGCATGTGCTTCTCCGTGTTTACATGAGGGGGCCTGAAACGGAGATACCGTGAGGGGAAAAAAAATAAATTCAGCTGAAAGCTGCGGTCAGAGCTTGAGAGACACTCGTGTGTGGAAGGTTTCGGATCTGCTGGTTCCTTGTTTGAAGTCAAAGTGCCACCTTGGGTGGAGAATTACTAAACCCAGCATTTGGGGTGTCTCCAGGAGTTCTTTCCCCTGCTGATAAAAGACCCCAGGATCAGCAGTGCCTGATGCAGAGGGAAATAGTTCAAAAGAATCAACATCCCCTGGCACTGGGAGCCACAGGATTATTCACCTGTTGGGAATGGCTCCTGGAAGGGGCTCAACCTGCAGTGTGAAGCCCCCAGAAATCACTCAAAAGCAGCAAAGAGCAGAAAAAGAGCAGCCTGGCGTGCCTCTCCCCTGAAGAGCATCCAAAGCACAGCTGCGACACAGATTTCACTCCAGCGAGTGATGTTTTCCTCTGCCACCCACCTTTGGGAGAAATTCCCATCATCCCAGTTATTCATCCACATCTTTCTTGCTTTCTCTTTCATTCAAGGTGTCACACTGGGTGTCTGAGATCAATTCTAGCCTTGGGCCGAAGTTTAGGGAACACTTTGAAGCCATTTCTTGGAACTGCACGTGTTACTTTTGAACACCGCGTGCAGCCAGGGTACTGCCAGATAGGCTGGGGATGTTTGAGGGCACGGTAAAAAAAGCTCCTGAGGGTTGGGGGTGAGATTCCCACCAACTCCAGGGATCAAACCCTCCAGGAGATAAACCTTAGGCCCCTCACAGGCTGCTCTGGGATCTGGGAGCTTTGCCCTTGGCTTTGAGACTTTGAGCCAGGGCGAAGTGATTGCAGCTCCTGGTTTAGGGGAAAAGGAAACAGAAAGGAACTACAGGCTTAAGGGATTAGAAGGAAGAGCTAAAAATAAAGTACCAGCAATGCCAGACCCCCAAATTTACTGCTTCCCTGCAAAGAGGATGGGTTTTCCTGTTGTTGCAGCGAGGGGAATCAGCTTTCTGTGTGACTTGGAAGGGCAGGACACCGACGGAAAGCGGAGCGCTGTTACTCTCCAGGAGCACCATTGTTCCTGCTGTTCTTCCTTCTTCCTGGAACCCATCCTCTGGCTAAACATGAAGAGCAAATGGTTCTTGGGGAGCGTTTCTCAGCTGCTGCAGCTGATTCCAGTGAAGGGTTGCAGCCCATGGGTGCCAAAAGATGACACAGTTAAAGATTCGGGCATTTCGGCCTGTGCAGCCTGGGATGGGGGGGTCCAAAACCAGGGGAATATCCCTGCCTTGACTTTTCCTGCAGTGCTGTCCATCTCCTCCCGCCTTTCCCTTCAGCTCCACATCGTCCTTCCAATCTGCTTGATCCTGTCTTGGGACCTGGATGACCTTTTTGGGGTCCTCCAGATCCTATCTCCCACCCAGTCCTTTTCCAGGGCACACGGCTCAAGGAGAAGGAGCAGGTGCCACCAGGACAGGCAACTGAGGCTCAACAAGGGATTTTTCTGGGAATGAAAGGAAAAGTTTGAGTGGCTCTCTGCTGCTCTGAGCAGCCGGTTGGCTCTTGAGAGGAAGCCCAACACTCAGCCCTACAAAACTAAACACACACAGATATGTTACATATTTATCCAAGGCAGAAATTGGCCAGGAAATGGCTATAAAGCACACATTTTGAATAAAAGCAGGGAGATTTATGGCTCTTTTGTGAATCTGAGTCATATCTTTCTGCATCCCCCAGGCAGGAATACTCTAATCACTAACATACCCCAAACATGGACGCACAGTGGGCCGGGAATTGCTTCCTTCTGGCCACAGCTCCAGCTAAAGACGTGATAGGGATTGAGCTACTTTATCTGACAGTTGGTAAATGAATTGCCAATTCATTCTGAGCTCGGAGGGGGAGTTTTTCCCCTTGAAAAAAAAGGGTCCTTTTATATATGTCTTTGATCAGGCAGGGCCTTGACAAATTATTTTCCAAGGAATTTCTTGAGCCTTAATGCCACAAGAAGGAGAAGCGGGGGGGGGGGGGGGGGGGGGGGGGTTGGATTGGAAAATTAAAAAAAAGTATTTGCTCTCAAAGAGAAGCTTTTATGTCTCCAAAAATCCCAGCGATGGAAGGGATTTTCTGCCATTTCCCCTCATCCCCTTGGCTTCGAGGAAGGGAGGCAGGTAGCCTGAGGGTTGTTGCATCCCGTGGGAAGCCGGGAGGCGGATGGGGAGGAGGCAGTGCCAGGTCTCCCAGCTTGATTCCTCCCCGTGAGAGGGAGCTCGGTGAACTCCGGCACAGACGGAACATAAAGGTCAGGGCCATCAGTGACACTGAGAAAGAGCCCCTTCAGCACCAGCACGAGCCAGGGGAGCAAGGGCAGCTCAGGGTCATGGCACCAAGGAGCTGCTCCTTGCCACGAGGGCTTTGGAAAGGTTGGGATTCAAGGGAGCATCTCCTGCCGGGGTCACTCCGAGGTGTGAGGAGAGAGCAGCGTTTGCTTGTCCTTTACTGGAGTCTGGCGGCTTCCCTGGCTTTGCCTGTTCCTTTTATCCTACCATTGGATCCCTCTCCTCCAGGCAGGGATCATGTCCTGGATGGACTCCCAGGTGAGGTGCACGAGCCAGGTCTGGGCAATGGCTGTGCTTTCTATGATCCCTAATGTACAGATAACTCATTCCTGTTATCCCACTCCTCTGTCCTGAAGGAGAACGGATCCCACCAGCACAGGATTCCAGTAACACATTTCTGCTACACTGAACTCCATCAGGATGGATTAAGCAAAAACAAAAAATTAGAAAACCCCCACAAGACCTTTTTCTCCAACCTAAGCCTGCATGGGCCCATCAATAACCTGTCTAAAGGAATATTCCTGTAGGAATTCCCAGTTGCAGCCCCGCTATGGACAAGAGTGATGGATAAAGCCTCTGGGTTAAGGGATAGTTGGTCCCGAGGGTTAGGAGTAGCTTAATTTCCTAAAGAAATGGGCCACTGCCATTGCCTTTTGGGACCTTCATGAGCAAAATTCAACCACCTTCAACAAAAAACCCAGAAGAATTTCAGGCTGAATGTTGTGGGTCCTCAGTTAAGTGACATTGAGCTTGGAGAGTTTCTCCAGCCAGTTCGCTCTTTAAATAGTGCCTGTTCAACTTTTCCTGGCTCCCAAACCCTCCAGCTTTGGCTCCAGATGAAGCCCTGATTCAGGTTATGTTTAGTGACTGCCCCATCCCAGCCTGCGCCTCTCAGGCAGAGGGTTACCTGTCCTGAAATTCTCCTGGAATTCTGTCCTCCTGGAAAGAGCAGGATTCACCTACTGATCCAAGGAGTTCTTCCCCTGTCCATCAACATCTGATCAAGTTGTTAAAAAACCCCAAAACTGGCACAACCAGGTGAGAAAGGACATCTGCCACACAGCTTTCCTGAGCTTTATTACCAGCTGTGTCAACAGAATTAAAATCCAAGCAAACCAACCTTAAAAACAATCCCAGGTCAGACTCAGCAATACCCTGGGGTGGTGCTAATCCTGCTCAGACCCAGAGCTCCCTTCCTGATGGGTAAGGACCTTCAAGGACTGGCATAGACTGAGCCACAGTGTCTGGAAGGGAGTGGAGAAGTACTTGTGATTTCTTTATTATTATTTAAGGCTATAACAGAGCTAGGAATGACCTGAGCCTTTTGCTTCCTGACTTTCCCGTGTTTCATTTCTTCTTTGAATACTGTTGACAGCTGAGCACCAAGTTGGGATGCTGGGGTGGCCAGCAGCAATATTTTATGCCCAAAACTAAGCAGCTCTGATGCTTCCTCTTCTAGGAGATGCTTTACATAAAGAACAGTTCAAGGTGATTGGGTTAAAGAGGGCGGGGAAAGTACAACTGCTCCTCTGTAAGGTGAGCAAATGATGTTATCCAAGCCTAAAAGCAGTGTTTGGTGCTGGTTAAACACACCCAAAAAGCACAGATACCCCCCCGGGTCCAGCACTGGGATTTACTCTCCTTTGCAAGTGTTTTTGAGGCTTTGAAGGTCACCCAGCAGTGCAAGGTTGCCTCAACCTGGAGCTGCGAGGTGCTGCTGCCTCCCTGCTTTGCTGCACAACCCCAGTGCAGGACCCTTGGAAATGTCCCAAACCAGAGTTTTGTGACTTGCTGCCCACACAGGCAGGGGCTGCAGTCACTGCCAGCCTGGCTTTGTCACCATCACCTCGACTGGCACCACCCCAGCATCAATATTGGTGCTGTCACTCGCTCCGGCTCTCAGAGTGTCTGTGCAGAGCCACCCTCTGTCCTGACTCCCTGAGCAGCTCCAGACTGTCCCAGCAGCACAGACCATCCACAGGACCCCCTGCTTTCAGTGAAAAGCTCTCCAAGTCTGGAATTCCCTCTCCTTCCCTGCCCAGGCAGCAGCAAGCTCAGGCAGGGGAGCCAACACTGCTGGAACAGCCCCAAATTCATCATTCTACTCAGCTTTCCAACCAGGCTTCAGCTGGCCTTGCTTTCTCCAGGTTGTGCCCCACAGAAGCCATCCTGGGCATTTGTGGGGCACTTGTTCTCTCATTAAAAGCTCTGATGAAGAACTTGCACCCCGACATCTCAGGTTTGCAGGGATCCGGAGATGGGAAATGCTGGGGCACTGCCCACTCTGAGTTTCTGAGGAACATCAGGACCCGAAACTGCCTCTAACAGTGATCTCCAAGTCCAGATTGATGAGTCAGGGACTGGGTAAACAGACAACAGAGTGGGTGGAAAGTTGGCTGGGCCAGCAGATGCCAAGGGGGATCTTTAGCAGCCACAATCCCAGGGGATGTTTGGCAACAAGCAGCATCCCTCAAGGATCGGTGTTGGCACCAATGGTCTGGAGAAACTTCATATATTAAAGACTGGGATGATGGGACAAGACCCCCAGCTCAAGGAGCAGCACACTGGGAGGCAGAGATGCTGCTCAGATGGATCCCAAAAAACTGGAGAACTCCCCAAAATTCAAAGGCAAAGCCCTCCTTCTGGCACAGCCAATCCCATGGAACAGCTCAGGCTGGGGCTGGAAAGGGGCTCTGCAGAACAGGACCTGGGGCCTGGTGAA
Organism: Aphelocoma coerulescens; assembly: GCF_041296385.1. Lineage (NCBI taxonomy): Eukaryota > Metazoa > Chordata > Aves > Passeriformes > Corvidae > Aphelocoma > Aphelocoma coerulescens. Next base: position 14,807,339 of record NC_091029.1, on the reverse strand, counting down.
CAAGCAGAGCAGGAGCCAACCATGGAGCAAAGATCAGCTGCACCCTGAGCTGGAGGAGCACAAACCCAGGCAGGAATGGGGTTGTAAAGGAGGCCTTAGAATTCCACACCCCAAGAGCAGGAAAAGAGGAACCAGCATTCCATCACGAGTGCCTCATTGCTTTTTCAGGGGCATGGGAAGACCTGGGAGCAGCAAACAAATTCCTCATTCATAGCAGAGCAGGTCTGAGTAAAAGCTGAAGTGAAATATCGATGGATTTAGGGTCCCTGGAGTTGGTGACAGCGGTGTCACTGCAGCACAGAGCGCCGGGGGACACAGCCACACAGTGGTAAAGGCATTCTGCACATGCCAGCTCCCACAGAACAGAGGAGCAACAGCAGATTATCACAATACAGCAGTGATGATGATGATGATGATGATGATGATAATAATAATAATAATAATAATAATAATAATAATAATAAATCTGGTTTGACCTTACACAACAAAAGCACGTTTATGGATACAGGCACCCCCGAGCCCTCGGCCCCTCGCTGTTAAAGGGCTCACTGCGCACTGCTGCAGGTGTTTGCTGCTTCCCCCCTCCCAGTTTAGGGCTGTACTTTCTGTTCACAATTCAGGCAACATTTCTTGCCCTGAGGCAGATTTCAGCTCAGTTCTTCAGTCTCTGGCAGAGCCAAAGAGCCCTGGGTGAGAGCAGGGCACAGGTTCCATCTGCAGTGACCACTTCCCGGATTCCACCACATCCCCTGCTTTTGTTTTACTCACTTGTGCTCCCAGCAGAGTCACTGCAAGGGATTGAAGCCAAACCTCCTCAAAGCCCAGCCCTCCTCTTTCCTCTGCCTCTAATCCCTGTGATGGGAGGGCTCGTCCAGGTGCACATGGTGCTGGGGAGAAGCGTTGGGATTGCTCCAAGGCAGTGATGGGCTTTTCCCAGCTGTTCCCAGGAGAAGCTGGAGCCAGGATGTTCAAAGCAGCCCTTCTGATGGGCTGTGGAAGCTGTTGAACCTTCATTTGTCACCTTTATTTGTGTCATGAACGCTTTTAAATCCACTTTTCTGTAGCTGAGTCCTCACAGGTGCAGGGCAGAACCTCCAAATGCCACAGGCAGAACCAGGCACTGAATCTGAGGGATTTGTTTCAGCCGAAAAAAGGAAGGAGGAGACACTGGAGCCCCTGGGTGTGGTGGGTCCCAAATGAAACGCCTCCCTCTGAAAGGACTTCAGGTTGAAAAAGTTCCTTTGAAATTTTGAAGGAGGAAAATCAAAATGTGAACAAAATATTGCTCCCCTTTGAGGGTGGGAATTAATTCAAGCCACTCTCTGAACATTTGCCATCCACTTCAAACTTTGTCATTTTCATTACTCAAAAATAATGCAACAAAGGCTTTGACTATAACAGAGAAAAACAAAAAAAAAAACAAAAACGAAGCAAACAAATTTTAAAAATACCCAAAATTTTGTCCCATTATGAGTTCTGGTCCCACCTTCCCCAGTCATGTTTTCTCTGCCTCACTTTCCTCTCCAGTAAAACTTCCAACTTTACAGTATGTTCTAAAATCAAACAAAAAATCAAAACCAGGGCAGTGGGGAAAAGACTCAGAATCCTTTGAGAGCCTCATATATTCATTGGTCTCCAGAAACTGGAAATTTTAAGAGAAAAAACGAAACCACACTTTTGCAAATCACATGAGACCCATCATAAAATTGTCAGAGCTGGCAGGGCTGTAAAATCTATGATATCGTGGGCTGGATTTATGGACGAGAATCCTGAGGCTTTGGGATGTTTTTCTCCCTCAGCCCTCGAGGCACAACAGCAATTTTGGGGAGGTTGGCTTTGCCCTGGGAGCAGCCTGAGCAGCAGAGGGGTGACCTGTGACCCTTCCAAGCATCCCTGCCTGAAGGAAAAAACTCCACCAGTGCAGGTTTGGGGGCTGCTGGTGGGGAAAAATCTCCCAAACCCACCCAGCGTCGTGGCTGGTGAAACCTGAAATGTGGAGTGGCTGATAGGGGCAGACAAAGAGCTCTCTGTGCCTCTCAGGGCATCAAAATCCTCCCTAGGTACCAGCAGGGAGTGTTCCAGCCCAGGGAGGCAGCTGGAAAAACAGCATTGTGACCACAGCCCGGGGCTTGCTGCTCGCCCTTTAGAGGTGTTCTCAGCAGAGCTTGGGTTTCCTCCTCCGAGGAACTGCTCAGCCTGCTCCTATTTACTCTGCTTCATCCCTAAAGGCCTGTTTGCCTTCTGCCTGGTGACGTTCCACGGCTCCTTGCCTCACCAAATTCCCTGCCCGTGGGGAGGAAGGGCCTCCACTGCCTTCTCCACCCGGCTCACCAGCCCTCCTCCTCCTCGTCCGGAGCTCCCTTTGGAGCCCAGCTCCCTCCTCGTCCTGGGATGCAGCTCTGCTGGGCTCTCCTTCCATCATCCCAGGAGCAGCCCAGGCCCAGCCCACCCCCAACACCCTCAGCAGGGTTTATGGAAACCACCAGAGGACTGTTTGGGATGGTCGTCCTCAAGTTTCAATGCTTCTCATTATAGAATCATGGAATGGGTTGGGTTGGGTTGGGAAGGACCTTAAAACCCACCCAGTGCCACCTCCTGCCATGGGCAGGGACACCTCCCACCATCCCAGGCTGCTCCCAGCCCCAATGTCCAGCCTGGCCTTGGGCACTGCCAGGGATTCAGGGGCAGCCCCAGCTGCTCTGGGCACCCTGTGCCAGGGCCTGCCCACCCTCACAGGGAAGAATTGCCAGTTCAGCTCCGAATAGGGTGAATTTTGCAACTTCTTTTGTCCAATTCCTCTTCCACTGACAAATGTAATTTCCCCCCTACTTTTGCTGTTTATTGTTATCATCAGCATTATTATTCTTGGCTAAGAAATAAATCCATAAGCAAAGAAATCAAACAAATCACATCAGGCTCCCTGGAACATAAAATCACAATCAGAGGGAGAGGAGAACCTTCTTCTTGACAGCTGCTGGTGTTGTTTTGGACCACCTGGGGAAAAGTAGAAGCTCGAGGTAGAACAGGCACATCCACATCCAGGCTGGGGGCCACCTTTTCCTTTCACATCCTACCTGACTCCTCCCAGTCCTGCCCACTGCAATGGAATTGCCATATGGAAACACCAGACTGACAAACTCCTTCAAAAGAGGAGGAAAAGGCTGTGTGGGATCCTCCCCACCACCTTTCCTTCACCTTCATCCCAGATTTTGCTTCTGTGATGAGGTGATTCTGCCACTGATGGCCTCCCTGCTCCCATGCCAGTGTGGCTCCACCAGGCTGTATCCTCAGGGATCTTCCTGGTTTTCCAGCGCCAAAACCCATCACAGAATCTCAGCAAAACCCCAAAGAGCCGAAAACCAAACCTGAGGAGCTCCGAGGAAATGAGTGGAGTTGGAAGCTTGAGCCTTTTCTCCCAAAGCTTAGGAAGTAATTTTCCATGGGAGTTTAGTTCTCCCTAATCCTCTCTGAGAAGCCTGGCAGGCATTTCTGGGGAGACCTCTTTACTTACGGGGTAGCCACTGCCCGTGTAATTACACGGGAATCTCCAGCTAGGGATTAGGTGATTACATGATCAGCAGTGGGATAAGGAAGCCGGGAAAGCACCGTGGGGATGACGGCTGAATGCAGCGTCATTGCTGCGTCCCTCAACTCCACGCGCAGTTTCCTCACCAACCTTGGAGCTGTGCGTGTTCTGGAGGTGCCCTGTGGGATTTAACTCAATGTTTGGGTGATTCCCTGGCGGTGGCTTTGCAAGAACCGAGGTCCCGGCCGTGCCCCACACGCGGTGCCTGCGTCTCCTTCTGCCCACAAACCTTGTGGATACCCAGAGCGAGCTCCAGCAGCACATTTTGGCTGTGTCACACCCGACAACTGTGAAATGTTCTGCAAGAACGAGGCAGTAAAAGCACAGACATCCGAAAGAAGGAAGTTTTATTGGAGCCAGCGCTGGGAGAGGCCCAGAAGACCCCATCCCACAGGTCCTTGGGACAGCAGGGTGGGAATATCACCGTGGAGTGACCCTGCTGCTCCTGCTGCCTTTCTGTGCCTTTGCAGGGTGGCCCTCGGTGTCCCTGCCATGTGGGGCAGGCTGGGGACCCCTGCTCAGCTCCTTCCATGCTCTTCCTGAGGTGGTCCTGGCTCAGCAGCCCCACAGAGCCACCCTTCCCGCCGGGCTTCCCAGCTGCCATCTCCTCGTTCCCCTGGAGCCCATTTTCCCACCTGGCTTCCTCTTCCCAAAGCATCTCCCATCCTTTGCCAAGGCTGGGACACAACCCCACACCTGCCCTGGGCCAAACCCTTCCCACCAACCCCACTTCCATGGGAACAGGGTGGAGTTCCACATCACTGGGGCTTCCCAGTGCCACCCCAGCACCCACCAAGGCCACTTCTAAATCTTCCTTGATGGGAAGGTGACCCCAGGAGAGCACGGCCCTGGGAGACCCAGGCAGGTCTGGAGCAGACAAGGCCACAGCCCCAAGCTCAGCCCATCCCTTCCTTCCCCACTGGGATGTTGCACCTCCTCTGCTACAGCAGAAAAGAGTGAAAATTAAATTAAAGGCACCAAGTAGGAAAAAAATCAAGTAAAACCACCCCCAACCCAAAAATGCATTAAAAAATAGGTGGGTGCTCCCTTGCCCTTGGGAGTGTGTGGTGTTTGCCAGCCACAAATTGGCACACAAAAATGGGAGAGTGTAGCTAGGCAGGGATTGTTTTGTCTCCTCAGCTCCATGGCTTTGGATGCCCGTCTCGATTCCCTCCCACATCAGCATTCCCACACATTCCCACCCCCATTCCCAGTGGCTGACACGCAGGTATACCTCTTTAGTTAATTAGAATTACTTTTAATTAAAAATATATGTAAATTATATAGAGTGTGCACAGCTTGGAGAGAAAAAAAAAAAAAAAAGAAGAAAAGAAAGCAAACTTCCATTTCAATAAAAATTTGAACCTCTTGGAATCAGCTGCTTCTGTGACATCCTCGGAGTTATTGGAACTCCCACGTATAAATAAATAGGACCAGGAAATTTTACACCTGAAATACTCTGCAGTAGACATTTTCCCTTGCACATATTTGCTTTTCCTTCTCTTTTTGCCTCCACCACTCCCAGCCTCTCAGGATCATTTTCTGCCCCTTTTAAGCACATTTATTTAATATCTCACTTCACATACCCACACTGATATCCCTCTTTGTTTCCTTTCCTTTTGGAGAGGAAACAAAGGAACACGGGAGAAAATGAAAGCCCTGGATCACAAACAAGCGTCATCATCGTCATTTTTGTGAGCAAACTTTTTCCTCTCAGTGTCTGCATCCTCTCCCCCTCTCTCCCTGTGGCAGCTGGCTCAGAGCCTGGCTGTCCACACGACACTAAAAATCCAGCAGGAGTCGAGCTGTGGGTGTTTGCAAGCTTGGAAATAACCCCACGCTTCCGTCAGAGACAGCTGAGGGACCAGGAAAGACCAGGAGAGGGGAAAGGAAGAGGAGTGAGAGAATTACAAGTGGGAAAGGAGATGGGGGGATGGTTTATGGGATGGATCCTGGAGAGAATTTTGCAGGAATTTGTAAGGACACAGCTCCCTGTGGGAGCAATTTCACTCTTGGCACAATGCCTGGGCGAGGCAGGTACTGGATTTCTTTATTTGGGGGTTCTCAGTACCTCTTTCTGTTGAAAAGGAACAAAGATAACACTAATGAAAAAAAAAAGAGAAACACCACTCCAAAATCCACCCTTGGTAAAAAGGGCTGGTGTCTTTTTCTTTTTTTTTTTTCTGAGGAAATGAAAAGAAAAAATATATATATTATTATTTATTATATAACATTGTCAACATCAACACCACAAAAAAAAAAAAAAAGTAACATCCTAATTGTTCTCGTTCAAGCATTCTGACCGTGGTGAGGAAGGCAGCAGGACTTTGGTGTCCCTTGGAGAACAAAAAGAGCAGAAGGGCAGGGGGAACGAGGGTGGTGGCAGCAACACAAACTGGGTGGGACCGTGGAGGGGAAGAAGTGTGCTGGGCTGTTGGCTTTTCTTTTGAAACAAAAGAAAACAAAAGGGGGGTCGGGGCAAGTCACACGGAGGCCGATGGCTTCCAGCCGCGGTTTCAGTCAGTGTCCGTCCCTCGCGAGTGCTAGCGGTGAACATTCCCTTCGAGGAGTCTTGCAGAATGCTTTGTTATCAACAGGGGGATCCTTTTCCTCTTCCCTCTCCCGTTTTCTCGGATTCTCCCGTGGCTCCGGCGCTTCCCTGCCCCCCTGGTTAGCTGTTCTCGCTCCACTCTGGCACCATCCCCACGCCGTGCACCGAGTGGTACTGGTGGGGCGACAGGGTTCGAGGCACGCCGTGGGAATACAGGAATTCCGCCGGCTGGAGGCTGCTGGGCGGGGACTGGATGCCCGTTTGAGGTCCACACTGCCTCACGATGGGCTGGTGAGAGCTTTGGTGCTGGAACATGCTGTGGGTGTCGGCGATTTGGGGCGACGTGTGGTTGGCCACGCTGCCCAGGCGGGGCATGAGCGGCCCCGAGGTGAAGTGGGCAGAGAAATGCTGGTAGGGTAACCTGTCCATGGGCTGCATGGCAGACACTGTGCAACTGCTGTACGAGGGCACGCTGGGCCACGTGTTACAGCTGATGTCCTCCAGGCTGGGCACGGGCTCCGTGGGCGGCGCCGAGCTGGCGTACATGCAGGCCTGGCGCTGCGCCGACTCAGTCCTGTACGACGTGTTCAGTCCCTGCTGCTGCGGGTAGCTGGACCTGTAGAAAGGGTCCTCGTCTGCTGGAGAGGTTTCCATGTAGGGCTTCTTGTAGGGATGCTCGGTGGTGGAACATTCCTCATCTGTTGGGAGAGAAAAGTCCTGGTAGCCCCCAAGGAGAACGTGCCCGCAGCTGAGCCTCCCTCTCTGCTGTCCTGGTTTTACCGAGGACAGCCCGACACAGCCCTCAGTGTCAATCCCCACCAATTCCTCGGAACAGATCTCAGCCTATCCTGTGGAAAACAAGCCTTGCTCTTGGCCCTCTCTGCTGGAGTGGGGAAGGGATTAGCCAGGAGCTCTGGGAGGAAAATTGAGATGCTGGAGGGATCCTGAGGTTTATCTTGCCTGGTGATCCCCCCACACACTCCCCCATCTCCTTCCCGCTGCCACTTTGACCCGAGGAATAACATCTGCCCGTGACCTCAGCACCTTCCAGGGTCCCCACTCCCAGCCAGGAGGCTCAGAGCTGATGCTGGCAACTCAAATCCTTTACAACAAAACACTTCCACGAGAAAAAGAGACAAAAAAGGAGATCACAATAAAAATCTTCCCAGGAGAGCACCAGCGATGGCACGATTGAGACAATCAGATTTGGAGTTTGACAGTCCCAGCCTTCAGCTGTGCCAAGGCAGCTGGGCACACAAATCCGCACGGGGCTGTGGGCACATAAATCCACATAGGGCCGTGTGCTGGAGCCAAGGGGAACAAAGGAGAAAAGTAAATTTCACAGCTAGAAACAACAAGGCCCATCTTGCAGAGCCCTTTGTTTCCTGCAGCATCCCAGGCCAGCAGAGGGAAGAAGATAAACAATTTAGGTGAAATCTCCAGGGTGAAGCCAAATGACTAAATGAATGTGCACTTATTTATTCATTCGCAGGGTCATCAAATGAAATCCAGCTCCGCTGGAATGGATGGCAACATTCCCAGGGACGAGCACTTCACCAAGAGATTTTAAGGACAGCGTGGCAAGGGAAGGGGAGCTTGTTCTGACATGGATTAACTTTGCTGCTGCTTCAAAAGCAAGATTTCTGGTGCAGGCAGGAAAACATCCCACTTGGTTAGAGCCCTCCTGGCTGCACCCTTTGAGCAGGGTCAGATTTGAAAGAAATTTGAAACAAATTACTCTTTACAATTTTTTGAGCTGGAATTTTTTTCACCCCCGAAATACAAAGGAGATTAAAAGAAACCCCAGTTTCACAGAGAGGAGGATTGAGAGCAGCTGCCCCACAAGATGTTGCCGCCAGGCTGCTCGGAGGGGAATGCTCATGTCACACCTTCAGGAGGGGCAGGTGGGCAGCACGGGCACCTTTTGTTCCTTCTGAACACACGCCTGCACACAACCCTTATTGCTCTGACCAGCCCCGAGGGCGCTCCTGGAAGCTGCCCCCTCTCTGCATGCAAAATAACCCATTATTCCCACCCAGGGCTCTTCCAAGTCCAGCTGGACCAGCTGCTGCTGTTCATCTTGGTCCAACAGTCCCCCAAAGAGCAGGTACTGAGGGACAGCGTGGGGACATTCCCCCCAGTGGCCTTTGGCTTGGTAATGCCACAAACTCAGCTGCAAAGGCACAGTCCCATTCCTTTCCTCCTGACAATGTCAAAGCCTGGCTCCTTCACCTCAGCAACGCAGACCCTGATAATCGAGTTCCCCCTCTGCCTTCCCTGTAAAAGCAGGATGGGGTAAATGAGCAATTCCGTCCCGTTTTTAAAACCAGCCGGGACAGTAAGCAGGGGGATGCAGGAACGTGTCACCCTCCTTAGCCCTGCTCAGGTCCATGGTGTGTAGGAGCAGTGGAGAGGATGGAGTCCCCCGAAAGCCAAAAGCTGGAGACACAGGTCCAACCTTCCCCTGATCTCAGCTCCATGACAGGAGGGACATCTGGAAGAACAGCCTGAGCTGGAGCTTTTATGGACAGTGTAAAAAGTTTGGATTCCTAACCCACCGCTGAGTAATAAGAGCACTGGGGTGGAAAAACAATGTCTTGTAAAATGCAGCATTGTTCTGCTAATAAAGTTTTCAGCATTAAACCGCATCACTCTGCTGGCACCAGAAATCATTGGCTTGGGGTTTGACTGTTTATTTTATTTTGATTTTTTTAAATATACAACACAAACCAGTCAAACTCTGTTTTTCCGTTGTGTAAAACTGCCTGACTTACAACCTGAGCTTGCTGATTTTTCCATTTAGCCCAGACATTTCTCTGCCTGCCACAGCCCAGCCGGGCAGAGCTGCAGCGTCACGGAGCCACTTCCAGAATCCAGCACAGGTGAAGAGGGAAAAACAAAGCCAGCCAGGATTTCAGTGCAAACCCCATGGGTGCCCTCTGTCCTTCTGTAAGCTCTCAGGATCGCTCTGCTGGCCCCTCTAGAACCAAGCTCACCAATGTTTTGTGTGGAAAGGGATTTTAAGGTGTGTAAGGACCTTGTTCCCATCTCCAAACAGGACCTAGACACGAACAAAGGATCGCAGCCTGCCCTAACAGCTTCTGCCTGTCCTCCTGCCCCCCTTCCCGGTGATTTTCCTGTATATGGAGCCTCAAAGTGCTGGAGAGGGGAGAGAATGGTCCACATGCATCCTTGAGGTGGGATGGTGCAGACCAGAGAGCCTCAGCTGGTGCTGGCTGAGGGATTTACACCGGGCCAGGCTCTCTGGTCCTGTCCCACCGCTCCTCACGGAGGAGCCAGCACAGAGCAGCTGAAGAGCTTCCCCCGGGTGCGTGGAGCAGGTCAAGGGGTGGAAAAGGGACATTGTCAGTGACAAAAGGAGCACAAGACAAACAAATCTCGCATGCAATGCCAAATGTTGCAGTTTCAACTCATCCCACGGGCTCTGGAGTCTGGACAGTGCAGCTCAAGGCCATAATCCCATCCCTCAAGGTCCTCTTGCCTCCTCCTATCAATGCAAGCAGGACACAGGAGACACTGAACTGCCTGCTCAGGGTTTGATTCCCTGATAGCAGCTCCTTGTCCTTTTCCAGGTGCTCCTGAGCCCTCAGGGGAGTTTTGGCCATCCTGGGAGTTGTCCTGACCATCCCCCACTGTTGTGGCTACTCTTGGAAGCCAAGGGTGGTGATCAGCTCGGGGAGCAGCCCCTCGATCCTGCACAAGCCTCAAGGAGCGGGAGGTGCTGCCAAGCAGGGGAAGCTGCCAGTGCTGGGGAGAAGCTGCTCCGAAGCGAATCCAAGGAAAACGGAGCCTGAAGAATGGGGTGGAAACTGGCTCCCTCACAAGGAATTTGATGATCTATCGAATGAAGGAGCCCGAGCGAGAGCGCTTCCAAGATTTCCGGTATTTACTGCTTCCAGCTGGGCTGTAAATACCACACAAATGGCTTTTTAAATGGAATTTTCCCCATTCCAAGATCAGGGCCATGTAGAATGAAATGCAAACATGGAAAGTCTGTGGACTTCAGGGTGCACTGGGCCCTCCTGTCCCCCTGGTGTAAATCAGGAGAGCTTCTTTTCACCCACGGCACTCAGCTCCCCAGGATGGAAAACAATGAACAGGACACGACTGCTTTGGTTTTCAGAGCTCCCCCACACTTCCAGGGCGTTACAGGAGGCTCATCCCAACTTTGTGAGGGAGACACGATGGGTGATTGTCACTAACTCTGTTGTTTTATCCAGTCTGGATTCCAGCATGGATCTGGCACGAGCCTGAAGAGCCAATACCAGGGTGCAAGAGTGACAAAGGTTGTCCAAGAAGGAAAGAACAAGGAAAATTCAGTCAAAATGAACATCTCTAAAGGGCAAACCAGTCCTAAATCCTAGGGCATGGAACCTAAGGCACGCCAGTCATTCCAGCTATTGCGCTGTTTGTGATGTGGCCGTGTTGTACGGGAACACGACAGGGTTGTGGGGCAGGGACCATCCAACCCCCAAAAGCTGGAATCTTTTCCACAGGCAGCACATTGCCAGCACTGCCTGCAGAGGCACCTCTGGCAGCAGAGCAGGATCACAGGCTGGGGCAGGCTGGAAGGGAGCACAGTGGGTTATCCGGCCCAAGCTCCCTGCTCCAGCAAGGCCATCCCAGAGCACAGGGCACAGGACTGTGCCCAGAAAATTCTGGAATATCTCCAGTGAGGAGACTCCACAGCCTCCTGGGCAGCCTGACTGGTGCTTGGTGACAGGAAAGCTCTTCCTCATGGTCAGGTGGAAGCTCCCAGGCAGCAGTTCCTGCCCGTTGTCCTGTGGCTGGGCACCACAGAGCCCGCTCCATCCGCTGCACCTCCCTGCAGGCACTGACAGACACTGATGGGGTCCCCTCTCAGTCACGGCTGGCCCAGCTCCCTCAGCCTTTCCTCCTCAGGGATATGAAGCGGCTGAAACCCCAGTGCCACAAGAGTGTGGCTGCCCAGCAAATCCTGCGTGCATCCCAGCCCCCTGAACATCTCCTCCCCACACAGGGAGTCCCTTCCTCACCCTCGGTGTCCCACAGCCACCCTGCTCTGGGCTCCACTGCATCTCTCCAGCTGCAGACCAGCTCCAGCCTTGGCCAACTCATTGCATCGCCACCCGTCAGCAGGATGAGCAGCGTGTCCTCCAAGGAGACACCCCATGCCTGAATTTTGTCCTGCAGACTCTTTGAGTGAAAAACAAAGCTGGGTGGGATGTGGGAGAAGTCAGTTCAACAAAGAGGTGCCTGTTCTTGAGGAGGAGGTGGAAAGGTATCCCTGTAGCTGCACCGAGCTCATCAGAGCAGGAAGGAGATGGAAGATAAATCCTTCCCCAGGGTTACGTCCAAGTTAGGGGCCTGAAGGACACGGTCCTCGCTGGTTGGAGCCAGTGGATTCTGCCACGTCCCTCTTCTCCCTCAGAGTGCCAACTTGACAACTTTTATGACCTCCCCAGGGAGAGGCTGTTCCAGTTGCCTCCTGTTCAGCATCGCAAGCATCCCAGAAATCTGCCAAGTGGTTGGGATTGTGTAAGGCTGGGAGGGAGCAGAGGTTTAGAGGGATGGCTGTGTAGTCCACAGGATGTCTGAGAGACAGGATAATACAAGGGAAAACAAGCCCCAGTATCTTAACTGGGATGTGGGGCTAAATGAAAGACACGAGGCAAGCTGCCTGCTGCTGAGGCCTTCTGGGCTTCTCCAAGCACAACAATGGGACAGGGAGAGGTGGAGAACAACCAGAAAAAAGACAAAGCTCCAGCTGCTCTTTGTGTCAGCCTAAAAGTCCACATCAAGAACTGCAGCCACTCCTCGGTGAGATACAGGGTGGGAGGGTCCTCTCAGGACCAGTGTCTGCCACATGCCATCGGCAATCCCAGTGTGGAGCTGGGATACAAGGCAGGACGATCCCTGCCATTCCCCACGCCTGGAGCAGCGACCCCATTGCAGCACACGGGGTCATTCCCAATGCTGTGACCCTGCCCTCCCACCTGCACACCGGGAATTACCAGATTGGGAGCTCTGGGATGTGTCCTTCCTTCCTTCCTCAGCCAGGAGAGCATCACCTCCCTGAAGCCTTCAGAGATAACAGCCCCTGGCATCCCTGCTGCTCTCCCCTAATGTGATTCCATATCAGATCTCCACACTGAATCCATCTTGCCTTGACAGCTAAGAACAACACTGCCAACCACAGAGAATAATCCTTGTCTTAGGTCACCAGGGAAGCAGAAGTTGAACAAGGTTCCTTTGAGTTGGGTGAACACAGAGCTGCTCCTAGCTGAGCCTAACCCAAGGCTTGGCCCTGATTGAAAAGGATGCAGAGAAACATCAGGAGATGTCAAAGCTCCTGAAGGAGACTGGCTTGGAAAACAGTGGTGGAATTCATCCCAGAAGATGCAGACAGCAGCTGGTCTGAAACCCAGCTGAACTGCCCTCTGCCCCTGAGGGCACTTATCCATAACCACAGCCCTGGGAAAGGAAATAATCTGCTTGAGATAAATCCTGAACTGCCTGAGGAGGAGTCGATGCTTGGGGAGCGGATAATCCAACACAATCAATGAGATTTCCAGTGCAGAAAATGGACAGAGGGGCAATAGGAGCAAACACACTCCTGCTTTAGGGTTTGCTGAGGTGGTGAGGCTTGGTAAGTGTTCAGCAGAAATGTAGGAAAGCAGGAGAACTGTGAGGGAAAACACAGAAATGAGAGGCTGGAACAGCAAAAAAAAGAGGAATATTATACAGAGGATTCTTTTCCTGCGTCCAGCAAAGATCCTTGCTGGTGCTGGGAGGAGGTTCCGTGCTCAGTGACATGAAACCTTGGATCACGCTCTGATTTATCCGAACCAAATTGCTCGTCTCTAGCGAATTGATTTTTTTTCCTTTTAATTAATTTCACTTTGCAAAGGGCTGCTCAGCAGCTCGGGCTGGCTCTCTGGATCCCATTAACTTTGTGCTTCTTTCCTGTAAGCCCTGCTGGCTGTTTTCGATTTGCCCAAGGCACGGGGAGGGGAGAGAAAAAGGAGCAGGGAGGGAAGCAGAGGCTCGGGGACACCCAACCCGCGGAAGAAGCCGGTGCTATCGGGCAGGACACTGCTCCTCTTTGATTAAAGCGTTTGGCGGCTTTGATAAAAGGCCCTTAACTGCTTGTGCCACTGCAGCCATGGCTGAGATAATGAGGGGCCATCGGCCCTGCAGACAAGGCTCCCTCGGCCATCCCCGCGCTGTCGCGAGGGCCACGCAGGCCAAAGGGGCCGGGGAGCTTTATTCCAGGGCAGATAGTCGTGCCTTTTGTGACAATAAGAGGAAGTGAGATAATTGGGGGATTGAGGGAAACCACCCATGGAGACACCACTTAGCGGGAATCCCAAAACTGGAAGGAAAGCTCTGCTGATTCCTTATCGCGGTACAATGCGGAGGCGAATGATGAATTGCCCCGCGGGGCAGGGACACGCAGCACTCAGGGATCGTCCCGAGGGCTGGCTGCCATTTGGACCAGCTTGGTTTGGTTAGTTTCGGCAAAAGGAGGAAGAGGAGAGGGGAAAACTCAGCTCCCAGGACAGAGGAGCTGAGGAAGGACTCCCAGGAGCTGCAGCTCCCAGCACCGAGCAGGGATCACAGGCTGGGACCTTCCGTCACCAGCAGTGGGACTTAGCAGCACCCCAGCACCTCACACCCACAGCCCCACAGCAGCCCAGGGGTAAAAGAGGCCACACGCCCCACCCCTGACCTGGGGGACGCTTTGGGACGCCACAATCTCCTTATTCCCTGCCATACAGCCAGCTCGAGGCCAGCATTCCCATTTCCAGTCCCAGCTCTGGCACGTTCTATGTGAGCACAGTCACCTGGTCAGCTGCAGGGGACAGAAGATGCCACCTGTTTTCCACTGATCACCTCAGTCTCAGGAAAATACTGGCATTCCTCAGCTTTTTTCACTTTGCATAGCTGTACACAACACACGTGCTCCTACAACGTCCAGGGATTCGCCAAGGACGTGGGAGAGAATTCCAGTGCCCTCCCGCCTCCTCTGCCAGCACTTCCCAGTGTTCCCCACCTCCAACTGTCTGCACATCCCAGTGCTCCAGGGGTTATGTTGCTAAAAATAATGACGTGTCTGACTGACAGGGCCGTGCAGGGAAGCGGGAAGGGATCTGCTGTGGGGACAAATTCCTGGTGCACTCAATGCCGTGTTTGCTGCCTTCTGGTAGCTTTTCCACGGAGTAAATCCTGACAAAGGGAACGGGGTCAGCACAAACCAGCTCCTGCCCACCCCTTGTTGCATCCAGCCCTGGAAATCCCCTATTTTTTTCCAAGTAGAACTGACCTAAAGCTTTTGCTATGTCAGTCCTACAAGTGGTGCTGCATCTAAGTGTTCCCACTGCTTTGGGAGAGGAAGGCAGAGAGCAGGAACCACTCGCTCCTGCCCAGAACAATAATCCCATCACTATCAGGGGCTCTTCACGCCAGGACGAGCTGAGCAGTCAGTGGAAAGCCCTCCCAGTTTGATCCCTGCAGCTCTGTCAGAGCAGGTCAGTCGCAGCAGAAAGGAAGGAATGGGGATATCATGGTTTCCAATCCCAGGCCCCCTTCATCAGCCCGAGCATTTCTGCAGACAGAAAACTGCCTCCCAGCTGTGAGACAGCCCTGAGCCAAAAACTGGGCAAAATGCAAACTGTCAGGGTATCTCCAGCTGGAGATTAACCCTGTCTGAGGGGTGCAGATAAGTCATCTTTATCTCCAGCACCAGCTATCTTTCCAAATGTGGATTCACCGTGGGTGAAAGGCACTGGCCGCTCCCAAGCAGCTCATTCCCAGCCTGCCAGAAATGGGATTGTAGGTGAGAGGAGTCTCACTCAGCCTGGGGGAGCTGCCCACAAGCCTCATCCCTCTCTCATCCTCCAGCAGCACTTTTTGAATGCTGTTTTTGCCAAAAAATCAACTCTTGGAGGAGGGAGATGAAGGAAAGTATTTTCTCACTAAATACCTAAAATATTCCCTTCTTTGACTTTGATGTTTTTCCATCCACAAAGACAGTTATCCCCGGGGCTGTCCAAGGGGAAACATCGGGAAACAAGGCTGACAGTCATGTTAGGAGGGGGCAAACAGGGAGCAGCCAAGCTCTGACCTTTTCTCTTGGTGCAGTGGTAGATCTGGCCGTGCTCCTGGGAGATGGGGTAGGGGTTGGCAGGCGGCAGCAGGTCCTGGGAGGTGCTGGACACCCCGTTCTCACACTGGTACTGGGAGCCCAGGTTGGAGGAGGCAGAAAGGACCCTGGTCTCGCCACTGAAGGGGCTGTGATTCGAGGACACTTTTTGTCTCACTGTGCTCCTGGGAACAACCGGATACTCTTTACTACAAGCAAAGAAACAACAAAAAACAAAATGAGAAACAAGTCATCAAAGCAATCAATTAATAAATAGATCAGAGGATTCATAAATGAGGGCAGCACATTAGTGTCACGGAGTTTGTTTAGGCTTTCAGGGAAATGCAGGCATCCCTCCCAGGAGGCTGCAGCCCCGTCACACTTCATCCATGCACTCCTTACTCCCTTTCCTTTAGTCCCCTTAAAGTCATGCCTTTTCCACCACTGCTGTTTTATACCCACACATGAAATAGATAAATGCAGTCTAAAGAAGATTTATATTTCCACATTGTAGCAGTTATAAGCTATATACTATTTATAATGGATCTGCAATATGCACACACATGTAAATAAAAACCTCATTTCTGCCAAGCTCACTTGGAAGTGAATTAAATATTTAGGTCTACTTTTTTTCCCTTATGATAGTTGTTCCCATTCCTTTTCCCTGGAGTCTGTCAGCCTGGTTGTCCTGGATGGGGGATCCCTGCACCACAGAGCAGGCCCAGAAAAGAGAAACAAATAAATCACCGAGATTTGATACACACCAGAGCCTCAGCAGAGCCAGGATGGGAGGGAAAGCCTGGACTGTTCCCTTGCTCCCAGATCTGGTTGGAAGTTGGGATGCTTTCCCAACACAGGCTGGAAATCCCCTCTCCTCAAAGACCCTACAATGTTTTTGGAGATGTTTCTCCCAACACATCAGCAATGTGGAAACCCCGAAGATGATTCCTGCTCTGCAGGGAGAACTGAAGCTGAACAGGGGAGCTCAGACCCTTCAGGTGAGGCACAAGTCTCCTCCTGAACCCAAAGACTCGCTAAAATGCACAAAGATCAGGTAGTACAGCACCCCAAAGTGCCACCCGGCTCAGAGCAGCCACAAAGTGCTGATTCCAGCAAAGGTTTTCTCCTCTGAGGCTGCAACCATTGGACCAAGCTGGCTTTGAGGTGCCCCCCTCAAGTGTCCAAAATCATCGTGCTGGAGCAAGGACAGCTCCTTAAATCCCATCCACAGGCTCACCTGGCCACTTCCATGCAGAGGAGGAGCCTGAAGCTCCAGTTACACCCCTCAGACAGGACCCATTGCCACAGAACTCAGAACTTATTTACAAAATTTAACAATAACAATTACATAAACCTGCCCCAGCAGGGAGCTTTCATCCAAACCACCGCAGTGGTGGCTGCCAGACGCATCAGCAACCGAGCTGGAATGGAAGGGAAATTCACCCAGGAGCTCAAACCCAAAGAAATGTGGCTCTGGCTGGGCCCTGAAAGCTTTCCAAACCCCGGGCACTGGGGGCTTGCCAAGGAGAGCCTGTTCCAAAGGTGGGGTTTCGGCCCCTGAAGCAGCATTTTCTCAGAACTAAAACCCAGGCTGTGCACGAGGAACAAAAGAGAGATGGACCAGGAGGAAGCAGAGGTTGATCCCCCGGATGCTGAAGGCAGCAGTGGCTGTCAGGATGCGTGGTGGCATTCAGAGCACCTGCCTGACATCCAGCGCTTCGCTGCACCGGGGTCTCTTGCTGGAGGGCAGCTTTGGTGCCTTCTGGGGAAGGTCAGGAGCTGGGGCCATCAAACCTCAGGGATGGCCCTCAGATCTCCTGGGTTCTAAAGGAACTCCCAGCCCTCCCAGGCCATGGTTTTGAGCTGCCTGCTCCACCTTCCCCCCGTGGTCCTCGAGGAAATGGTACCAACACGACAGCCCTAAGCTGCACCCCCACCTTGCTTCCCTTCCAGGGAGACATCTGCGAGGAGGCCACGCCTGGATGTGCCCTCAGCTCTCCTTCCTGGGGAGAGGCTGCCTGGATGGGCTGGGTTCATCTCTCTCAGCCCCACACAACCAACATCCAATTCCCAAAAAACCACAGAGCCTCATTTTGTTTCCAGTGGGTACCCAGAGCTGGGGTGGAGGAGAAGGAGGGACGTGCCATGGCGTGGTGCCAGGCCATGTGACACTTAAGGACAGCTGGTACTGGTAGATTTGGCCACAGTGGGGAAATCGTGCGATTCTATGACCATTTTCAGAGGATGTCTCTGGAGCATGGGATGAGATCTCTGTGGGGGTTTCTGACCATAAATTCTCAGAGGGACCCCATAAAGGTCAGACCCTTGCTGTGCCAAGCCCCACACAAACACTGAGGAGCCATCCCCACCCCAGGTATTTCTCACTCACACCAGCATCTTCTCTCTTTCAATGGAGAGCTGAGAGCAGGAAAAAATTAACAACCCAATTAGGGATTCTTTTCCTTGATTAAAGAATATTTTCAATGGTGAAGGTCAAAAGAGACCTCCAAGGTCTTTGACCAACACATTGTCAACTGAACCAGAGCACTGAGTGCCATGTCCAGTCATTCCTTGGACAGCTCCAGGGTGGGGATTCCACCACCTCCACGGGCAGCCCCTTCCAATGCCTGACCACCCTTTCAGTGAAGGAACTCCTCCTGATGTCCAAGGCAAAGCTCAGCTCCTTTCTCTCCATGAAGGAGCTCTTTGTCTGTATTTTTACCCCAAGTGCCGGAGCACGGGGGGTGTCGGGTCCCCAGTTCCTTCCAGGCTGCATTTCCCAGGGAATAGGACAATCTCCCTGCAGGTAAGAGAGGGCTGTGGTGCTCTGTGGGACACAGCAGGAGCTGCGAGTTCTGCAGGAGAGGGAACAGGTTGGAGTCACCAGGTTTGCAAACAGCAACTCCCGGCAGCTATCGCAGTAACAGCTCTCCAGACTGAAGTCTTTCCATTTCAGTCAAAACACGCTGGGTGCTGTTTTTGCCAAAAAATCAGCTATTGGAGGAGGGAGATGAAGGAAAGTATTTTCTCACTAAATATCTCAAATATTCCCTTTCTTTCACTTTGACGTTTTTCAATTCACAAAGGCCGTTGTCTCCGTAATTCGACATACTCCTCCTTAGAGGAGCTGAGCTGAAATCAATCTTTGGTATCTTCTAAAGCAACAATCACCTCTAAATATTTATATTTTTTCCTCAGCCCACTCAATATGTAGAGCGCACACCTATCATTTTTAAAGCCTGAAGGACAAACTAAAATGGATCAAATTCTTTTTTTTTTCTCCTAAAAATCACTATTCCCAAAAGAGTGGTTGTAATCCTGAGCTACAGTTTAATAGAATGAAAGGTTTCTGTCATGTCCAGAAATTTTGCTGTCCAAAAAAAACCTGTAAAAAGGGGGAAGGGCGGGGAAAAGCATCAAAGCTCAACTTAAGCAATGTAGGAAATTGTCCACACAGCAAGGAGGAGGTCATTGCTGCTGGGCCACAACATGAGTTAGCTTTACATGGGGATGTTAATAGGCTTTCTTTTTTTGCATTGAAATTTGCAAAATTAGAAGAAGTTTTTAAAAAAAGTTGATTGGGAAAAGAATTTACAAGGAGAAACCTGTCACTGGTCTATTTAAAATCTGTTGGAGGCTAATAATGAATATTTAGTTGCTGTATTAAAATAGCAGAAGGGGACAGGGAGGAGTCACACACGGGGCTCTGCAATATTTTGATTTTTTTTTTTTTGTTTTGTTTTGTTAAACAAAAAGGTTTGGTTTAAAGTTTTGTTGAAACTTTGGGAGAGAAATCAGGGATGAGGCCCAAGACCATCAGTGCTGAAGTCGGGACTCTGTTCTTATCTCCCACCTGGCCAGGGCTTTCCAAAACCCACAGGGTCAGACACCAGCTCTGCAGAGCCTTCCCAAGAGCACCCACATTCACTTAAAATTCATCCTAAAACCCCAATCCTACAGATGGGGCCTGACAAGTGAATCCCTCCTGCAGTTCCAAATCCCAAATCCCACCTCTGCCAGGTGGAATTAGGAGCTCAGTCTCGTTTTCTCTCCTGACAACTTCCCCTTTCCCTGGCCAAGCGACGCTCTCACCACAACAGACTCCAGAGTTTTGTAAGATCACTTTTGCCACAAACTCGTGGCCAGCAAAGAGCCCAAAGGAGCAAATTCAAGATGATTTTGCAATCTCAGAACCGGAAACCTTGTTGCCCACTGCGGACTAATAATAGCTGAAAAAAGGATGAATACAGACCTTCCCAGAGCAACACCCAGTGCAATTTCTTGCTTATTACTACACTCTAAGAGAATAATCATTTTCCGTGTATTTTCATGTACAGACCTGAAGTTTCCTGATTTACCAGCCAAGGCAGAGCAAATGCAGCTGCCAGACAAAAGCCTGGTTAAAAACCTCTGCAAAAATCCACAGTTGAGAGCCAGGAAGCTCCTGCATTGGAGCATCCATCCCCTACCAGCCCTAAACAAGTTATTTTAGAAGATGTTCTTGATATTTCTGCAACAAAACCCTGCATTTCCAGAGCTTTCCAGAGCTGCTCTAGCTCACCATAACAAGGCTTCAAAAGGCTTATTAAATATCAGATCCCAAGGATCTGTTGGAGGTCAAGGTGAAGCATGGCATGGAAAAGGATTTCATTCCCATGTTTTCACAGCAC
Source organism: Aphelocoma coerulescens (assembly GCF_041296385.1). NCBI lineage: Eukaryota > Metazoa > Chordata > Aves > Passeriformes > Corvidae > Aphelocoma > Aphelocoma coerulescens. The sequence continues at coordinate 14,787,387 of NC_091029.1, read as the reverse complement.
CCTTGGAAGCCCCTGAGCTGCCTAAATCCTGTTCACAATATCAAATCTTAGTCTAAAACCTGACCCGAGGTTGAACACAGGGATTCCCCTCCACTCTTTCCAAATTTCCAGGAAGTTTTTCCTCCTCCTCCTCGGGCAGTCACAACAAAAGCACAAATGTTTGTCACCCTATCCGTGCTGTCCCCTCTATCCAGCACAGAATCAACCCCCAAGTCCAGATGTGCAAACACAACTCAATGGCTTTGGGGTTTATATTTCCCAGACCACCAATTGTTGTCCTTCCTGCTGAGGCTCAGGAGGAGGGAAGAAGTGGAAGTCAGCCATAATAGGCACAGCAAAAGGAAGAAGGGGGGGGGAAAAAAAGTGGCTGGAATAAACAGACCATCTCCCAGGAAAAAAAAACCAAACCAAAACCAATTGTCAGCGTGCATTCATTTCAGCTCATTTCCAGCACAGTGAAATAAAATTGAGCCACTCTCAAGAGGCTGTCTGGAAGTGGATAAACTACAGCAGGAAAGGACGTGGTAGGAGAGGAATTGCTGAGTGCTTCCTGCAGTCTCAGCCTCTGATGAAACGTGACCCCTGCCTGCGTGGGGACCGCAGAGCAGCCCCGCAGAGAAGGATATCCCAGACTGGATGTGCAGTACCACAAGTCCAAGTGTCCACCGAGGAATACGGGGTTCTGTTCTCTGCCCCACCCTCCTCCAATGCAGCAAATGCCCTGAGCTTCCTGCCAGGACCCGGGGGGTCCCACAGCCCCGCCCGGGAATCTCGGGCAGTTTAACAAGGCCAGGTGCTGGTGCTGCACCGGGGTTGGGGCAATCTTGGGATCAACCCAGGCTGGGGGTGAAGAGATGGAGCAGCCCTGGGGAGAAGGGCTTGGGGCTGCGGTGGGGGAGAGCTGGACATGCCCCAGCACCCAATAAACCTCCCACGTCCGGGGCTGCATCCCCAGCACCGTGGGCAGCAGGAAGGGGGGGATTCTGCCCCTGTGCCCCCTCAGGTGAGACCCCACCTGCAGAGCTGCCCCAGCCCTGAGCCCAGCACAGAAAGGACCTGGAGCTGCTGGAGTGAGGCCAGAGGAGGCACCAGGATGGTCAGAAGGATGGAGCAGCTCTGCTGGGAGGAAAGGCTTCGAGAGCTGGGGTTGGAATTGCTCTCTGGAAAAGAAAAGGTTTCAGGGTGACCTACAAGAAAGTTGGAGGAACAATGTTTACAAGGGCCTGGAGTGATGGGCGAAGGGGAAATGGCTTCACACAGACAGAGAATAGGTTTAGATTGGATATTAGAAAAAAATCCATCCCTGGGAGGATGGGCAGGCCCTGGCACAGGGTGCCCAGAGCAGCTGTGGCTGCCCCTGGATCCCTGGCAGTGCCCAAGGCCGGATTGGATGGGGCTGGGAGCTGCCTGGGACAGTGGGAGGTGTCCCTGCCCATGGCAGGGGGTGGATGGGATGAGCTTTAAGGTGCCTTCAGCACAACCCATTCCACGATGATCCCGTGGTCTGTTATCAACTCCTCTGAGCAGCGCAGCCCAAAATCACTGCAACAAACCCAAGAACCAGCAACGAAAAGAACCAGGTAGAGATCAAGAGCTCTCATCAGCAGGCAAATAAAAAGGTAAATTTCTCCAGAAAAATGTGTTGGAGTAAGAGGAACACAAGAGGAGCTGGAGAATGGATGTGGGCCGGAGGCAGCACCTGCATCCCTTCGTGCTGGGCTGAGCTTCTGCTGATCAAATCCTGCTGGGCAAATCCCCCAAAGGAGGAGCAGTGACAGAAACTGCAGCTACCCTGTGTTTCCTGAGTGGCTTTCTCACTTCAAAAGAGCTGTGAACAAGTGAGGTCTGCACAGCTTCCTTTTGGATTTCACCTGAATTCCATCAAGTCCTACTGAGCACATCTCAAGCCTGCAGGTTCCACTGGGGCTTTGAGCGGGAAGATTTCCTGGGGGTGTGTGCTGGAGGAAAGCATCCGCTCCCCAGCAGATGTAACAGCTCCAAGCCTCACACTGAAAGCATTTCAGACAGAGGGAGACTCTTGGGAGGTCTCAGTGACAGAACCTGGGAAATGGAAGTGGATTAAAGATGCAATGAGAAGACACGAGAAGGACAAGGCCGTTTGCAGCAGACCGAGACCAACGCACACAGGTCAGCCTGGTGCCTGTGAGTCCAGCGTTTGAACTGAATCCCCTGGCATTGCCAGCTTGGAATGCTGGGGAACACAATCCCTTCGGAGCCCAGAGGCTCACCCATTTCTCATTTGGCACCCCAAAATGCGCTGTCACCTCTGTCATGCCAGCTCTGACTCATGGCACTGATTTTGTGTCCTCTGTGCTGGCCCTGTTTCTGTTGCCAATGACACATGGGAATCTTTGGAATAATTCCTTTGGAGCCAAGATTGCTGTGGATTAATGCCAAAGGCAGAAAACTGTGGCTCGTGATCTTTGACGGAGAAAACACAGCCCCAGCGTCAGACTCTGCTGTCACTCCTCCCTGTCACATGGATCATTCTGGACTTTTTTATCACTTTTCAAGTGGCTCAGAGAGCCCATCGAGGCAGCCAAGAGCATCATTCCATGGCATCAGCATCCCCCTCAAAAGCCTTCCCAATGAGAAGCTTCAAGGGCTAAACTGCATTAATTTGAGCACAAAATAACCAGGGCCTGACACTCCAGAAGCACCTCAGCCCCCAGAAGAACCACCCCAGACAATGGGAGCTGCAGATGGGCAGCAAGAATTGGTTTCAGGGTTGACCAGAATTGCTCCCTCCGTGCTCCAGACCCACAAATTCTTCTCCCCGGCTGTTCTCTGGCAGTTGCAGATGACAGAAATTGATGTAATGGAAGCTGTGAGTTGCATGCAAGCCCCAGTCACCCCATGATTTATCAGCACAGCTCTATTTGGACTCTCATGGGTGGAGAATTTGGAGGGCAGAGCCCTACACTGCAAATCTTGTCTCTGCATGAGCGTCACCCTCTGCGGGTTCACGCCACGTGTTTTGCTCCTGCACTCCACACCAAATTCCCCTCGGCACAGGCAGAAGCCCCAAGTGAAGACAAAAGATTTTTACAGCACAGAAGGGCAAGAGATCCAAAAGGAACACCTCACCCAAAATTCCCAGCACTACAAACACCTCACTTTTACCTGATTTCTCCTTTTCCACTGCAGGGTGACCACAGGGCCATGCAGTAAAGCTCGCTTCCCTCTATGCATCTTCCTTTCTTTTCAACGTTTTTGGGGGTTTTTCCCTAATCAAGAAAATCCCAAACTCAATCTCATGCTCAGGAACTTGAAAACTTTGAAGAAGCTCTTCTTGCCAGAGGGCCCATCCTACCAAAGAAGCTGCTGAAGGCACCTTGTGCTTCAGGAGAGAAAGGCAGCGAGAGGAAAGGCGAAAATGAACATTCACTGGAACCTGGATCTCTCTGGAGCTCCTGGCTCCTCTTTTCCAGTGGAATCATCTGCTGCTGAAAGGCTGACCACCACTCCTGAGTGAATTTCTACCTGGACAGCCTTATTCTTTTTTTTTCTGGGAAATAAGAGGGGAAAAACCAATATGGGAGGCCTGGGAAAGGAGAAAGCCGTGGAGAGGGAGGGACTCGACGCCGTGGTGAATGTCAGGTCAGCAGTTCCGGGTACAAAAGGCTCTGCATGGTTATAAAACTGGGGGTTTTTCCAGCTACATTTTCCATCATGAACCAACAGCACTAAAAATCCGTCCCACCATGTTCTCCAAGGGCATAAATGGACATCATTCCCCTAAAACTGGGATGGACTGACTGGTCCATCCCTGGGAAACAACGTCATAAACGTACATTTATATATTAAAATATATAATATGTCAATTTAGTGACATTTTAATATATATTTATATGTTAAATCTATAGAAACCCACAAAAGGCAGGGCATAGTTCTGCAACATTCTCAATCCTGAATGGTTCTTTATCTCATAGACACAACCTATTTTTTATAGCTACAATTTATTTATACATATAACTGATTTTATACACGGGTTTATATATTTTCATATATAATTTTGGATATATTCATACAACTACATAAAAAACCCACAAAGGTGGGTCCATATTTGCAACCTTGAATGGGTCTTTATTTTACTATAATCATCTTATCCTGCCCTCCCTTAAAAAATGCCATCTTTGTAAAGGCACACAGCCATTCCTCTGCTGAGTTATTAACGTGAACATCACAAATTATCCTGTAAAGGCAACGATTTTTAACCCTTCCAGCCCTGCCAGGCCTGAGTGGGTGCATTTATATATTCCAAGTGTTTCTGCTCCCCGGATCATCGACCGCAGCCCCTGCATAAAAATGCCAGGCGGTTTTTAGTGCGGGCTCAGCGTGGCTCAATGCCATGCTCTTCACGTGGCACCGAGCCCTTCCTAGGGGTCCTCCCTGTTCCACCTCCTCCCTCCTGCTCCAAAAAATGAATCCAAACCGTCAGATCTTTCCAGGGACTGGAATGAAAGAGTGGTTTGGCAGCAAAAAGAATGGGGGGGGACGGAACATCATCACGCAAGTTCCAGCAGAAGTCGGGAGACTGGCACGGGGTGGGGGGAGCTATTTCAAGTGGCAGTGCTGCCATAAATAAATAAATATTGGCAGATGGTGCCAGGATCTGTTGGAAAGGGCAGGCGGGGAACAGAGGGCGCATTCAGGAGCCCACGGAGATGATTTAGGCGGAGCAGAGGAGGTGTCACATGTACCTTTTTTACAGGTATCTCTTGGCTTTCCTGGGGCTGAGCCTGAACATGTTTGTACACAGGAGGACATCTGCCCAGCTTGAGGAGGGTTCTGGGCGTGTTTGCAGGGTTGCAGGAGTTATTTGGTGTCTGGCAGCGCCATTTGCCTGGCTACGGAGAGCCACGCTCAGGTCTGCAGCTACAGCCACCAGAAGTGACCACCTACATCTGGCTCCTGGGTGGGCAGTGGGAAAAACCCTCCCATCAGAAGGTCCCAAAGCAGATCCCGCCAGCAGGAGCCAGAGAAAAAAGGATCCCAGTGGCTCCTCCCCTCCTGGAAAATGCTCTGTTGAGAATTTCCATCTGTCCTAGCGAGAATCGTGGGTATGGCACCATTCCTGCAAAACATTTGCACCAGGAAGCCTCTTGACACACGGACAAAGTTCCAAGGCAAGGGAAAAGCATGAATTTAATTCCAGCAGGACCTGACATTTAGAAGAGGACATTAAACAGGATCTCCAAACAAGATTTAGGCTTGGTTTTTCAGCTTAAGTACTTGCAGCCAAACCCTAGATTCGAAAAGGTCTCCTCAGCCACCTGGCCCTGGAGATCCCAACAGTTTCTAACATTTCCTTCTCCAACCTGAAACCACCACACCTCTGCTCCTGCTCTGCACATCCAGAACCAAGCAGGCAAACAATCCCCTCCTGCCAAAGCCCCGTCCAGAGCCAGCAACACCACATCACAGGAGGCTCCACCACCATCTCCAGAGGCAGCTGGAGCATCCTTAAAAAACCTACTCCCAAAACAAGGCTGGGAGCTTTGTCATTGAAGCACCTGGGAGAAAGGAACACTCAGGAATTCTTCCACAGTAGCCTGGTGGCCAGAGCTGCTCCCAGCTAATCCAAGTTTTTAACATGGCCAAAGCTTCTCCCAGCTAATCCAAGTTTTTAACAGGTCTAAGTCCATGTGCAGCCTCAGAGATGGGAGTTCAGCACAACGCTAAAGGTTGTTCTGGATGGGGACGTGTCTAAAAGAAATGTAAAGTCCCTGTGGCCAGGACAGCGTCCCACAGGTGAGCTCCTGCCTCTGCCACCCAGCAATTAAGGAATTCCCCTGGGAGCAGAAGGTGCAGGATTTTGGCCCCCTGTGCTGGGATGTGAACACCAAGCCGATGTAAAACCCCCCGCAGACACCAAGGCCGGGAGTGGCACCATGTCCTGGCTCAGGCCAAGCCACGAGGGACACGCCAAGCAAAGGCCAGGTGGCTCTGGGGGCCCTGGGAGGGTCCCCACGAGGGTGACAGGCGTTACCTCTGCATCCTGGACATCCTGTGCAGCTCCATGTCGTCGCTGCCGCGGAAGCCTTTGGCAAAGGGGTTGTTCTCGATCTTCAGCTGCGTGATCTGAAAGGGAGGAAACGCAACGGGGTCACCACGAGTCCAAGGCACGGCCTGGGAGAGAGGGGATAGTGGTTATTAAACCCAAGGCAGGCGGGATGGGGGGGAAATCCAGCTTGCAGGAACTCCAGTTGTCCCTCAGCTCACTGACCACTCCAGATGGGCCTTTCCCTAGAACGCTCCATGGGAAAAATATCTCCTGTCAACAACCTCTCGCTTCTCCCAGGCTTGTCCCAGAACCAACACATGGGACTGCACACACACATTTTTCTCTGGAGAAAATCTGCTTTCTGAGAGTTCCTACTTTCATTTTGCTGTTGGAACAGAGAGGGCTCCACTTCCCAGAGGACCAGGGATGGAAATCTGAACAAATCCCAACAAGTATTTTCTCATCAATGCACAGGCAAAACCAAAACCCCACCTCTCAGAGCCTACACCCTCTCTCCCAGACCACAGAACTTCACCCTTTGGGTGTTTCAGACCAGCTAAATGCGCTCCAGCTGCTCTGCATCTGCCATCCTGCCCCACACCTGCCAGCACTGCAGGGACTAATTACCTGAGTTACCTGGAGGGCGACTTCACCTGTGACCATCAAGCCCCGGAGGATTTTTTTGTCTCCCCATTAATTCCAGTTTGCTCACTGAGTGAGCTACCTTGAGAATTCAAAGTTTAGTGGGATGAATCCGCTCAGACTCAACTCCTCTTAAAACATCAACATTGAACACTTAAAGCAGCTGCTGGACAGAACAGGGATTCTGCTGCTCCAAGAGCTCCCATCCCCTCCTGCTCTACTTCTCCTGAGGGCTTTGGTGAGCAGGGGTTGTCATTTAAGCCAGTATTAACTGAGGACCAGCAACACCCTCAGCTGCCCTGTGGGTCTTGTGAAAACTCACTCTGCCGTGCCAAATCTGATACAAATGCTTTGGTGCCTTGGCAGAACAGGACAGAGCCTGGATCGGGTGTGATACTGCTGCAAAGCCCTAAAATTTGGGCAGAAGAGAGAAAAGTCCCCTTTTTGTCTCTTTTCTCCATCACTGCCTGGCAGTCTGAGCCCTCAGCAAGGAATCAGGAGAGACACTTGCCCAGGAGGAGAGACAGGCCCGTGTTTGCCACTGGAGGAACTTGATGCTCTCACCATGTTTTGTGGAAACCCCGTCCTTCCTTCCTATTGAAAGTTGGCCAAGGGGAAGGAAGGAGCTCGGGATTCATGGAGGGAGAACAGAGAGAGGTTCATGTTCGCCGAGTCAAGCACAAACAACCGGGCCCACCTCCCTGCCAAAATCCAGAGAGCGAAATCTGGCTCGCCCAGAGTCAATAGCAAACCTCGCCAGGTGTATGCACAACCAGATTCTTTTGCTCTTTTCTTGTCTTTTTGCATATTTTTTTCCAAGGGCCATTTGTTTATTTGCCATTTTTGTCTCATTCAGCCCCAAATCTCTCCCAGAGCCCCCCACCACCCTTATACTTATCCCAGGGGCATTCCCATTAAATCAGGACCATACTCAGCACATAAACAAGCCCTTTGCGTGGTTTTTTTGTCCCTCATTTCAGATTTCAAAGAGAAGGGTAAACAAACAATCTTTTGGGGTCAATCTGCCAGCTGAGCCATTCTCCAGCAATAAAACAGAGGCGCATTCTGTAATTAAAAGCCCCGAACTCTGACACAACCAGCTGTGTATTTTGCAAAGCCTATCGGTTTGGAGGTGGTGACTCTTCCAGAATGAATAATAGGCATTATTCAGCATTTTGAATGCTCCTGAAGCCCTGTAAATGTAGGAGTTGTCCTCCCTCGCCGACCCCAATGGCAATATTTGCTCACATAAGTGAAGTCCTTCAGTGAGCGAGGATTTACAGGATTGGCACCGGCGCACAAAGGCACAAAGGGCCGGATTCATCCCAACCCGACCGAAGGCATTTTAACCAAGGCGCCTGCACTGGGAGCCTCAGCTCGCTGCTGGAATCCAGGGAGGGAGATGGGGACTGCCAGAGGGCACTGGGGCTCTGGGCTGGGTGGCAGTGCCCCCACAGCTCCCCAGTGCTCTCTGGTCACTGCAGGAGGAGCCAGCAGTGCTCCAGCCCCTCGTGTAAGCACCGCAGTTGAATGCCCTGTTTGATTCTTCAGCCTTTTAATCACCCACAAAACATCAGCCAGAATATCAAAATGGGACCTCAATATTGCAGATCTGTTGATTTAGGAGCAGAGAAGTCCCCTAGGCCGCGTGAGGAAGAAGAAAAGGTGTTGATGCTGGTGGCCAAAAGCCCCAAGAGAATCACGGCCAACTTCAGCCTCCTTAAAATCAGGGACCTGCTGGATTGAAGGCATCTGAAAACCAGGGACTGCAGGTTTAGAATTCACTCTCAGACCTCTGGTGTACTTCAGATGGATTGGAGCTTGCAGAACAAAGTTTCCCTAGGTGACAACTCATGCCATCAGGCACCACAAAGCCAGGAGAGCCCGAGCCAGATTTAACAGAACTGCACACAACAAACTAGAAAATAGAGAAAAAGTTCGTGAATCCCTGCTTTAGCAAACAACCTGAGGAAGATATTTTGTTTGGCCACTTTCTGCCCGACTTCCAAACTATTTCAGAGGTGGAAAAGCAAACTCAGGGGTGGAAAAAACCTTCTTCTGGATCAGCTTTGCCACAGCGAAACTGAGTTTAATTGACTATAACTCATGGGGGGGCAGGGGGAA